>NC_133862.1:1643571-1655637 GCF_044706935.1 Curcuma longa | reverse complement strand
GAAAGAGAAGAAGAGAGGAAGAGGAGAAGGTGGTGCCTCTACCATAGGTTCTCCTTTCTCTTGTTGCCATCGATTTGGAGGAGAGGAAAAGAAGGATTTGGGTGGAGTTCATCTTGGTAGATCGTCGCCCACACAACGTCCAAGAAGAGGAGAGGAATACAACAGAAGATCAAGAGGTATTTGGGTATGTACAATCATCTACACAATCTACAAAGAAGAAAGGTATAATTTTTTTATTCCACTGCGTAAATTATTTTCTTTGTATGGATCCTGAATACCAACACAAGAGTTCCATCGCTCCTATGCTTCGATCAAGGTGTGTTTTGATTGGTCAAGAACTTACTTGATCAATTAAATACATAACTGATCGAAGACATAGGTTGTTTGGAAGGTTCTGTTTTTGAAAATTTTTGTCTGACAAGAATTGAACGGAACAGAATTCCAGGCACCTTCAAATGGTATCCCACTGCAGTTTCTCGATTTACCTCCTTACAGATGGTCGTAGGACCAACTGTGTAAGGCCGCTAGAGAGCCGATTCCATTTTTTTATAGAAGAGTTGCAAGGTGGTACTCATGGTGTTATAGTAGAGAATATTTTATTGGAAGATGGGTGATGATGTAAATATATTTTGTGCTTTTAACCCAATTCAAATCGAAAAGACTTATTCATTGGTCACCACTGTTAAAATTATTTTTGGTCCAAATCTTCGGGGTTGCTCAAGATGTTGAGGATGTGAGTGACAAGGTATGAGAGCAGAGGGTCGTCAAAATGGACAATCGTTTAGTATGGGTCGTAAGTGGAGCAGTGGAGAAAAACAGAGAGGAATATATATATATTTTTATAATTCAAATATTTAGGTCTTAGACAATTAATATCGAAGGTGGATGACTTTCTCTCTTAATTTGTCCAACAGATAAATTTAACAGTACGAGTGACATCTCATCCAACAACTAATATCTTAATTTTAAGAAAAATACTTATATTATATCGTAGTTGGGATTCAAATAGTGAGAAAAGATCTCTCTTTCACGTCGACATATGGTGTCGTTAATGATAGCGATATGGTTAGTTAATTATGGTGACCTTGGTGGGCGAATTTGAAACTTAAAGAGGAACAAAGGTAAAGAAAAAATAATAATTATTTGCTTTAATGTATTGTAATCCATATTTATATAAATTTTGTAATCCGATAGGCATATTTATAATAGTCAATTTGGATTAAGTCCATCGGATTGATCCACTCCGTCAAACAATTTAAGTAGATTAGATTGAAATTTTATCAATTCATTTTAAGATGGATTCATATAGGTTGACCCGCCTAGACCTGCGACCCATGTGGCTTGGTCCACGGATTAAGAAAATTTATTTATTTATTTTAAATTTTAAAATTAATGCAGAAAATTCAATGAATTAGCGAGCTTGATCCGTTTAAATTACAATTCAAGTTTAAAAATTAAAGTCAAGTTTAAAATTTTCAACTTGATTAATTTAAATTGTAATTCAAATTTAAAATTTTTAATATTTTTTTATTTTTTGACAGACCCATGGATTTGTCTGCCTATCAACAACTGCCTTGGGTTGAGTTGGGTTGGAGATTTTGTAACCTGTCGAGTTGGTGGATTGGCCTATTCCACGCCCGCCATATGATGAATTTTTAATGGGTCTGGCTATGTGTATTGACCTGTTTGACAGCTCTGAACATATTTATGCAAATTACTTAAACATTTTATAACATGACGATGCAAAGATTATAAATATGATATATTTTAGAAATTAACAACATGAAATATGATAATTAGGTATATGATATATTATTATAGTAATTATAGAAACATATGCTTATAGTATTAAATAATTATAAATTGAAATCCTTATCATACATTGTTATTTTTATTAATATTACAATCTTTCTCATCCATAATACGTGGAGTTATCTTTGTTAAATAATAATAACAATAATAATAATAATTTGTTAACATAAATTATTAGAAATATTATGCAAACCTACTTTTGTTAAATAACCCTTGACACTTCAACACTTCATGATAACTCCCCCTTAGGATTAATGCAATAATAATATTGGCAATTAACGTTCAAATCTCTTCAGTTAATACAGTCAAAATAGATTAACAACCAAATAAGAAAGAGAAACTTACAATACATTCATTGTTTGTAACGTGCAAATGAATCACATGTCTCATCGATTAAAATAATACAATACGAGTCTTGAAAATCAGACACACTTCTCTACGCCTTCGACCATGAAGGTGATCCTCTTCATTGTCCACCTCTTCTACACTGTGATTATTACTCTTGTATTGCCACCAAAATCTCATCACCATCATCATCCCCATCCCCATCCCCATCCCCATGTTAACACATACAGGCTAAAAGAACATCCCTCTCCCTCACAAGGAGTAGGCCACCACAACAAGCTTCCAGTTAGTCCACCACCACCACCACCATCGCAATTAGAAGACGGTGACACGGTGCCGATTGTGTCATCCCCTATGAAGTATCTCTGCATAGACAAATTAGGAAGACCCACCAAGATGCAACCCCCAGAATGGATCTATGAAAATCCTCACCCGAATGCATCTGCTTGCTTGATCATAGGGCAACTCAAGATGAATTGCGCGCCGGATATCAAGACTTGGTCGTTCGCTGCTGCCGTGCGGGATAAGGTCTTTTGGCAACGTTGCAAAGAACTAGCCAAGCAAATGAGGAACTCAAGGCACCATGAACCCTAACAAGTGCAAGGCGTGAAATGTATTCTTTGATCAGACAATTCAATAACTTGGAATATATTGATTAATACAACCAAACTCAACATAAATTTTCAAGCACTCCAAAGCCAAAAGTAGTCATTGGGTTACATCTCCGTTAAATATACCTAGCTAGCTAGGTACATCTTACAAATCTTCAACATGACTAATTATTTTTAAATAATTATAAATTCTCTTTAGACGATTAAGTATATATACCTAGGTTACATCTTATTATTTATTTGATGAAAACAATAATAACTCCAAAATTAGGTTTGTGCCCATACAAAAATTAATCTATTATTGGCTAAGTTGTCTATTTGTCAACTAAACCATATCAACTTAATTTAAATGTTTTATTGAGGAAGTCTTGTACATTGGCATAGGTAGTCTTCTTTATTTCACAGTTAGTAGATTTGATATTTTATTTGTTCACTGTGGAAGATCTTGTGTTAAGTAGTCACACTTATGTATAGTAAAAAAAAAATTCTACAATACTTGAAGGGAACTCAAAATGTAGGATTATGGTATCCTAGAATTGAAACTTTTAATCTTGTGGGATATTCTGATTTCGATTATGTCGGATGCAAATTAAATTGAAAGAGTACTATTGGAGGATGTCAATTTCTTGGATCTTCCTTAGTTAGTTGGTCAAGTCAAAAATAATATTACATAGCACTCTCTACAATTGAAGCTAAATATATCACTATGGGAGAGTGATCTGTATCACAATTGTTATGGATGACTCACACTTTAGAGGATTATGGACTCATTTACAAAAATGTATAAGTCCTTTGTGATAATGTGAGTACCATAAACTTGATTAAAAATTCAGTCTATCATTCAAAAACAAAATATATTGAAGTAAATATTATTTTATATGCGATCATGTAGCTAGAGGTGATATTGTACTTAATTATGTTGAATCAAAATCAAACCTAGTCGATATTTTCACTAAACCACTCCCCAAAGCTGAATTTAGCTATTTACGAAGGAATGTGCCTTGTTGAATAAACAAACAATCCTTCATGATCTACTTCAAAAATGAAACTCATTAAAATTTACTTTAATTTTTACCTTTTTATGTGCACAAAGTGAGATGTTAGGAACAATCTTCTTGGTCATAATGCTGGTTATGCATTACTTTAAGCAAGAAAGTTGAAATCTTTTATAAATCATTGACTTGACCATTTATGGAGAAGATCAATACATAATTAATATGTATTTGATTTGAAAATCATGATTAAACATTTAGATGAAAGAAAAATATAACAAATCATCCTAGAACATTTGAATTCACATATTAATTCATGTTATTAATCCTCAAACATGTCGATAAATATGATAATCAAGCAGTATGATACAAAATCGGATAAAAAATCAGAGGTTATCAGGGTTTGTCAATAATAGCAATCAATTGGTTACAATTACCAATCAATTGATTGCTATCTCAAATAATCGATACATAAGGAGTTGGAATTGATTCGGCAATCAAATTCAAATTGCCACTCGATTGATTATATTTAGCAATCAATTGGTAATAATATTTACGAGCACAAAATGCGTTGAATCGATCATGCTATTCGACCAATCATGGCCAATCGATTGGTGGTTTTGTAGTTGACAACAAAATAGCTTCGAATCAATTGGGCAATCGATTTCATTAGGGTAAAGGTGTTTTTACGATTGTGCTAATAGATTAGTGTTTTGGTAATTCTGCTTCAAACACAAAACCACACCGAATCAATTGGGTGGTTTGACTAACTCAAGACCAATCGATTGATGGTAAATTTCACAAGTATAGAACCTCACATATCGATTGCATGGTTCGATTAACTCACACCAATCGATTGGGATGGGCCACCAATTGATTAGTAGTCATGATTTTATATCTCGTGCCCTAACTAATCGATTCATAACCCTTTGGTTCTTCTCTTGTGACCATTGTCGTATGTGTCACCATCTTAGTCTCCAGTGTCTCTCTCACGATTTTTCATTCTGGTAAGCCTTAAAACATCATCCTTTAGGGTCTCTGTTGTCTCCTTTCTCCACTGACCAGTAGTTGTGTCTTCGATGTGCCCTTTTTTCTCCAGCCTTCAAGCTAGGATTTTGGGGAAGGTTCATCTTCGGTGAACTTGTGGTAGCCTAGTGTTCTTTATAAAGCCATCTTAATCTCCTTGAGCATCCAATGGCACCGAAGTAAAGCCCTAAACCCTAATCTCTTGTTTCTTGATTATTCTATTTAATTTCACTAATCACTTGTTGTTTGCATTCCATTCCTTGCATTCATGCATCATTTGCATTGTCATTCATGCGTTGTTGGTGCATTTTCATTCATTATCGTGATTAGAAAGAAGCAAAAGCAAGTTGTGTCTGGTGAAGGTTCATCAAGACATCAACCATCGTCTGGCCCTCACTTTCCTAGTGAAGCACATCATAGAGCATTTTTGTCTCATAATTCAAACTCATTCCATCTCATCGTTGGATAATAAGTTCCCCCATGATCACTGTTTTGATGTCATAAAAATCATCCACCATTATAAGTTAAAAGCCATTGTCTTATGTGAATGTGACATCAATGAAGACTTAGTATCTGAATTTTACAACAATTTACATCCAATTGGAGATGGTTTTCAATACTGGACTGAAACGAAATTTGAACTTTACTCCTATAATACTCCAGGAGTTTTTAGGATGTCTTCCAACCACGAGTGATCTTGTCTTCTATATATCATTGTCTGATCTATTGCCTCAACCTTTTGAGCACATCTCTTTATCCACCATGTATGAACATTTCTTCCATAGACCTCGTTTGAATGGTCCTAATGCTTTGATCTTCACATTTTCTACTCTTGAAATAGTAGCCCTTGAAAATGCTCTATATAAAGTCATTGTCAACTACATCCTTCCTATTGTAATTTGTGGATTGGCCATGATTCGATTGCCACACCTCTTCATGTTGTATGCATTTTGCCACGCTCTAGACATCAATGTAGACTTAAATATGTTTCAGTGCATAGTTCATTTCATAATACTAGTACACGGCAAAGTTCATATGCTATTTGGGCATCTTATCACGGAGTGGTTGGTGTCTTTGGGTATCGACGTCTCTCACGGCAAGTTGTAGCCAATGATGGTCAAGTATTATAAAATCACTTCACGCACATTCTCCTTGGCCAGGATGACGCCAGAGGGATACATATGAAGTGGATAGATGATCACCGAGTGGGTGAGGGACCAAGACGGCCGACCTAGGGGTGATGAGCCCACACCGTGATGTCGTCGCTAGAGATCCTACAGCACTTGAGGTGGAGGATGATTCCGAGCCTTATCTTTATGATCGACTTGATCACCTTGAGTCTCAAGTCCTTGAGCTCGAGGAAACTATTAATACAAGCACCTTGAGGAGTTGTGCCTGGATTTGATCTCCAGATGACTCAAATGGGTATGCAGATTGACATGCATGTTGTGTATTACTTCCAAATCAACATCCATGGACCAGTATTGCTTCCTTGCATGATATGGTGAGCGGATGGACTCCATACCGTTCTCAACCACCTCCTTCGGTTGATGGTGATTACTCCTTTGGCGTTAGATAGTATTTGGGCTCTCATCTATATTTTATTGTAAAATGTATCATTGCTTTGATATAGATAGTGTTGCACTTGATATGATAAGCACATTTTGTATGTTTGACACAGTTTATGTATGATATTTTTTTATGAGTGTCTATAAATTTTTATCCTAGTGTTTATGTATTGAATCCATGTGTTTTACTGGGAGAGTGCCCCATTTTTAGTGTACTTTCATGATTTGGTGTTTTAATGGGGGAGTACCTCATCCTTTATTGCTTGACTTTTTGTGACTTGTAGGGGTGTACCCTATATTCTTATGGTTGCATGAATTCAGGGGGAGTTTGCCCTTTCAATTTAGTTTTATTATTGCCATGATGCTCACTTTTTTATTATCCTCATTTTGATATTTGACAAAGGGGGAGAAATAGACCATTTAAGTTCATGCTTGATATGTTGATATCATGATATGATTTTGTTGTTTTAATACTTGTTGTCATGCTTGATATTGTTGCTTAATACTTGTTGAAAATATTGACATTATAACATGTTGGTAATTAGCCTAAACTTAAATAGGTTGTTAAATATAAAAAAGGGTCTGATTGTTGGTGTAATCATATCCCGGATGAGAAGTTTCAATGATTGACAACTATTTAAGTTTAGGTTAATAAAGTAGATCTCACTTGAGTCTACGAGTATGCAGGATAAGTGAAATCCTCGTATGTCGGGGGTGCATTCCTGATCGGATACAAGCAAGGAAAGTCCAGATGAAGGCATGAGAACCTAAATTCTTGGCAAGAAGAAGTCCGTGTAGGTTAGAAAATCGGATGCAAGACAAGGGAGATCCAAGAAAGTCAAGGATCAGATTCTTGGCAAAAGAGCTATGAAAATCTATTTTCGTCGCAAATTTGATAATAAAATACTTATTATTCATCGCCAATTCTGCGACAAAAATATATTTTCATCGCATAAATTTGCGACGAATACCTATTTTATCACAGAGTTGCGATACACAGTATTTTTTCGATAAATTTGTGATGAAAAAAATTCGTCACAGAATTCATCGTAAAAACTAATATTTTTTACCCAGAACCTCCCCATTCCTGCATTTGATCATGTTTACAAATATCCTGTTAATAACAAACACAATAAACTTAATCCAACACACCAAGATATAACATTCCAACATTCCAACACATTTCAAGAATCCAAACAAATCATATTCGTCGCACAAGTCAAAACAAACAACCTTTTCAAAGAAACATACAAGTCACATTCCATACAATACAAATATTCTAATCTAAGAAGTCAAACTTAAATATTATTAAACAAATCATCATATCTAATATTCTAATCTATGAAGTCATCATACATATTCAAATAAAAATATCTCATAATAACCCATCTCAAAATGACGACAAGATATAAACAAATATCATCAGAGACGACAGATCTTCTTATGGGCTGTATTGGGCGTAGCCCAGCCCTGTTTCCCGATTTAGATTTTTTTCGTTGGTTCGTGACTCGTCGCTTGTCAAAGCTTCCCGCTCTGTTCCCATGGCAGCGGAAGCCGAAGAGAAGAGGCGAGAAATCTTCCTCGTCAGGCGGCCGGGGAGGATGGAGGAAGCCAAGGAGGTGGACCTCTGGAGCTCGTGCTCGTCTCGGCGGCCATATTTGCCGAGTAGGTTCAAGAGAAGGGATGACCGCAGGGAGGAGGAGGAGGAGGAGGAGGGAGAAGCCAGAACAGAGGAAGGGAAGGGGATCCGGTGAGGAGGCGGCCAGGAGCGCGAGGAGGCGCTCACGGAGGCAGGTGGCACATTCGCCAACGGTGTTCTGGAAGGGGTGGCCATTGCAAGCCATAATCTATTTGATTTCCTTTCAACCTCCTTAAGAAGACTCTCCGTTCAACATGAAACATCCCATCAAAAGTCAACCTTTTTTTTTACTTTTTAAAATAAAAATAGAAGGAAAAATAATAATAAAGAAAAGCTGAATGTATAATTATTAAACTAACCTATTTAAGTATTATTATAAACATTATGATTATTTTTCATTATAATACTCTTCAGTATTATTATTTCTCATTTAATTTTTGAATCAATTTCATGATGATTTTAATTTCTGAGCGAGCCTTTTCAGTAATGAAACGTGTGAAGACGTTATTTCATAATAAAATGGAGGATGATTTTCTTGAAGATTCTTTGACACTTTATATTGAATGAAATTTAATTAAGGATATAGATGTAAATTTTATTATAGATAAATTTTATATTTTAAAATTTTGTAGGGCATAACTTTATTGAATGGTATAGTGTAAATGACTTATTATTATTATAATATATATATATAGATAATAATATTTAATTTATTATATTAAGTCAAGCCTTCCCTAACTCTAATTTCTGGATCCGTCCCTGAATATCATCGTCGTCCTCAGCAGATACTTTCTTCTCCTTCCATACTTCTTCATTTCCAATATCAGAAAATAAAAAAATATCATTTGGTATAAGAGAAAAGGTCATATAAATTAACATAAAACTTAATATGTAAAGACTTACTTCTTCCGATATGGATTTTCAAATTTCACTGCCTTCCTTGGTCTCGCCAATCCTATTTGAAACAAATTAATATTACTAATCAATAATACAAAAATGAAGGGTTCACAAACTCAATCAAATAACAAATATTGAAAAATACTAATTCTGAGAAAAATAACATTTATACAAAACTAGGATCATGAAGGATCATCATCATCACCACTACCACCACCACCATCATGATCATCATTGTCATCATCAGAACCAAGAGGAATTTGACTTGGAGAGGAGCCTAAGTGAAGATATCACATTATGAAGTCCTATTGTTAGCGTAATTTTCTCATTTCTTGATCCCGTTGCAATATTATCCCCTTCAAATTGTAAATCTCTTCAGTTAAATTTTCTATTTGTGCCCTACAACTAGTGAGGTGGAAGAAGATGTACTAGCAACTTTATAGGTTCTGCTCAAAGAACTCAGTTTCCAATATCTTTTTCCCTTTGGATCCCCCACTCGTCTTTAGTCATATACTCAAATTATTCCTAATAGAAGGCTCAGATCCATCATTATCATCACTAACACCTGAACTTCTCTGTGCTAGCTCTAGCTCATCATATTTCTCTTATATTATCATGAGAAAAATTAAAATAAATTTACAATAACAATAATTTAGAAACACATATAAGATTGTTTATATCTAATAAAACATATTTAATATAAAGAGAGAATGTACATAACTATTAAAATCTAAGTTAGAAATTAAGATCCAATATTAATCCAAATCTTAGGAGGCACTTGGTAGGCGGGTTTAGGAGAGGGGAATGGAAATGAAATCTATTTCATTCCCATTCTTAATGCTTGGTAGACGGGAATGGAAATCAAAATAGGGATATGATATCCCTGATTTCATAACCTACCCCTGCCCCGGTTATCGCTAAACTCATTCCCACTTTTTTTCCCGTGGACAGCGGTACCCCTTCCCCGCCGTGATTCTTCTTCCTCCTCCTCTTCTTCTTCCTTTCTCTGCCGCGATTTCTTCCTAGGTCGCGCCCCCTCCCCCATCTTCCTCCTCTTCTTCTTTTCTCTGCCGGTCAAGCTCCTCCACCCCTTCCCCTTTTCTTCCTCCTCCTCTTCTTCTTCCTTTCTCTGCCGCGATTCCTCTTCCTAGGTCGCGCCCCCATCTTCCTCCTCTTCTTCTTTTCTCTGCCGGCCAAGCTCCTCCACCCCTTCCCCTTTTCTTCCTCCTCCTCTTCTTCTTCCTTTCTCTGCCGCGATTCCTGATTTCTTCCTAGGTCGCGCCCTCCCCAGGTCGCTTCCTAGGTCGCCCCCCCATCTTCCTCCTCTTCTTCTTTTCTCTGCCGGCCAAGCTCCTCCACCCCTTCCCCTTTTCTTCCTCCTCCTCTTCTTCTTCCTTTCTCTGCCGCCGATTCCTGATTTCTTCCTAGGTCGCGCCGATCTTCCTCCTCTTCTTCTTTTCTCTGCCGGCCGAGCTCCTCTACCCCTTTTTCTTCCTCCTCCTCTTTTTCTTCCTTTCTCCTCATTTCTCCTAGTCTACTTGTTTGAAGAATCTGCAAGGTGAAGCGCAATATTAGGTATGGATGTTCACCATGGTTGTTAAAAATAAATATATATATATAATTTAATTATATATAATTATAATTTAATTATAAAAATTAATAATTGTAATTAAAAATACAAATCGTAATATATATTATACAATTACCCTTTTGTCTTTTACATATAAGGGTAAAATGAGAATTTTGACTGATTCTCATTCCATAATTTAAGTCAAACCAAGCAACATTAATGGGAATAATATCCATTCCAGTATCTATACCAAACACCAAAAATCCGGTAATTATTCCCATTGCCATTAACCCCTCAATCATTACCATTACCATTCCCATTACCGAATATATACCAAGCGCCCCCTTAATTATTTTAGCTCTATCCATACTCCAAGTCTTATCTTTTTTTGAAATGTGTGGGTGAAAGTATCTATAAATAATGGCTCATTCTCCATTTCCTTAACCTAAAAAATATTATT
Organism: Curcuma longa; assembly: GCF_044706935.1. NCBI lineage: Eukaryota > Viridiplantae > Streptophyta > Magnoliopsida > Zingiberales > Zingiberaceae > Curcuma > Curcuma longa. The sequence continues at coordinate 1,644,717 of NC_133862.1, read as the reverse complement.
AAAAATAATGTAATAGTTTGAAATCAATTAAAATATTAATGTTTATAAAAATTATTAATCTGCATGTATGTTCATCAATATTGATTGAGCCTCTCACATATGTCGCAGATAAGTCTTTAAAATTGTAAGTTTGATTTGCTTTATTTTATTGACTCTTTTGTTTGCTCTTCTTGGTTTGCCAAATATCAAAGATCTTCGCCCAATTTTCCTCAGCGATGTAAGGTAGAATTTACCTCTAGTTTTCGCATGATTAAGTACACGTCAGATGTGATCGCCAATTTTTTCTTTAAAAACCTCTTTATTTCAAATTCTTTATTTGGGTCCCAATTGAATATCCACTAGAATGGGAAAAAACAATTGATTATATATTCACTTTAATTTCATATATAAATTGAAGGGGGTATATACCTTAAACTTGTTCTACTAGAGTTCTTTTGTAGGTGTTGGAGTGTTTGTATACGTCATTGAAGCCCCTCTCCAATGATAAGTCACTATTTTATTTATCTAGCAAATAATATGTACACAATTTTGAAATCTATTCTAAAATTATAAATAAACATTGTTAAATAATTAGTAATTGAAAAAATAAAATATTTTTAAATACTTATGAATCTCCGTGAGAGACTATACACTCCCAAATATCTTACATCTCAATAGCGGATTATGTAGTCGAAGGTACTGGCGACTGCAATGGCGATGAATCTGACGAAGGTATTGGTGAAGGTGCATGGGAAGGTCCTGCCCGATTAGGGGGGGTCATAGGTACAGTGGCCGGTGCTGAAGCAGACTGGTTAGGAATACGCCATCTATGCCCACCACGTCGAAACTGTCAACCAAAATTGTTAAGATAAAGTAATAAATATTTGATACATAATGAAGAACATGAAAAAATTTACCATATTTGCTAACAAATCAAAGAATACGCGAAACCAAATATCAAGATGTCACCTATAATGACCTATAAGAAAAACTATAGTGCATTAATAGATAATCAAAATATTTAACAATGAGATAGTATATGTTAGTACAGGAAGCACCAGCAGATCGAACCAGAGTTTTGATTATGGAACTAGGATCAAGTTAAGTATGTGGTTTGGCTAACCAAGTTGAACTAAGATTACAGGAGACACAGGTTAAGTCCTAGTG
>NC_133862.1:1639710-1643471 GCF_044706935.1 Curcuma longa | reverse complement strand
CTACACCAACACATATATATCATTGTGGGACTAACAATACTGCACTACTTGGAATGATCGAAATCACTTTTTTGTCGGATTAGGAATGCTAGGCCATTCTAAGAGTGTCCGAGCTTTCAACCTTAACTTTGGATTGCGATCTTTTCTTCTAGAATCCTTTTGATGTCAATTTACATTTTCAATTTGACATTTTAATCATCCTTCTAACTTTAAGGCGCTGTTTACTTTGAGGTGGGGAAAGTAAAAAAAATTCACAAAATTTAAAGTGGATGGAAAATGAATTCTTTCGGCAGATAAATTTGAGAGAAAATTTATCCCCTTTCAAATCGAAAAGTGGAGGGAGAGAGCAGAATAAAAATAAAATTACATAAATATCTTTTAGGTTTTTTTTCCTCTTTCTCATCTGTTACTTTCTCTTCTTATCGCTTCTCCTCCTTTTGCGACTCTGCTCCTCGCGGACTCTACTCCCAGCCAACTCTACTCCTACTATTCCTTTGCTCCCCTCCAACTCCTCTCCTCCTCGCCAACTCCTCTCTCATGATTGCTCCGTTGCTCGCATTCTCGTGATTGCTCATGCCATTGCTACCGCAACTACTGCACGCCATCGCTCCAATAGTCCTCATCGTCTTCTGCGACAACGTGGTCCGGTGTTCTTGTCTCGTTTCTTCGCATTTGATCTTAAGGCAAGTTTTTAACCAAAGATCTAACTGATCTATGTCGATTGCTGTCTCCACCTGCTTAAATTAGTTAGTAATGTCATCCATCGAATGTTAGCTAGCATTGTATTTTAATTTACAAAATAATTAAAAACAGAGCAACATAGTAGAAATAAGAGATCAATTAGTAAGAGGGAACTGTGTAGATCATGTGGTTAGTTTGGACGATCAAGTGTACACTACTAAATACTCATTTGATTAAGAACTAATGACATGAAGAATTAAGGACGCTAGCCTAGTTCAAAATTTACATCCACATCTTCACAGACTTTTCTACGAAAGGTTAATTTAATCCGCCTAAGGTACTACCCTCTATGTTTCTAATCACCATCCTAAAGCTCATTATATGATTATTTACTTCTTGGAAAAACTATTAGGGGACTAAATAAATCACTACAATGAGATTTTCATAAATATCATTAATTAACTTGATTTATGGATGACTCAACTTTAATCATTACAACTTCTATTTATTTTTTATAGCAAACAACTCTGTTGAATTTTTATAGTATATAGTCTATATTATTGTTGTTTATCTTTCCACAGATTTGATGAGATGGAGTGAGACAATGGTGAAGGAGATTATCAAAATGTTAATGATTGGTATGAGGAGAACAATGGCAGTTCAGATGAGAGTTCAGATCATGAAGTTTTCATAAATAGAAATTGTGTAGTTATTCTTTGGATGATGTTGAAGGAACATAATAAGTATGTAGATAAAGGTCTAATGGAGAATAATGAGCAAAAAGATAATGCACGATGTATTCTATTGCACAACCTTATGACATCTAATGAGTATGCCATAGTATTCTTGGGTTTAGTGTGAATGACTTTATTCACTTGTGTGAACTATTAAAGCACAACACAAGGGTAAAAGCCAATAGGAATTCAAGTGTTGAAGAGAAGGTTGCTAAGTTTTTATATTTGCTTGGTCATGATGTATTCAAGCATCGAGAGTTGAGTTTTTCTTTCATTGAAGTACAAGGACTACTAATAATCATTTTCATGAAGTCTTCAAAGCCATTATTGGACTTCATATTGAATTTATAAAGCAATCAGACGGATCTAATATCCCTCCGCTTATATAGAAAATAGTAGATTCCACCCTGACTTCAAGGTAACACTCATTTTGAATTTTGGAAGGTTTGTAAGGTACTTTGTAGCTAAATATGCTCAATGTCTCCTAATTATAAGATTGTGTTGGTGCATTAGATGGAACTCATATACGTGTAAAATACCAGAAATTAAGGGGTAAATTGTAAACAGAATTTACCTTAATTGTGGGTTTTAGGGAAGCCATTTAAGACAATTAAATAAAATAACCCTAAAGCCTAATTTAGGAGTTCAAATAAAGCAAATTAGGGTTAAAGGGGTTATTGGATTAATGGGTTATTGGATCTTCAACACCCGACCCATTAAGAAACCTTAAGAATCCGGCACTATGTATTCCCAACCGCGACTTTTGCCTTCTCTGTTTCTCCCGATCGGGCCTCTGCTTCTTCATCTCCGTCAACACCGAAGCTCTCCAACGCAGGGCCGGAGTGGAAGAAGTGTCAGCGACAGAAGCTTGGATCGGTTGGGGTTGGATTTTCACCGGGAGAAGCTTGGATCGCAGGTGGGGCGGCAATTCAATCAGCATGATCCGGAAGAGGAGGCGATCGGTAAGGGAAAATTTGAGTTGGGTTGTGTTGTGCTTGGCTTCTCGAGTTGAATCTCTTTAGGATTTCCTTGAATCTTCTTTGATTCTGATCAGTCTTCTTCTCAATAGCTCAGTGGATTTTGAATCAGAGCTTTCTTGGATTTCGGCCGCAAGGAACGAAGGAGGGAAGGAGATCAGGACTCTCTAGGGCACAAATTAGAGATGATCTTGAGGTGAGTTCTTGACTTGGATTTGAATCTTGCTCCGTATGATTTGGATCGGGTGTTTAGTGATATTTATAACCTAGAACCGGTTACTGTTTGATTGGGTTGAGATTGATTTTGGATCTTGGTTTTGTTGGATCGATAGGAATGAGTTTCATTGAATGTTAGAGTTAGGTTTGAGATGTGTTATGGGGCTTATCAAGGAGGAGTGATTGATTGAGTGTTCTTGATTTTATAGATTTATCGGGTTATGCTTGATATTGGGATGTGGTTGGTGATACCGGCTCTGTTAAAGGGGCCACTGTTTAGATCTGTTGACTTTGTTTTTGATGTAAGGGTTGGAATTAATGAAGTTGATTAGTTAGAATTGGATTGTTGTTGAATTAGTTAGGTTAGATTAATATGGGATGAATTTCGATAAGGGGATTAGTTGGATTAGATTATAGAGTTTAATTATTGTAAATTTAATACAGTATCATCTTAGTAAGTGTTGTATTGTTGTTTAATTTTAGGACCTTGATTTGATTAGTCCTATTATACTCGGAGCATATATTGGGGGTTCTTATTTTACCTTCATCAGATTTAGGTGGGTACCCTGTACTTGGTCACTACAGGCTTTAATTCTAGTACATGACCTATTATTATTTTCCTATCCAGTTGTTATCCTTGTTGCTTGTATTATTACATTGTTGATACTCTTGTTTCACATGTCACTTGATACTTAACAGTTGATCTTTGACATGATCTAATACTATCCTGTTGTTACTCCTATTACCTATGTTATTTACCTAGTTGATACTTTGTGTTGTTCGTTGCTTAATACATGCTGATTGACCTTTAATTGATCTATCCATTGATAGTACAGTCTCAATTTTGTATCGTTGACCAGTGATAACTCATCTTGATTCCTGTTGATTATGCTGATTAGTTGTAGCTATTATATGTTGGGATGATCATCATAACATCTACATGCTAGTAGTATGTATTGTTGACAATTGTTGGTTGTTGTTGTTGTTGGCACTCACCTGACACCGTATTGTGGTGGGATCAGGGGTGAGAGCATTTGTTGCGCTATGTTAGGTGCGACCAGGACTGGCTAGATAGCCCTCCTGATACACTGCCCGCTCCCTACCTGATTAGTGATGGTTAGTTGTTGAAGTCTGTGTAGTTTGTCCTGTTTGG
>NC_133862.1:1613376-1639610 GCF_044706935.1 Curcuma longa | reverse complement strand
GAATTTGGACCTTCTGAACCGGCTACGAATCCATGGCTTGACTTAGACTCGACTTCGGATTTAGTTTTAGAGTCAGACTCGGATTCAGTCTCAGGCATTTGCTCTTGTGCTGGTAGTGCTAGGAAGTTTGCATGTTCTTCCTAATCCAATTCCTCTTACGAAGACTCATCTCACGTTGCTTTTAGTGTCTTCCTCCGCTTCTTCTCTTTCTTCAGATTTGAGCATTCCATTTTAAAGTGTCTCTTTTCGTTGCACCCGTAATAGGTTACTTTAGCTTTGGCCTTCGTAGTTCGAGTTGATCCAGTTTGTTTGTTTTTGGACTGGATCACCTTCTTGACTTTGGACTTGTTAAACCTCTTCTTTTACTTAAACATCTTCCGAACTAGATTAATGAGCTCGATGGTGATTGTTGAAGATCGGGAGATGGCTAGAGAGGGGAGGGGGGAGTGAATAACCTCCCTTTGAAATTTGATTTTCTCCTACAAAAGGTTAGTGCGCAGCGAAAAATAGCTAACAAAACGAAAATAATGCAAATATTAAGATATACGAGGTTCGGGGATAACTTGCCCCTACTCCTCGGCGTGTCCGTAAGGTGGACGATCCCTTGATCTTCGGTAGATCAAACCCCGGATGAATCCGACTAGATGAAGTCTCCTTCTCGGTGGAGTGACCTCTCCACAACTAATCTCAAGGATGTTTGTTAAGTACAGAGATTATAGAAGGAAAACTCAAAGATTGAGGCCAACAAGTAAAGAACTTACAGCACAGCCTCAATAAACAGAACAAAACCTCAAGCAGCTTCCCAAGAGCAAGGCACAAACTCCTTGCACCACCTCAGGCAGAGAGCTTCAAGGAAGAGCAATGATCACGAGCAAGCAGAGAACACACCACAGCCAACACAAGCACACACAACCTTGTTTTCTGTTCGTTAGAGCTAGAGTTGTTCTCTCTTCTTTTAGTCTCCTTGCTTCTGCTCGTTTAACGGTCTCTAAGTCCACTGCAACCTTGCTGAGCCATCTGAGATCTCCAGCACCACACTGGACCACGCTCCTCTCAGCACACTCACTGATCATCCTCCTGTGCAGCTCAGAGTCCCGCTGTTGTCTTTTACCTGAAAACCAAAGCTCGACAAGCTGCCATGATAAAAAGCCAACCCTTGACTCTTCCTATTTTTCATTTGAGTTCAAACTCCATCTGCAAACCTCAGAGATGGATTAGCACAGCAACATCAAAAATAATCAGAAATCAGAAATGAGCAGAGCAGAAACCTGAACACGATCAGAATGTCTTAATCGATCAGACAATCGATTAAACGTCGTAATTTTTTCCTCTATAAACCGTGTAATCGATCAAGCCTAACCACTAATCGATTACCCAAGCCCTTAATCGATCAGTTGATTGATTAAGGTATGGTAATCGATTAGGTGATCGATTACCGAGCGCTAATAGGATTTCTCAGTAAGCTTGTAATCGATCAACTGATCGATTACCGTCGACCATAATCGATTGCCCAATCGATTATGGTGTATTCTGTGGATTTTTTGAAATCTTACAGAATGCTCTGTAATCGATCATTTGATCGACTAACCAACTAACCCTTGGTCTTACAGAATGTTCTGTAATCGATCAGCAGATCGACTAATCAACTAACCCTTGGTTAATCGATTCATCCATCGATTAAACCAAAGTGAAATCAAAACTCATGCAATCTGATCACTTGGTTAACTTGGGTCTCACCCGAGCCAACCGCATTGGATCATGTATTCAGAGAACAGACTCCCAAGCCTCCTCTGATAATGATCTGGTCCGAAGACAGGCTACCATGCCTTCTCCGACCATAGTCCGGTGCAGAGAACGAGCTACCGAGCCCTCTCTGACCTAATCTGGAGAACGAGCTACCGAGCCCTCTCCCACTTCATCCGGTCCAGAGAACGAGCTACCGAGCCCTCTCTGACCTAGTCTGGAGAACGAGCTACCGAGCCCTCTCTGACTCCATCCGATCCAGAGAACGAGCTACCAAGCCCTCTCTGACCTAGTCCGGAGAACGAGCTACCGAGCCCTCTCCGACTCCATCCGGTCCAGAGAACGAGCTACCGAGCCCTCTCTGACCTAGTCCGGAGAATGAGCTACCGAGCCCTCTCCGACTCCATCCGATCCAGAGAACGAGCTACCGAGCCCTCTCTGACCTAGTCCGGAGAATGAGCTACCAAACCCTCTCCGATCTCATCCGTCATTGATCAATCTGAATATATTGAACTTAATCCTTATCCAACTAAAATGAACTTAAATCTGTGTCAACATCAAAACAGCAATCGGAACAAATTGCATCAACAGTGATCTCGTCGTTGTCTTCTAAATTTGATTCATCTTCTGATTTGGGTTTGGGTCATAATTTAGACTTTGGTTGCTTCTTTTTAATTTGACATGAAATTAGAACAACACCTTTCTCCACCGGAGTAGTATTAGTTTGCTCATGCAATTTGAATTCTGCGAATAATTCATCTAACTTAATTTTTGAAAGGTCTCGAGATACCTTATAAGTATCGACCATTGATGCCCATAGAGTATTTCTCAGGAACATTTTTAGTGTGAGCCTTATTATATCTCGGTTCTTGATGGGTTGTCCAATTGCATGTAGGTCGTTGAGAAAGTCTTGGATTCGGACATGTAGTTGACCTGCGGACTCTCATTCCTGCATCTTGATGTTATATAATTTATTTAAGATTAAATCTCTTTTACTTACCTTTGTGTCGGAGGTTTTTTCATGTAATTCGATTAACTTATCCCACAAATCATTTGTACTGATAAAGGGGCCTACTCAGTTGAGTTCCTCCCTGATTAGGCTGCACCATAGAGTCTGAGTAGCCTTAGCATCTGCTTCGATTTTTCATTTGGTGACATTGTCCCACTTTTCATAGGGTTGTGGGACTCTTTCTTCGTCGATTGGGAGTGTGAACCCGGTTTAGATGATGATCCACATATTCACTTGGATTTTTAAGTGGAACTCTATCTAGCCCTTCCAATATACGAAGTCTTCCCCGGAGAAGAGAGGAGGTCAGGTTGTGTTGTAGCCTTCTTGATGTGCCATTAGAAAATCTTGCACACACAAAAAAATAAATTAATGAACAAAGAAATAAAGCGACGAAAAAAATGCTTAAATAGTGGTTGCACTAATTCAAAGCGCTTTCGCTCTGATATTAATTGTAGGATCGAGAAAAGCATTAGAACGGGAAGAATAACAGTGTTGCTTTTTCACATTGTTTTCAAAAACTTCGTTTTAAAAGCTTTAAGTGCGCAACGAAAAATAAATACACAATACAAAATAGAGACTCATTTGTCTTTACTTAGTTCACATCTATTGTTATCGATAATTAAAATAAAGTTGCGTGCTATTGTCGATGCAGCGTCTTGGCATTGTAGCAGCATCTCGAGAGCGTGGTGTGCAGAGCGCGTGAACCAGCGTTGTAGAATGATCGCAAGTGTTGTTCCGAAGGCTCTGATCGCGAATACTTATATGGACCAATCTGTGTGCCTAGATCTCCTTCTGGGCATCCCCACATCGGCTAATCGATCCTCTATCATAGCTGACTCAGCATCACCGGGCATTTGGATCCTTTTTGGGTGCTTGGAATGCTGACATGGCGGTTGCTGAATCAGCCTTGACTCCGTTACGCCTTATCCTTCTCAAGGCACTTGGATTTCTTTCAGGCGCCTAAAAACTGAGGTGTCCCTACTAATTGGGACTCACCACCTCATCAAACTGGCTGGCCCGAAGAATCGCCTTCCAGGTGCCCATATCTGATAGGTGTTTGGACAGTTCGAGAGTTCAGATCCAATAGGGCGCACGGAACTTGAAGTTCTAGTTCCTTAATATCTTGCATCACGGAGTTAGCACAATTTACATATACTATAGGAAATTCAGTTAGGACAGTTTTACAAATGTCTGGTCTTGACTTTTGAGGTTTTAGTGAAATCCTAGGTCAGATCGACGCCTGTTGTTTCCTTCAAGCGATTGCATCCTCACCTACTCCTTTCAGGAGTATTACCTTTTTGCCAACAATTCGGTCCTCCAAATCTAGTTGAACTTTTACTCAGCATCCAATCCTCTGACCCTCAGGACTGACCCGCATCGACTGACCCGCATAAACTTCCCGCTTGGTATATGCTCTCAATCTGTCAAGACTTTTTGCCTGGTCCACTTGACTAGGATTTCTTACTCGATCCACCTGACTAGGACTTCTTGTTCGGTCCACCTGATTAGAACTTCTTCCTTAGCTTTCAATTAGGGCTTTCCTTCCTTAGCGTCCAACTAGAACTTTTCTATGTTACCTGTACATTCAGATTACCTCGTTAGTTCACAACATACTCTTCACTTGAAATCTTTATCGTGATCAAAATACAGATTCGATTATCTGATGCTCTTTGCACCAACATATGTTCTTCAATTAAATATTATTTTTTATACATTGATTATGTTTGTTAATCTAATATTATAATATTATAGAGTTGAATGATAAGAGTTTATAACTAGATATGTTTGAGACTGTGTTGCAGCTAAACAAATATGGTGTTGGTGGATTCCATCATGAGCACTGGAGCCATACACATTTGAGCATTAGCGTGCAAATTGTCCAAGATTCTTTGGCATACTTTTTATTATCTTTGGACAATTTCTGTGCTTGAGTTTGTACCAGCACCATGGTGTGGTGCCAATTGCATGCATTCCCACTGCCAGATTCATTGGAGGAGGACCATGTGACTCCAAAAATTATTATTTTGAAGGTGACACCATTCTTGTGTAAGAATCTGTTGTTGATGATGAAGAATGGTGAGTGGGGTTGATAATCTTTATCGTCTTCACCACTGTGTTTATTGGCATTGCCATGATTGAAGGCCTGCAGAATCTTTGATCTAGAAATAAAAAAAGATATTTTGGATAATAAATTGTTTAATTTTCTTTTTTTTCCTAAATAAATTTTAATATAATGAATTTATCTCATTCATCTTTGGTAATTGAAGTAAATAAGTACATCAAATAAAATAAAGATTCTTTTTCCTTTTTTTTTAAGAATTTGTTTTCACTTTGAATTTTTTTTCGTCCTCAATCCACACCTCGAAGTAAATAGAACATAACTATATAAGAATCTTTTTTTTTAAATGCATCACCTATTTGACTTCATCCAGAATGTCACTAAGTTCGATCTGAAAGTTCCATGTCTTTGAGATCCTCCAAAGTTCAATTTGTGATCTTCGATTAGCTACGACTTAATTGATTTTTTTACTTATTTTATTTTATTTTAATTCTTATATTTTGTGCGAGAATAAAACTGAACTTTCCGACTAACTGCGTAAGTGTTCTCCTAAGAGAGGAAAACTCCATCAATATGCTTAAATACTAGCAAGATGAGAGATTAATTTGATACCACAAAGCAAATACACATAAAAGAATTTATGTTTTTTTTTAAAAAATAATACTTTATTATATTTTTCATTTTAAAAACATTTTTATTCCTAGCAATTATGATCGTAATATAAAGTAAAATTACTCAATTTGATTAAAATTATAATATATAAAATATTATTATGTCAAAGTATTCTTTGTAACTTGATTAAAATTATTTAAATATTTAACTTCATATAACATAACAAATGTAATTGATATTTTATAATTTTTTTTAATTTTAGAGATATTTTATGATCACAAAGAACATCTAACACTCTCTTCTATTTCAATTATCCCATTCTATATAAGACATATTTCTCAATCACTGATAAAAATGATTTTAATTATTTAAAATTCTCAATTATATATAACTCCTTATTTTTTATTTTAATAATTATTTTATCATCTCCTATTTTAATAATTATTTTATTATATTACTAAATTTAATTTTCATATATATTATATTTTATTTAGCTAAAACAGTATTAAAAGAATTTAAATTAAGTTAGAATGATTTTAATTGAATTTGAACCATTTTAATCAAGTTAATAAGGAGTATTTTTATATAACAATACTATATTTATAGTAATTTTTGACTAAGTTAGATTAAAAGTCGATTTAATATATTCTAATAATTATAATTGTAATTGCTATACGATGATAATTATTATAATAACGCTAGATTAAAAAGATGAAATATTTATTTATTTTTAGAGCAGGACGTTTTATTTGACAAAAGCGATAATAAAGAAATCAGTTGGGATTCTTGTCACAATAAATTTCTGTCACAAATTTATAATAGGAATCTGAATCGTTAGATTTTAAAATAGAAGATTAAATCCAAACCATCACAATCACCCATTCAATCTATGACTTGAATTTAATCTTAACTTTAAAATTGAACGGTGCAGATTTCTGTCATAAATTTGTGATAGGAATTTGTTGTGACAAGAAATTTTATTTTAAAGAAATCCGTTAATTTTTATTCTATAACTATTTTTTTTAATATTGAATAAAAATATTAATATATATGCAAATTCCAAATATGCCGAAAGTCTTATCATCTTTACACGATACGACAATAGACACGAACTGAGATGAGATGACTAGTTTTTACCCGAGTCAAGACTACCCCGTTGCGATCGGACCTACTCTCACCGCAAAAAGTGCGTAGGGCGGAAGAGCTCTGCTCCAGCCACCTCCTCCTAATCCTTTCCGGCGGCCGATAAGGTGCAGGAATTCCGGCGAGACGCCACGTCTAGGGTGAGTTTATGCGTGTTCTTTTCCTCTGGGTGGGTGCGTGAAGTGTGGCAGCGGCGGTGCTTGAGTTATGGCGCCGCGGAGGAAGAAGTGGACGGAGGAGGAGGAGCGTTCCCTCCTCGAAAAGTACGCCGACATGGCAGCGGATGGCTCTCTTTCCCGACTTCGCACTAGGGAGCGCCGCTTCCGCCCCATCGCGGCCCATGTCAACGCCGCTCACCACGCCGTCGACCCCGCTGCCTACCCCTTCCTGTGGTCCTGGAAGGACGCCGCCACCAAAGTCCACAACATGCGACATCAATACCTACTTGTCAAACGCAAGCTTCTCCCCCTCGACCCGCCACCATCCTCCGCCTCGCCCTCCGCTGCTGTCGACTGGGCAGGACAACAAGGGGTCTCCCACTGGCCCAATTTCCTCCTCTATCGCTCCGTTTTTGGCGACGCGCCCTTGCCATCGGCTGACCCCGATCCGGCATCCGGAGGGGCCTTCGACAACGACGCCGAACTCGGGTTAGGGCTACGATTTGACTCCGGACCTGAAGGCGGAGAGGAAGGAGCCGATCAGGAGGTCGAGGACGATGAAGCTTTCGATTTCAATGAAGTGGTACCCATCGCAGCGGAGCCGCCCCCGCCCCCGCCTTTGCCTCCGGTTACGGATTTGAGTAGAATGAAGGTGCGGAAGACAAAGAGCGCCGAGATGCGGCTACGGGAGTGGGAGCTGAGAATGGAGGAAAGGGAGGCCGAGCGAGAGAGTGCGAGGAAGGAAAGAGAGAAAGCTGCGTTGGTGGCGGAAGAGGAGAGGGAGCAGAGAAGGAGACAGGTACAGGAGCAGTGGAGGGAGGAGGAGCTGGAGTGGGAGGAGCGGATGGATGGAAGGAGGGAAGAGTGGATGAAGCGGATGGAGGGGATGCTCAAGGAGCACAGGGCCGAGATGGAGGGGATCCAAGCAAGGATCCTCCACGAGCAACAGAGTGTGATAGGGCAGCTCCTCGGAGTGCTCTCCCAATGGGCTCCGAGCCCTGTGTTCGGGGGCCTCTCAGATGGGGGTGGCAGTAGCACAGCAATGGGAAATCACCACCACCACCATCAGACACACAGCCAGCCCGTACCCTATCTCTCTCAGATGATGCAGGGACTGCACCATGTTAATGGAATCGTTCCAGGAGAACATCGGGTTGATGGGGATGGACCAGATGATAACTTCATGGTTGATGATTGACTTCTTTGATTACTCCAACAGAGGATTCTGATATCAAACATGTTATCCAGAACCAGTTCTAAAATTTGGTGGTGGAAGTTGGAAATTTTGTAAATGGCTTTGGAGGTACTTTTGTGGATGTTTTGTCTATTAGGTCTCGCCCATGGTCATTCTTTCATTTCTAAGCTGTAAGGTATGTTTTATGTATGCATTCTAGCTGCTAAATTCATATTTGTTATAGTCCATATGAACTAATCTTTATATAAGAGTTGATTGGCTTCTCAGGTGTGGTAGCTTAGTTGACACATTAATGCAATTATTGCAAGGGAAGAATACATGTGCTTTTCGTATAGCTATTACAGCAAATTTTATGCAATTCCTGTTTTTGTTCAAGATTTTAGTAATTCATGGGTAAGCTTATGTCTTGGAAAATTTCATAAATGAAAGAATCTTCATCCGTTCATGTTCGAAATGCAATGATAAGTTACTATAGTTCCACAAGTTTCACAATCTTCCAATTAATTGGCATGAGTTTCACAATCTTCCAATTAATTGGCATGGAAACTGGTTTGAAATGTAATGCTTTATCACTTAACTTAAATTATTTTTTACATCAATATTTCAAACTGGCTTTCACAGCTTGAACAAGTGGAACCCCTTTGAATGTATGGGTGGAATGCCTAGATAGTTACCATGACATTTGTGGAATATCTGGATAGTTACCCAAACATTTGTTGTTGGCCATTTGGAACATAGAGATGCCTAAGTGAATAAAAACCATTGCACCATATCTGGAATTGTAATTCATATGGAACTTATGAAATGTGTTTTCATGCTTAGTAAAGAAAGTAACATTGTAGTTTTTTTGTAAGTTAAAGATTGCATGTATTTATATGAAATAGACACCAAACAAAATTATTTTACATTGACAATCATGGTTTGATTGACACAACACCAAAATTTAACCGTCGAACCACGTAAGAACTTGGAATAAAGTTGATGAAGAGAAGAAGATAATAACCTCACCCAGAGGAAAAACCTCTCACTAAAAATCAAATTGAAAATTGTATTTATTCAAGATAATTAATTATAGGATTTTGGACTTCTTTTATATACTTTACTCTCTCATAAAGAATCAAACTGAAAATTATATTCATTCAATAATAATTAATTATAAGACCTGGGACTTCTTTTTATATACTTAACTTACAACAAATGCAGAAATAAAGCCTCTAGATAAATAAAATATGCTAATCTTAATAGGGATTATAATTTTTTAAATTATTTTAAATTAAGTTCATAAAATAATTTATGATGTGGTCAACATATTTTTATTAAAGTTGTGTGGGATACGTCTCACTCTAAAGAAAAAAAAATAAATCAAGAAGCATTATCTAGATGGTAATGATGCACTATCCGGATTAAATATTGTCCAAATGATGATAGTGCACTATTTGAATAACTATTATCCAAATGATGATGGTGCACTATTTGTATAATTATTATCCATGATGATAGTCATTATTTGGATAATATGCTCTTGGATAACTATCATCATGTTGTGGTAACTAAATTGAATTATGTATATTTGATGGAAAGACACTATATAAGGACGATCACAGGAGGTCCCTAAACCAATGCAATTTATTTAGTAGTACACTATTAGGAGAATAATATAGGGTTTAGAAGATCCTTCTTTTGTAAAATCTCAATCATTGTCCATTGTCGTTTTAGAAATTATCAATGATTGGAGGTTAGATTCCCATCTTGTTTTGCATTTATCTTCGCATATTTTATCTACATGTGCTATTAATTTATTTTATTCAGAGTAGATTGATTTTTGTTTAATTCCTTACATTTGGTATTAGATCATGTTGGCCAATTTAATATATATATATATATATATATATATATACAATGCAAATATAGTTTGTCGCATGATCTAGCTTTTTTTATTTATAAAACTTAAAAATAAAATTATGAAACTTTCATCTGGAGGAGTCAACTCTGACAACAAGTGACCACCATAGAGCCGATAGCTAACAAAAGTAACTAGAGAAATCACTATGAAACTTGTGAATTCCAGCATCATAATTTGCCTTTGTTTGCTTAGAATTTTTGTTAGTTTTTCGGCCATACTAGTGGTGGCACTCGATATGGGATGTTAGGGATGTGGTAGATGATGACATAACACTTTATTGTGGCCAGAATATTTTTTTATGAAAAGTTGGTGCTATTAATTATGCTGATTTGAATTATTTCACGTAAAATAGATTGCATATTTCATTTATGTTTTCACGAAATTATTGACATCTCAATAAATGTGAATGAATATTGAGCATAATATTTTATGCATAACAGTTTCAATGACCAAGTGATTTGAATAATATTAATTGATTAAAGAGTAGCCACAACATTGTTAATCAAGTTAAAAATATACATGAATTATTTGAATCACATATGGTTAAAATTAACATTACTTGTAATTAATTATATTTTTAATGAAATTTACCCATAGGAAATTTTATTATACTAAATATAATTAATTAGAATGGAATATTGAATTATTTTCTTGATTTAGCCATATTGATCAAGACCAACAACCAACAACCAAGCCATATTGATCAAGAATGGAATATAATTCAATAGTTTAATCATAAGATTAATTTTTGCAATGAAATCCATCCTACTAGAGATTGTTATATTAAATATAATTAATTAGTGTGCAATGTTGAATTATTTTCATAATCTACCCATATAGATTAAGAATGAAATAGAATTTAATAGTTTCATCATGAGGTTATACAAATTTATTTGAATTAAAAGTTTTTCCCACATGCAATTTTTATGTCATTGATTTATATTTGTGGTATGATTTACATTGGTAAAACATAATATTAAGTTTGTTGTTTCATTGTGGTAACATAAGTATGCATTTTGTTTGATAGTAAATTTGAGAATTTCAATCTTAAAGGTGATAACAAAAAGGTGTGGAAGGAGATTTAGGAACACTTATTTAGTATTGATCTAGTGTTTTAATTGTCTCTTGGTAATTTTCTTAGAAACTATGATTCCATTGGGATTAGGGGTTTTGTCGATTGGTATGACATTTTATGCACTTCTAAAGGCTATTGATACACAATTCAAGTTTTCAGATAAGGTATTGGCTAACACTTAAATTATGAAGTTCTCATCAATGAAACTCATTAAAATTAGCGGCGTACACAAACATATACTTGAGATCGAGAAGGGTTAGAATGGCAGTTCCTGCTCCTAGACATGTTCTCCACAATTTGAACACTCTGCCCCAACAGTATGCCTTTTAAAATCTCCTACAACACGAATAAGGATAATGACCATGTGGGTTCAGGAGAGAAGGATGGCTATGGAAGTGATGGAAATTGTGAATTTGACTATGCAATTAAAGAGGAAATCTTGGACAAGCATAAGGGAAAAAACAGAATGCATACTAAGAAAATTCAAGTGTTTCTTCAGTAAAGGAAGGGGCACATAAAGAAGGATTGCCTAAATTTTGGAAATGGCTTGAAAAGAGAGGTACTTAATTCTCATTTGTTTGTTATGATTCCAAGATGATCAGGGGTTCTATAATCCATATTACCAATTCCTTGAAGGGATTTCAAGAACCAAGGAAGCAATTGAGAAGTGAGCAACACATGTATTCTAGAAATAAGATACCTACGTGTGGATGCTATTGGAACATTCAAACCAATTTTAAGTAGTGGTTTTATTTTGAATTTAGGAAAGACATTCTATATTCTAACTTTGTTTAGAAATTTGATTTCAGCTTCAAGGCTAGTATCAGTTGGGCATTCCTTTATATTTTCAGATTCATCATTTAGTTTGTCATATAGATATGATTTTATTAGAAATACTACTGTATCTTATGTCTATTTTAGTATTAATTTACAAAATGAAACTCACTACTCTACGATGCATGTTCATGAAAATATTAGTGGTAAAAGATGTGTTATAAATAAGGATTCCTCTATGCTGTGATATCGGAGATTGGGACATATCTTCATTCAGAGAATTAAGAGATTGGTAAATGATCGAGCACTTATTACCATAGATTTTACTGATCTTGACTCTTGTGTGGGCTGACATTAAGGGTAAGCATTCCAACATGTCAAATAAAGGTGTCAATAGGAGTTCTCATATATTGGAGATCATACACTTAATGCTCTCAGATATTTGTAGTCCACATATTTCATGATTGATGATTAATCATAGTAGATGTATCCCTATCTACTTCATAATAAGTAGGAAGTGTTGGACCTTTTTAAAGCATATAAAGTAGAGAAACAATGTGGTAAGCAAATTAAGATCCTGAGATCTGATAGGAGTGAGAACTACTATGATAGATTGAGGATGAACAAACATCTGGTCTGTTTGCTAGATTTTTCAAGGAGAATGAGATTGTTGCTAATGCACTATGTTTTTTCCTCAAGACTAAAATGATGTAGCAAAAAGGAGATTTTGAGCACTATTAGATATGGTTCGAAGTATACTTAGTAACTTTAAACTTCCTAATTCATAGGAAGCTCTTAAAACCACAGTGTATATATTACACTAGGTTTAGGTTTAGGGTTTATATTTAGTTGTTTTGAGAAAAATCGATTAAATTCTGTCATAGCATTTATGATTTAAGGAACATAACACACTGTGATACATGGAAGATAATTAAAGATAAGAGGACCTAAGTCATATGACAAATTTTTAAGTTGGCGCCTTGTATTTCTACATCATATGTTTATTTTGTTTAGTTTTCTCATTTGGCTTCTCTAGATAGCATGAATGAGATAAGTTTTGAGAGCCTAAGTTATGGTCAATATCAGGTTGGTGAGTCTCTAAAGAGGTCAACTTAACATGAGATTTCTCTAAGATTGCATCGTTAAGGGGCTTATCTAAGGTCTCATTAAAGGACTCTTCTAAATTATTTTTAGAGGACTTTCCTAATATTGAGTTATCATACTTTCCTAAGATTGAGTTTTCAGGCTGCTTATTTGATCATAGCTTTTTCATTTTAGCTAAAAGTTCATGAATTATAAGTGAGGTAAGGATATCAAAAGTTGTCTTCGAGTTTAATTCCCTTAGAAGATTATTTTGCATTTACATATTTTTTGGGTAGTCATTTCTCGAAGTTTGGAGTATATCTTTTTCAATAGTTGTCTTTTCATTTCATGTTAATGTGTAATTAGTTCTTGTCTGTCTTTATCTCTAATACTTTGAATACATCACCAACAGTTTTAACTGGTCTACTAAGTGGAATTTGATAAATCGTACGTGTCCAATGGAGTCTAAATTATATTGGTCAAAATAATTTTCAATATCATCTAACTAATCAACAAATACATTAGGGTCTATTATTTCATCAAATATAGTGACATTATTCTAGCATGCCATACATAATAAATTCTTTTTTTAAAAATAATTAGATTCTTCTCTATATATGAGATGATGAGATTGTGATCTTGTGTACATCTTGTTCCTAAATTAGCAGTGCATGAGAAATAATTATTGGAGTCGTTAAGTTTGTTGTTCGCATGAATATAATTTCGTTGATTTCTTTTATATTTAAAATCTAGATATTGCACATATTTGGTGGTAGTTTTTTTATCATGTTAATTTAAATAATACATGAAAAACAATGAATGATGCAACTAAAAAAGAATGTCAATGATGATAATTTATTTTGGTCGATGATGACTAAATTAAATTAAAAATGTTACAAAGTTGTTTTATATTTTATAAATAATGTAATAATATCTAGGAAATTATTAGAATAACTAATTAAATTTAAGAAATTTAAAATTATCAACTAAATAAAGAATAGTAATTTTGTAAAAAGGAAAGGCAATTATATACCAAGATGGTGTGAGCTTTCGTCGATATTGAAGTTGTCTTGAGGTCCGACCTTGACCAATGGATGAAGATACTTGATATGAGATGATGCAATCTTTTGTCGATGTTTAAGGTGTCATGAGTTTCAAGGTTATTGATGGATGAAAATATTTGCAAATTCTATAATATGCCTTTTTGCTAAACCTCCTTTTGTTGACAATTTTTTCTGTCTGTTTTTTTTTCTTTTTTTCTTCTTTTTCTTGTCTTGATAATGCCTGTCTGGTCGTTCTCTCTATTTTTTCTTTTGCTTTGCTGCAATAGAAACTTTTTTTCTTCTTTTTAATCTCTTCTTTCCCTCGTTTCAATCTCTTGTTTTTTGCCTTTGTTCAAACAAAATTTTAAAGCCCCAAATATAAAATTATAATACTTTCTAGACAAAACGTAAAAACCAAAGCGAGGAGATGATAGCGTAGTTGTGCTATTGATGTTGCTATTAGGCATCTAATCAAGGAGGCAACTTGGAAGTACCAAGTGATGAAGAGTTACTTGATGGGGTGCCGTTGGAAGGGGAGCTATAAGGTGGAAGGGGAAGCTAGTGGAGGCGGTAAAGATCTTCATGGTGACAACATCAAGGCTCGTAGTAACCATGTGGTGGGATTAATAACACGGGTGGAAAGCAAACTTGTAGAACTAATAACAGTATGTTTGTTTTTTCCCCACTTTTTCTCATTTTATTCTAGCCCTATTTTTTAAAAGTTTTTTTCTTTCCTTTTTTGCCTTTCTTCAGTCTTTTTGTTGTTTTTTACTTGCTTTTCTTTTTTTCTCCTTTGTTTTTCTTTTCTTTTTCTTTTTGAATTTTATCACTATTGTTATAGTAATAATAAAGATTTTTTTGGGGGCGGTGGTGAGGTTGATGATGCACAAAGATGATGAGAGGAAGTGGAAGTCTAGTTAGAACTTCATTAAACAATTACTGTGGGAGGAGACATGGATGAGGGTGTCATTGAAACTGTAGAACGATGGAGAATAGAAGGTAATTAGTATCGAGATTTAACCATTAAGTTTCAATTCTGATGTTGATCGATGCAACACCAAGTTGTGGATATGGCTTGCCTTTCTAGGCTCAAGGAGAGGTGGCCTGGGGGAGGAAAGAATCCCACGGATCTCAGGTCGGCGAGCTCCACTTCTTTTCTTTCTTTGAATCATCTCCCCTGGGTCGCATAGCTCCGGACCTTTCACTCAGCCCAGTAGAGCCACTACTTGAACTATCATTTATCATTATATAGGAGTGGTGATTGGCCTGCCCTAACACGAATAGGAGTGGTGATTGGCCAGCCCTAACGAATAATCAACTTCAGAACCTGCCCTAACGAATCAACTGAGGCAAGCGAATGCTAGCTGATTGAACGAAGAGAGAAGACCTACGAGAGCACGGGCTAGAGAGAGATTCAGTGGTAGGTCCCTGGCATTCCATTTATCCTCTTGGCCCTAACTATATAAGCGAGCTATTCCAGTATTATAGTAAGGGCTCCCTAACTTGAAATCGAGCCTATCCTTATATTATCACTCGGCCCTAAATTACGGCGAGCGCCAGGCCCCTTGAATTCACGACTACGGTATGCAATGCCCCGCTAACAAGAGTCTCATATCTGAATGGACTTGCGTCGGCTTGGCACACTGCCCTTACTATAATACTGGGCCTTTCTCAGCACAAAGTGCGTTTCTTGGTCTATTCGACCGCATAATTTACTTTTATATTGGGCGTAAGGGGAGGGTGAGAAAAGGGAGCGCTCTACCGGGTTTAGCTTTCTTTGTCGAGATTGGCTTGCGCTACGCCCCTCTGCACTATAAATTGAATAAGAGTGCAATGTAAGGAAAAAAGAAGAGAGAGGGAAGGCGATGGCAGGGAGGCGTGGTGGACGAAGGGTTCCTACTAACTAAGTCAATGATCTTCCGTATATTGCATCAAACTGGAAAATTCCACCGGAGATGCAGAGCTGTCGTGAGTAACGGAGTAGCTAAGAGGTACCAAATCATTGCTTTCGTTAAGATTTACTTTTATATTAGGGACCCTCACTTTCTTTTCTCAATGGAATGGTCCGGGCAATCGCTTCCTTCTAGTCGTACTTATCCCGTGCTATTTGAGTGATCTTTCGGGGTTTGAGTTTGGTGGCAGGGCGAGCGAGCTTTTAGGTGACTTTCCATATCCATAAACTCGAAATCGTTAGCCAGTTCCATTCTTTGGAGAGTGCGAAGGAGCGAGCTGAAGTGAATAAAGGAATGAGGAAACCCTCCTTTATTAGGGAAAGCGGAATCCAATACCTGTACCACTTTCCGGAAGTCTCCACAAATTCTTATATGTCGGCCTCTCCGCTCGGAGAATGACTCCCTTGGTCGTCCCTCATATCATGGATTCTCCCTATCCCACTTCATTCACTCTTGAGCTTGTCAAAGCAAATCATATCGATTGAAATAGGCATAACACATCGCCCATATCTTAGGCAGATGAGGCAAGGGTCACGTATCGTGTGCGCCGAAGAAGGAGTTGGTGGCTAGTCCCCGCCCGAAAGGGATGCTCGCTAAAGTGCTCTTGTCGATGTCTGAAGATCGACGCTTTGTCCATGCAGAAATGGCGAATGAATCTGTTCAACAATTTATTTAGATTGATTTTAGGCCAGTAGCGAGAGTGCTTTTTATTGAGCAGTTGAGAGGGTCAAAAGAAGTTGATTAGGATCGAGGTGAGCCGCGTATCCGATCTCGTAAGAGTTCTCGGTCGGAATTTATATTTATTTGAGGAAATGCGCGAGTGCCAGTGGATAACCAATAGGAAGGGCTAGGAGAGAGTGGGAATGCCTTTGTGCTTTTATTGATTATTAGTAGGGCAGACTCCAGAGCAAATTATAGTAAGGGCCATACTATAATATAAGTTGTTCTTTTCTTCTATTATAGTATGCCCTTAACTAACCAAGATGAAAGCTTTCATGGAATCAACCTTTATAAGCTTCTACTTGGGTCTAGATGATGCAAATCAATCGATACACCTCTAGTCGATTACTCCACTTGCCATGTCATTTGACTGTTTTACTCTACTTTTTTCAATTGAGTCATTTTAGATCAACATTAGTCGATTGCAAACTTTTCTTCAATGGCTCATTCTAGCTTAACATCAGTCGATTGGTGCAGTCGATTGACCTTCATAGTTGACTTTCATAGTCGATCGTAAAATTTTCTATTCAGTTTCATTTTAGCGTGAGTCGACTACCCTAGTCGACTACTAATGCGTCAATCGACTACCTCAATCGACTACAAAACCTTCTATTTGTTTTCAACACATTCTATCATCTTGTATTGGAATTATTGTACATATAGTCGATTGATACTATCATCCAGTTGACCGATACTGTTCATAATGGATTTAATGCTGAAAACATTATTCCTAGCCAATTTTTGACCTAAACTAGACTTTTTCGTGCTTGATTCCAGTGATTGCAATCACTGGCCAAGTCAATTGATAATTGTATCTTGACTAATACTCAAATTTCAGCCTATCTTAGACCAATCAATTGATAATTGTATTAGTTGACTGATACTCAAATTCGTCAAGATCTTCTCATGTCGAGATCTCATGTCTTCAGGACTTCCTCTTATGCCTTGTACCAGTTGACCTCGATTTCAACCTTATCTAGCATACAGTTGATCTCACCTACTAGGACTTCCCTTAGAGACTTCTCGTTTCTTGGACTTCACCTCGCCACCGATCTACTAGGATTTCCTCTTGCTTATAGCCTTATTGCTAAGACTTCCACTACCTAAAGTGCATTCTTCCAAGACTTTCGCATTGCGTGACATTCGGTTAATCTTGACTTATCGAGACTTCATTATTTGGTTAACATTTGATCCTTTTTGACATCTGGTCCTTTTTGACTTGTTAGGACTTCGCCCGTCTGCCTAGCATCCAATTCTTGTGGACTCACTAGGACTTTATCAAGTATTCAGTCCTCACTTATCTATCTTGACTTTCTCTGCCTAACATCTTATTATCGGCCTATTCGGGCTTTCTATCATTTTGCTATACATCTATTCCTTTCGACTGGTTAGGACTTTTTTTGCTAACGCATGTTGGACTTCTTATATGCTAGGCTTTTAATTTATCTTGAACTATCTAGACTTCCATTGCCAATACTTGTTGGCCTTGCAAATGTTGAGTGTCGATTTCCCATCAACTAAGTGCCCGGTTAATTTTGACCCACTTGAATTTCTCATCTTCTAACTCTCTTGTTGGACTTTTACTATTGCTTGCCTATGCTGGTATTTCACATCTACTAACACCCTTGTTGGACTTTTCCGATTGTCAACTGTTTGGTCAACCTCAATCCACTTGATCTTCTTCCACAGTCAAGTATCTCAATCTAACTATGGGATTGCACCAAGAAGCTCCCCCAATCTAACCGTTGCACTAACATATAATAATCTCTTGAAGGTAACTCTCTCACAAAGAATCAAATTGAAAATTCTATCTCTTCAAAGATAATCAATTAGAGGACTCTGAACTTCTTTTATAAATTCAATTTGACAATAAATGTGAAAAGAAATATTTTAAATAAAGTAAATACATTAGTATTAATAGGATTATAATCAAATTTAGATTTTACCTTCAATTTATATTCTTCAATTATTTCCTTTTTGTATTATTTGATTTTGTTTGCATTATTGATATTAAAAGATGAGCTTAAATTTTATCTCTTATCCAAGATTCAAAATTGGTGGTTGAAAATGACGTCTTCTAATGAAAATTTTGCATGGGCCTTTAAATAATGGTATCCTTCAACTTGATGAATGAGTTCACAGAGGTGATTGTTTATACATTTGGGTTGTATCCAACTAATGGCTTTATTTTAGATTTTTGGTACCTTTGAACCATCTTTCTGATATTCTTTTCTTAGATTTTTAGTATGCAATAACCATCTTTCTGATACATGTTCTCTTCTAATTTTAAAATAATTTGCTTTTACAGAACAAATTTATATCACAAACACATACTCACAAAGTGCTGGTTTACATAGGTGAGTCGTATATTCCTGATTAGAATTTTACTAAGTCAATTCTAAGATAAATTGCTTTTTTTTTTTTTGGCTAAAGGAATTAGAGGATTCTTTGAGTATTTGACTCATGGTTTGTGAGTGTGATTCTTGTACAAAAGAATCAAAGGAGACTGTTGTTTGATTAGAGTTCTAGTTGAAGATGAAATTGGTGCTCGTTTGGCTTTGTGAACCTTATTAGCTTGAAAACTTAAGTAATTCAGTTCCATTCTAGTACTGTGAATTTAATCAGTGTATGCACTTGTTGTAAAAAGACTAGGTCAGTGGATTGGATATGTTAATACTACTTACAGTTAATGAATCTTTCATGCTGCTTCTGTCCTGTCGAAAGGGTTAAATGCCTAGTACATCATGGTGAGGTGGGTATGCATACTTCTATACAGCTTTACCCAGTTGTAGATCACAGTCATCATGCTTCTAACACATGTTGGAGTTGAGGCAAGCGAGAAGCTGATTGAAGAGCACCTAGAGACAATTTTGAGCTGTTGTTTGCTATGGAAAATTTTGCAGGATTGGCTTTTTTGCTATGAATTCATCGAGTTATTCATTGCTTTTTTGTTATGAATAATATGCCATGTTCTTTCCAATTCAAAAAAGAAAAGAGGGGCGTTAATCTTTGATGCGGTGAAGGCCTATGCTACAGTAATAAAGGAAGTCACTAACATTATGAAGTCACTTAGTTGAACTACAAAGAAAGGGAACTTAAGGTTACAAAGGTCAGCTGGTTAAGCGGCACAAGCTTCAGTAAGCATTCAAAGCAAAAAAGATAACATTATGCTACAAATAACCTGATGCATCTTTCCTTTCTCTCAGCTAGCTGAACAATTTCACATCATGTGACATTTCAAATATATCAGGCACAATTGATTAGGTTCTCTGTATGTCTGGTCTACTTATGCTACTTTGATGATCTCCTGAAACAGAATACTTTTAAATATGGATTAGGGACAAGCATCTCTTCATGCTGGCACTGAATTTGGTTCTGAAAATTTATTCCTTCCAGTTTGCTCATTACTTTTACCTTTTCGAGCGACATTTTTTCTCATTTTATATCAACTTGGTTTCATCCGCAATTGGCATGCAATTATATATACTCGAACATTTCTTTCTCTGTTCTTGTCTTTGGGTGTGATGGTTCTTTATCCTGGCATTAGACTAGCCATTTGTTATTAAGTTTTTAATTGCGACTCAGGTGCAGTTGTATTTTGGATATTGTCTTTCATTATTCTTTTCCATTGCCCAAAAATAAAAAATTCCTTCGTAGGCTCTTGTTGCATTAAACAACTAGCAATGACATACAGTTTGTATGAAGGGATTGAAATGAACTGACCTCTGCTTTCATTTGATTTTTTTTGACCATATTAAGTAATGTGGAGACATTTGTTATATTCTGCTAGTGTAAGAAAGCAACTGAAGTATGCCTGTTGAATCTTCGCTACTGACTATCATACATTTGTAGCTTCTAAAATCAATGTTTTTTTTACTGATTAGAAGATGATTGCTCTAGTTCATTTCTTTATTTCGTTTCTGTTTATATATATATATATATATATATATATACTTGGCCTTCACATGCCCATGATAGGTGTGAGCCAAGGTGTGGTTGTGGAACTGGGATGTCGAGGAAGACATAATTCAAGTGATATCTGATAGCAATGAATGCATCAGGCCATTAGTGATACCTCTGGTCGTTTTCAATGATAAGGTTTGTAATCCTTACCAAAGCCATGACTACTATTCCTGTGTGATGTTGCCTTCACTCTCTGAATGAACTAAATCTTCCTTTTAGTTATCAAGATTTGGGTCTTGTTTTTGTACCAAAGAACACTTCGGAATGCCGATTCAACAATGATGCAAACGTATAAAATATTGTCTTTCTTGATGATGCCTGAGCTCATTTTTGCTGGGTAGTTTGTTTCCCATTTACTTACTGATATTATTTTGTTTGACGTGAGGATTCCTTTCAAATATGGAATACTTACTGATATTGACACATTTTATGTGCTCCCTTTTTGTTATTTTGTTAGAAATATTCTTATTTTTATCTCACTAATTTGGATGAACACCTAATTACTCTGTAGGTTTCTGACTCAAACTAAAGTTAGGATTGACAATTTCCTCAAAATCTGACAGAGGATTCAAATATGAAGGTGAATATAATAGAATCCTATCTATATCCGATTTGAATGCAATATATATATGGCTATGGTATGAATATTAGATCCTTCGACGGATATAGAGATAGATGAAGATAAAAGTTGAATATATAATAAATGAGGATGAAAATGAATGATATAAAATTTGATTTAAATTTGACCCATTGTCTTTCCTAACCAAAGCTATATGATTTTAATAACGTCCTGTCAACATTTGGTGCATTTTATAACTTTTAAATGTGAACTTTTAACAATTACAAAATAAATAGATTTAAAATTGTTGAGAAAAATATAAGAAACATGATAAGTATTTTGACTAATAATTATATTTTTCTAATACAAATAATTATTGTATATTCGATTAAAATTAGTTTTTTAGTATTTTCTTAGATCAGCTCTATACTCTTTTAAAATCTAAATTAAATATGCTTTACCACATCTAGTATTTGGACTGATCTCTTAATTTATAAATATATTATGATGAATTATTAAAAGTTAAATTTGGGCTTATATAATTAAAATTAGAACAAACTTATGGAATGGGAGGCTAAAATGACATGTTCAACATTGGTGGGAGGCTGAAACGGCACATTTGAATGGTATCAATTGATATCCATTAGTATTTTAAACTGTGTACTCATCCAATGGAACAACCTCTCTAAAAGAACTTGTTTTTTTTGGTGATGATTAACTATTTGAAAGTCGAAATGACACTCAAATAATGTCCAGCATATAATTTAATTTCGTAGTTGCTATCTTGTGGTTAGACCTAAAGTTAATAATTAGCCACTAATCTAAGAGTAAAATGTCATCCAATCTATTATTACTTGAATACAAATATTTTTTTCTCTGGCACTAATATTTGGTTGATTTGATAGTGAATTGACATGTTCGAATCAACTATCTAACCAATTGGACCATAGGTGGTCCCACATTTAGATGCCTTACCTCCAAGGTTGTCAAACTCGCGATTCCAGTGTCGACTCGGTTAGGGGTGCATAAACTCGTATCGTAAACTTGTACGAGTTTGCAGATGATCCAAAAAAGAGTTATAAAATGTCAAATAATATATATTTGATCATAACTTCATAAGAACAATCACTATTTCACATATCTAATAAAAAAGCATAAACATAGTTATCAACAATATGTTTTCACATATAAAAAAAGACTAAACATGAAAATTTAACATGAAAAGATATGAAATTTTCAAAATTTATGTTTCAACATCAAGTTATAAAATGACAAATTTAAAATTTTATACAAAAATAGTCCAATAGATACACCAAATAAGCTTCCATTGTCCAAATTTGATAAAAGGAAACATCAAACAAAGATTTCCTTTGTTTATCGAGTTTACCGAGTTTGACCGAGTTGACTCGCGAGTTTACCGAGTTGACTCATGAGTTTACGAATTTACAAGGGGGGCCCGATTTTAAGCTGATTCAACACGAAATTGAAATAATAGTTCGTAAACTCGTAAACTCGCCGAGTTGACTCGCGATTTTGACAACCTTGCTTACCTCCATTGTAAACCTACACAAAGGTTCATCACTAAGCTAGTCAATAAAATATGACTTAAGACAAACAGTTACTCCAAAACAAAAAGCCATAAGATTATATTCACTTACCTAATCTCTCATAGCTCTCATGCCACTAAGTTTTTAGATCCCTAGATCTAGATCATCAAGCATTGAGTGCATCAAACTTCTCAAACTTGCCACATACAACTTGAGCAATCCATCAAATCCACTTATGCTCTAAAGTCCTTTGAACTTATCCAAAGATCCACCACTTATTTTAAGCTATTGAGCTATTGAACAAGAAGAAACTAGACGACCAAAAACTCAAAGATCTCCCTCGACCTGAATTCCTCTCAATATGAGATGATATCTCCAAGTTGAGCTATTTTTTAGGTGACCCTTCATTTCTAGATGGAAAGAGAGTTTTACAAACTTAAACCTCTACATTTTCTTCAATTGCTATACATCAAAATAAACAATAGGTGATAAACAAATACATGCAAGCAAAATCACAATAATTGTTAGGACCATTAAGTTAGATGGTTGAATGACTAGGATGACTAGGGGGAGCTAGGGAGATTGTTGGATCGAGAGACGCTAAAAGGGGAGTGAAGAGCTTAATCAAAGTTATTTAAAAAACTTTATCAGAGTTGTCAAAATATAATAGAAAAATATTCTTAAATACTTTTGAAGAATTGTAAGAATTATAGTAGGAGTGAGGATCCTTCTACCTTCATCTTGAGCTCCATCAAGCCTTCATTGTGAATCTTTTTCATGGGCATATTCGGTGACCTTTGTCCAAACCTTCAATGTGAGCTTCACCATGTTGCATGAAAGGATTAAGTCCCTATTAGGGGATTAATCTCCATTTGGTGGGTTTATATTTGAATTAACACTAACAGTAATTGTCATTAAGGTATTAAACCTCATTAAATGATCTAATGCTTCTAGTATGAAGGAGAGTTTATATAAATGGATGTGGATTCAATGTGTAGATCCAATAACCTGGTTTGTTAATATTAATGAGTTGTTAACGGATTATGGGATTTATGATGGATGATCCATGTAGGATGAGTTTGGTATAAGAAGAGAAGAGTTCATTCAATTTGGATATCTTGACTTTGGTCTTCTTCTTCTTTCTTAGACTCTTCCCTATTAAGACCAAGATAAAGATTACCACCCAATCCCTACAGAAGACTTCTATTGCATTGTAGGAACTCTGGCGACAAGTAAGAATCAATGGCTCTTGCATTGATTGAGGTTAGCCTTCTCTTACCATTGGCATTCAATTGCAATTGTGCCTTATTGTTGATGATAGCTAGATCTTGTTTAGATGCACCATTGATTGAGTTATGATACAATTTGGTACATA
This sequence comes from Curcuma longa, assembly GCF_044706935.1. Classification (NCBI taxonomy): domain Eukaryota; kingdom Viridiplantae; phylum Streptophyta; class Magnoliopsida; order Zingiberales; family Zingiberaceae; genus Curcuma; species Curcuma longa. The sequence goes on along the minus strand of NC_133862.1, from coordinate 1,615,697 downwards.
TACATCAATTTCACATTCAATTCCATTTGGATGAGAGAAACTGATGTATATCAATTGAATGTAGCATGGATATGTTAGGATTTAACCTATAGATCGAGTTTTTTGCATTATCCATGAAGAATGCGATTAACGATGCAAATTTAGGTTTTTCTGATCTAAAAATCACGTTCAGAAATCAAGTTTTTAGTTATCAATTGATTAGTGAAAGTCACCAATCGATTGTTGGGCGTAAAATTGCAAATAATAGGGGTTGAAATCGATTAGGTTGATCGATTGATTGTCACCAATCAATTGCCATTAGGACTAATTGATTGATGAACTTGATTTCACGCACAGAACTATTTGAAATCGATTGGTTGTCACCAATCAATTATCATGAGGATTAATCAATTACTGAACCTATGTTTGAATACAGTAGGGTTCTAAATCGACTGCGTTAATCGATTTATGTTCACCAATCGATTGACATAAGGAGCCAATAAACTATTGAGTTTAGGGTCAGATATAGTAGGGTCTAGAATCGATTGAGATGATCAATTGGTTCACACCAATCAATCGTCAATGAGGAGCTAATTTTATCGGATTATCCACAGAAGATTTCTGATTGGTGGGATTGATTGGTATTCACCAATTGATTGCTATGATTGATTAGGGTGGATGAATTCGCAAATAGTAGCCTTCTAAATCGATTAAGGAACTCAATTATTATTGACTAATTGATTGTCATATATATCTTAGAAATGATACATAAGGCGTATCAATCGGTTGCTAATTGTTGACAATCAATTGAGTCAATCGATTGGTAGATGACACCAATAGATTGATAACTGATACACTACAAAAAAACAGGTATTTTGCGACGAAATTTTGGGACGAATTAATTTCGTCGCCAATCAGCAACGAATTTTGCGACAAATCCATATTTCGTCGCTAATCTGCAACAGATTTGGCGACGAAATACACATTAGTCGCTAATTTAGCAACTAAAAATATTCATTGCAAAGTTCGTTGCAAAAACATAATTCGTTGCTAAATTTGTCGTAAATTGGCAACGAAATATCCTTTCGTCGCCAAATTGGCATCGAATCTAATTTTCGTCGCCAAATTGGCGACGAATATAGTATTTGTCGCCAATTTGGCGACGAACAATAGGATTCGTTGCCAAATTCGCGACATATTTAGCAACGATCTATGTTTTATCGAAAAAAAAATTACAGTTTTAATTATCGCACGGTAGGTTAGCGACAAACAATAAATTCGTCGCCAATTTGGCGACGAAAATGCATATTCGTCGCCAATTTGGCGACGAATTTCAATATTCGTCGCCAATTGGCGACGAATATGCATTTTCGTCGCCAAAATGGCGACGAATTTCGCGACGAATTTGTTATTGTCGCCAAAAACCCAAAAACCGAGAAAATATTTCCTTATCCTGCCCAACTTTGGCAACGAATCACATGTTCGTCGCCAATTTGGCGACGAATATAAGCGTTCGTCGCCAAATTGGCGACGAATATTCGTCGCCAAATTGGCGACGAATATTCAAATTCGTCGCCAATTTGGTGACGAATTTGGCGACGAACTTGTTTTTGTTGCCGAAAACCCTAAAACCGGGGAAAAATTTCTTTATCCCGCCCAACTTTGGCGACGAATCACATGTTCGTCGCCAATTTGGCGACGAATATAAGCGTTCGTCGCCAAATTAGCGACGAATTTGGCGACGACAATGTTTTTGTTGCAAAAAAACCCTAAAACCGAATTATTATTTGATTATTCCACTGCATGTTGGCGATGAATCGTGTTTTCGTCGCCAATTTGGCGACGAACTCTTATATTCGTCGCCAATTTGGCGACGAAAGTAGGATTCGTCGCCAAATTAGGGACGAATTTGGCGACGAATCTAAATTCGTCGCCAAATACTTACGTTTTATTCCCTTCTTGCCGAACTTTTTTTCTTCTCCTCACGCGAACGCACCGACGCTCCTCTCGCCGCCGCTCGCAGCGCTTCTCCTTCTCTCCCTCTTCCCCTTGCCGGAGTCTCTCCCTCGCCGGAGCTCTTCCTCGCCGGCTATCTCCCTCACCGAAGCTCTCCGTCGCCGCCGGATCTCCCTCTTTTCGCCGGATCTCACTCATTTCGCCGGATCTCGCTCATTTCGCCGGATCTATCCCTCGCCGAAGTTTTCCCTCGCCGGATCTCTCTCATTAGTCGCCGAGATCTCTCCGAAAGCTTGTGGTAACCTTCCTCCTTCATTTTTCCTCTTTTCTTCCGAGTTTTAGCCGCTGACGCCGTTGGAGGGACATCGGCGGACGTCGGGCGGCGC
>NC_133862.1:1600239-1613276 GCF_044706935.1 Curcuma longa | reverse complement strand
GTCAAAGTCCTAGTGAGACTAGGCAACTTAAGCCTGGTTAGGAACCAAGCGGTAGGAGCTAAAGTCCTACCACCAAGTCCAAGTGAAGTCATTTGGAAGCTGAGTCTTGGCACTAAGTTTAGATAAGTCAGCTGGGAGTTGAACATCTAGCTCAAGTACGCATGAAAAATGTTAATTTTTATATCATACTCATTATGCAAAAAATAGAGGGAAGCGATTTTTGACGGTTCCAAGTGACCGGAAAGGAGTTTGAGTGACTAGCTGGAACGTCGACCAATAGAGTTAGGAGCTTCTAGCCAACTAGAGCAAGGAGCGAGGTAACCGTAGCTTCCGGGCCACTGGAGATGGCTTCCAAGCAACAGTAGTAATGAGATCCAGCGATCCGAATAAGCTAGTCAAGATCAAATTTGGCCTTGGTTTAAGCGACTAGAAGGAGTCCAATTGATCGAAGATCACAGACGATATTATCTATCAAATAAAATATATATGCATCCACGTCAGCATCTTTCAGGCGATTGGATAGGTTCCAATCATCACATTTTTGCCACATTATATCGACAAAAGTTCTATAAAAGGAATCTCAAGGCAGAGGTTTTAAATAATAATTTTCTTGCTTTCTCAACTATTCTCTACATGATCAAGTGATCTTTGCGCTTTGCTACGATGACATGTTGCAACCCCCGTGCTTCAATTTCAATCGACAACCTTTATGTGTAACCTTTTATATTATTTTATTGTCATACTTTTTGTTGTCGTACTTTTTGTTATTTCACATAAACTTTTTATATTCTCTTTAGGGTTTCTCCACCTCTAGTGACTTTCTGGAAAGGAGATTCAAAAATAAGAATCAATTTTTTTTAACTTGCATATGCCAATCCTTGCTTGATTGCTTGTCTTGCTTTACATTTTAGTGGTTGTACATTTTTCAACGCTTGATTGCTCTTGCATGCTTGAATTACTCAATCTTACTAAGTGTCTGAAATTGCATGTGTATCAATCTTGTTAAGTGCCTAAAATTGAATGCTTATAAATCTTGCTAAGTGTCAAAAAATGCATACTTATTAATCTTGCTAAGTCATTAGTTCTTGCAATTATTCCGTTGTGTTATTCTGTATGTTTTAATTTCAAGTTTAATTTTCAATATTAACTCATAAAATTCATAATACTATTCATCCCTCCTCCCTCTAGCATTGAGTTAGATCCTATAGTTGTATCATGAATAGTCATCAATAAAACTAATATAATACGTGTGTCTATATCAAGATGCCTTAGAGAACGGTGCACATGTATCTGTATGTATTAGTTCTAAGACTTACTACATCAGCTTGTATCCTTATTTCTTTTGTTAATCATTTTCCATTTAACACACTCTATGCAGACATCAAAGTCTAACATGTCAAGAGGTTCAAAAATCCCATATAACATTAACGTTTCTAGGTATTGTTTGGATATATATCATAAATGTCTATGCCAAGACAAGGAAGAATTCTCATCAATCAAATTACATTTCATACCTATGTTATAAAATTATTTTATTATCAGTAGAAGTTAAGGTGTTTAATATGTATAGCTTATCAATCAAGAATCATTGTCAATCAACACCGAATTTAGCAAAATATTAAAAAATTTATTTCTATATGAATAAGAATAACTTGATTTATCTAAACAAGAAATAAAAATTAAGTTCCATCTAAAATGTGATACAATAAAATTATTATCCATATCCAAAAAGGTATCAGTTCCTAAATAAATCCTAAAAATATTTATCGACTCTACTATAACTTTCTTGCCATTCCCTATATAAATGTATCTTTCACCATCAAGGAGCAGTCGGTTTGCTTATTATGTTTGAGAGGTGTCCTAAGAAAATCGTATTATGGTTGTATTATTAATTTATTTAATAATAAATAAAATTCACTATTTAAGTGAGTATTTTCTTATGTTTGATTGGATCTTAAACTTAATTACTGAATATCCACAATATGATTCATAGCATGAGAGAATTTGTGATTGGATCACAACTTATGAGTATCTCTACATGTGTAATTATGAATGTATTAAAATTATCCCTAGTCAATGAATTGACGATTACAGATGTCATCGATTCTATTAAGACTAGCACGTTTAAACTCCTTGGTTTGACAAGCAGCTGATCTCACTAGCTGAAGACATTGGATGTTGAGAGTTAAACATGGATGCTGGTTAAAGGTAATCAGTTCATTGGAGTGACCTGCCTTGAGACTTCATATGGTTTTTTATGCATATGTCAATGAAGATCTCAATGCAGCTTAAGTGCGAGTTTCCTTGGACTTGCGGTATTCAAGTCACCTTGATCATGGAGGCTTATACTTTGACATCTTAAGTAGACATCTCCGATGAGGTGTGGACTTGGGATGATTGGGTATAAGTCGAAGTACCCGAAGGTGTTTGAATAGCCCACAGAGGATTCACCGCTCTTTGTAAAGAGAGACGTATACCCTACAACCGCTTGTTAGGATTGTTACTAAAAGTCTTTGGCCAAAGCAACACATGTTAAGAGTATGACACTCTTGGATACATGTACAAGTAACTTGAATCCATAGGATAAGAAAGGAGCTTGGGTTAGGTGTGACGTAGTCAGCCTAGTGAGGACTAACACAGACAGACCATGTCCTGAACCAAGCAGGTATAAGACGGTGAAAGGAATAAGACACATTTATTAAAGCTGTTGAAAGGTTTAGAAATCATTCTGAAATCAATCATTGATTTTTTTGTCAATTGGGGATCATGATGTACTACTAGGTGTCACTCATGATCGTTCCGTAATTAATGATTAATTACGGACGACCAACATAATCGGGAACCTATTGGGTCACACGAACAAGAAGTTTTCTGAAGGACTTAAAATGAGTTTGAGAATTGGATTCTCAGATCGAGAGAATGTTGGTTTGGTTGGACCAAACAACAAGAAAAATTAGTTTGGTTCAAAACAGAGAAAGCTTAGTTGTTGAACCAAATGATTCGATATTGAATCAAATTGAACAACTTGATTTGATTTATAATGGAAACTATTTTGGCAAAATAAAAGGGATGAGAAGATTTGTCTTGAGAAGACGAATCAAATAAAACTTGTTTGGGTCAAATCGGAGGTCGTTTGGTCATTGAACCAAGCAAACCAAACACGAACCGGTCTGCTACAGTAGCCAGACCCATACCGGTTCAAATCGAACCCGGTTCAGTGTTAAAACTTGAATTTTTTCTTTTCTCCCGACCTGGTCCACATGCAAGTGCGATTTCCCCGATCGCCTAACTTCTTCTTCTCGCGCGACATGCCTGCATCAGACGGAACGGGTTGACGTCGCCACCGCCGTTCCGCCTTCCTCACCGCCTTCTTCGCGCCGGCCATGGGTATAAGAAGGGAGGAGGGCTGAGGCAATCGATCAAGCGAAAAGGAAGTAGAACCCCTAGTTTTCCATCCTTTATTTTCCCTCTGTTCCTCGCCGCCGCCATGACCACCGGAGCTCGTACGCCCTCTGCCGACCACCGGAGGAGCCATCCGCCAGAGAAGAAGCCAAGAATAGGTAGTTTTCTCTTCCCTCTTCTCCTATTAACGCCCAAGCCTCCACCGCCGTCGCCACTGCCAAAGTTCCCACCGCCATCGCCACTGGACCGCTGTTCCGCCGTCGTCAGGCTAGGGTTTCGGTGAGGGTCGAGGTGTTGCCACTTTTGGAGTCCTGATTCTTCCCACTGTTACTGCCGAATCGTTCGTCGGAGAAGCTTTCGCGGAATTCTTCGTTGGATGAAGAAGTTGCGATTTTTTGAGATCGCAGGTAGTCCTTAGGGTTTTTGCCGTGTGCCTATGACATTTTCATTTTTCAAAAATTATTTTCAATCATTTTTCTTGTTTCTGTATTGTCAGAATTTTGATTTTCGGTGATAAACAGAAAGCCTCAGAAACGATCGCGACGTGTGTTGTTGCGTGTTTCTGATATTAGGATTTTCTCTTGTATCGACCATTACTGCTTGTCGGCTAGTACCGAATACTGTGACACAACTTGAGGCTTTGGAAGCCATCCTGAAGATCACTTCGCGTGGATTACCAGTAGTGGCAGGACTCCGACGAGGACCGTACGATTGATGTCTTTCCCGCTTAGCGTCATACGCTAGGTACACGTAGAATAATTCATTTTATAAAATTTTAAATTCCTGCTATGTCTTGTACTTACTGTTTCCTGAGTATGTATGTGTGTGTTGTAATAATTAAAATTAATTATTATTATTTTATTTCTACTGCGCACATTTTTGAAACATATAAACACGCGCATTGCACCATGACCATTCCAACATGATTGCTACATGACCAAAATAGAACGATATTGTTTTCCAATCTCTAATCAAAACTTTAAATTGAGTAAAAACTTTAAACCTTGGACCAAAACAATCACAATAACCATCTAATATTTAATATATTTGGAATGTGGGAAGCTCAAATACCGCTTTGCTGTGTAAGTTAGAGTTTTCTTAGTCCATCGAGATATTTTGAGTGAGAATACCAAAATGATTCATATTGGTCATCCAAGATCTAACATATTAATATTCCTAACAATGAGGAAAATTCAAATATGGTCTTAGCCTATGATATAGAGATAAAGATAATCAAGTAGTTTTGATCTAAAATTACTACTTTAAAATGCATGGTGGTCAAAATCAACCCATTAAGGTTTTTTTGAGTCAAAAACACCATGGTAAACCAAAAAAACTTATATGCCATATAAGATCATCAAAATATGATCTTAGTTTTTGTTTAAAGTCCAAAAATGACAAGTTATTGAGCCAAAATATTTAAATAATTCAAAATAATTCATTTGTAACTCAAAGGTATAGTCTTGTCTCACCAATTAATAGTCCTTTTATTGTAAAAAATGATAAATTTTAATTTTATTTAAAAATAGAAAGAAGAGAAAATATAATCATAGTTAAACTAAAGAGTACAATTATTATAGCATGTAAAAAGAAATAGAGTTGAGTATTCGATTAAAATCAAATTGAATTAATCAAAATTGAGTCGAATCAAATTTTTTTAAACTAATCGAACTGATCAAAGTTTCAAATAAAAATCGAACAAATCGAACCGATAAAATATCGATTAATTTAATTTTTAACCGAATTATTCAAAATAACTAAATTTTTTAAATATTATAAAAAATTTATCAATTAGTTAGAGATTTATAAATTTACTTATCTAAGAATTTATAAATTATTATTTTTTATTTTGATTAATTCGATTTAGTTGAATAAAAAAATTTAAAATCGAATTAACTGATTTTTTAAATAAAAATAATTAAAATTTTAAAATAACTAAACTGGAATTTTAAATTTGATCAATTTAATTGATTTATTTGATTTAATCATATTTTTGTTCACCCTCAAATAAGCAAGTGAAAATTCTTCCAAAAAGCCCCTTAATGTTCCGTAGGCTAGATTTCCCCCCACTACATATTTCGATACCCTCGATTCCATTCGAAACCCTAATCCTTATCCTCCCTTCGTTCCCTGTCTCGGTTCGTGCCCGATTTGTTCTAGGCTTTGCGGAGCAGCAGCTGATCCATGGCTGATCGGAGCGCGGCTGCCGCGAAGCCCGTGTGGATGAAGCAGGCGGAGGAGGCTAAGATCAAGAGCGAGGCCGAGAAGGCAGCCGCCGCCAAGGCCGCCTTCGAGGCCACCTTTAAAGCTCTCGAGAAGGCTAAGGACAAGGAGGAGACGGTTGGGGAGTCCGACGACAGCGATGCGGACGAGCCGGAGGACCTCGCTTCGAAACCCGTCGGTCCGGTGGATCCTTCCAAGTGCATCGCTGCCGGAGCAGGGATCGCCGGAGGAACAGCCGGCGCTCCGTGCACGTTCACTGTCGTGGCAAAGGATTCCGACGGCAGGAAGATCCCGACCGGAGGAGCCCAGCTAAAGGTAAAGATATCGCCTGGTGTTGGAGTCGGGGGCCCTGATCAGGAGGGAATAGTTAAGGATCAGGGGGATGGGACATTCACCGTGACCTACGCTGTTCCGAAGCGGGGCAACTACATGGTTCATGTTGATTGCAATGCGAATGCAATCATGGGAAGTCCATTCCCGGTTTTCTTTAGTGCTGCCACTGGAATTGGAGCAACGGTGTCCCCTTACCCCAACATGGTCAATCAGACAATGCCGAACATGCCAAACTATGCTGGGTCAGTGTCCGGGGCATTCCCAGGGCTGTTAGGCATGACTACTGGTGTTTCATCAGGGGCCTCTGGGGGAGTGGTCTTGCAGGGTATTGGGGCATCTCTGGGGGAGATTTGCCGTGAATATATGAATGGTCGTTGCTCAAAGATTGATTGCAAGCTCAGCCACCCGCCACATAATCTTCTTATGACTGCATTGGCGGCCACCTCAACAATGGGGACATTGAGTCAGGCACCTATGGCTCCCTCAGCAGCTGCTATGGCAGCTGCTCAAGCGATTGTTGCTGCTCGAGCTCTTCAAGCTCATGCTGTACAGATGCAGTCCCAATCTGCTGGAGATTCTCCAGGTTTGATTTCAATAATTGCTTACTACAATTGAAGTTCTAGACTTAGTTTGTTCTTGTTGTTGACAGCTTGACTATAACTTAAGGGATTACTTGAGATATGGAGAGACTCAACCTGTGCATACTGATATCTATGGGGGTCAAAATTTTAACTTGGTTTCATATTTATGTTGGGTTTTAGATTCTGAAATAGAACTCATCAAATTTGACTGAGAAATAGAAATGTGAGAAATTCATAGTTGAAAAAAAAATCTAGAGGATATGAAATTTACAGATGCAAAAAAATTAAAGGACCACAATTGAACCCAAACTAATCTGACACATGAAAGCATGAAAACCCAAAACCTGACCTATTCAGTTCTTCCGATCAAAGTTTAAGTTGTGGTGTTTGACTTGTTGGAGTTTTCTTGTTTTCTAAAGAGTGTACGTCGGTTCATTTTCCTTATCTATTACTATGAGCTTGGCGTTAAGGCATTGTATTCATGTGGTTCCAGTTCTATCTTTCAATTAACAAGTAGCCTGTAAATTTCTTTACTTGTTCAAAAGTTGGTAATCATTTTTGCACAGAAATATACATCAATTTGATGGCAAAATTCATCATGGATTAATCTAAAAATAATAACGCATGGATATTATTAGTTGGCCATTGATTTCAAAGCTTAAACATAATTGAGAATAAAGTAGGAAGCCAAGTTATGCATTTAGTTGCTTTACTTTATATTATAGATATCTAGATGAGTTAGTCATCCCATTAGAAATGTTCGCAAGAGTTGGACTTGGTGTCAAAGTGGACCTAGTCTTGGGCATATTTTGAGGGAATCACAATGTAATCATGCAGTTGTGAATTTGTCTACATGCTACTATTGGTGACGTCATGCTATGTGTTGAACTTGGGTGTGGATGAAGATACCTATCTTTAAATGGGAGAGATTGTTTTGTAAGGCTTACATGTGTCCATTCCGTCATATTTGTTTTAACAGTTTATCTCCCTGTGGTGCTAATGTTGTCATTCTCATTTCATCTTTACGAATAGAACAAGCAACTAACAGATGCAGATGATGTTTATTGGTAGTGTATGCTACAAGGGAAAACTAGTATTTGCCATTGTGTACATCCATGAAGTATCAAATGAATATAATACTCCATGAACATTTGAACTACGAAATGGTGTATTATTTCATGAGTGTGTGAAATTTCATAATTATGTATCAAATATCTGCAACAGTATATTCATTTTTTGCGATTTGAGGAACATCGGGAGTTGAACTTGGTAAATTTTCCAGTGTATTAGGTCATAGTTCATTTTTGGTTCTTCATTTAATAAGTTGAGGCTTATTTTAAAGTGCCAAATTCTTAGCATAGATGTAAGAGAAGGTGGTTGGGTTCAAAAGTATTCAGAATACAATAATAACTTTAGCATGCAGTTTAGAGGCCATTGGAGACAGACATTTCTGCCAAATTTCCGGTTTAATGTACCAAAAGGTTATTGGGGTCTGAAGTATTCAGAACACAATATATAACTTTAGTTTTCAGTTTATAGGCCTTAGAGAACTCAGACATGTATGCCAAACTCTAGCCATTTTACATTCATTCTTGGGTCTGAAATGCTGCATCAATTGAGAATTACAAGTTTGTTATGTATTGTAGCAGCAAATCTAGTTTCATATCTTGCCTGAGATTTCCTTATTCTCTCATGTTGCATTTGATATAATTAAGATTAATTAACTAAAAAAATCTATCTTTTTTCTTTTTTCTTTTTAAAATTTAAATCTAGCCATGCTTCCAATTTTACACAATTTCAACTTTATCTTTTTTTTTTTATAAAAGACATCTTCATATTTGATAAAACTATTTGCCCACTTGGATATGTTATTTCAATTAAGAATAATGCTTACCTTTTCTCCTTAACATTCTTCGTTCAAAAAGTGAAGTCATTATCAATTAATTGAGCCAAATTCTTTCTTGAGAGAATACATCAAATCATTGCCCTACTGAATCGAAAATTTCTCAAATAGAATATGCCATACGAATTGTCGGATAAAATTGTAAATGTTTAAAATGTTTAGGTATTAATTGAAAGAAAGTGAATGTTCCAAACCTCTTATTTGTTTAGTCAAAACTACTGCTCTTTGATTTTTTTAGAAAAGTGTTCACTATCTGGCATGATGATTGTTATCTAGGTTCACCTGATGAGGCTACTAAAGCTGCTGCCTTGAAGAAAACAATACAGATTAGTAATCTTAGTCCACTTCTTACAGCGGATCATCTTAGGCAGCTTTTTGGTTATTGTGGAACTGTTGTTAATTGTAACATCACAGAATCCAAGCACTTTGCTTATATAGAATACTCTAAGGCAGAAGAAGCAACTGCAGCTGTGGCACTGAACAACATGGAAGTAGGGGGGCGTCCACTTAATGTTGAAATGGCAAAGTCTCTTCCTTCAAAATCTTCCCTTGCTAATTCATCATTGCCATCAGTGATGCAACAAGCAGTTGCTATGCAACAGATGCAATTTCAACAGGCCTTAATGATGCAACAAGCAATGACCACACAACAGGCTGCTGCTCGAGCAGCTACTATGAAATCTGCAACAGAGATGGCATCAGCAAGGGCAGCTGAGATCAGTAAAAAGTTAAAAGAAGAAGGTCTAATTAGTGATGACCAGGAAGTCAGGAAGTCAAGGTAACATATTCTATCTTACTCATATATTCTTCTTTGGTGTTTCAAATTTTGTAGATAAATTAATATTAATAGACCTTTCAATTATACCTTTCAATTATGTATAAAAAATTGTGTTTTTGTTTTCCTGAAAAATTGAATAATATTCAAATTGATCACTGAGGATTGGCTGGGCATTGAAGGCAGTGATCTGCCATTGAGCTTTCACCTACTCCATTATTTTTTTTACTATGTTAGATCAGCTAAGAATTTCTATGCTTGAAGTTGAATCTTATTTACTGATACCATCTTGTCCATTTCATTAAGCTAATAGTATTTATATGCATTTTGCTTTGAGCAGATCTCCATCTGCTTCTCGATCCAAGTCCTGGTCAAGGTCACCCATTAAATACCGAAGAAGCAGGTATTCTCGATCTCCATCTCCTCTAGTGAGGCGTTCCCGAGAACGAAGATCAAGATCACCAGTAAGATCACGCCATCTGCGTCAGGATGAAAGAGCATACAGAGATGCTGAGGATCTTTATAGAAGGAGAAGAGAAAGGGATAGATCCCGTGATCGTTACTCTAGCTTAAGGAGAAAAAGAAGTAGGAGTTCAAGTCCTCGGTTGAGAAAATCATCTAGGGCTGAATCTCGGTCACCTAAGCATCACAGAGAAGGTAGGAGTTCTAGGTCAAAGAGGTCACCTCGAACTGATTCAAGATCACCCAGTCACAGAGAAATAATTAGATCATTTCCAGCAAATGCTCATTCCTCCTACCATCGCAGTAGACATTCTAGATCTAGATCCATGGAGCGAAGACATCATTCTGATGAGAAAGAAGATATGAGAAAATCAGAAAAGCTGAAACAAGACAATAGGTCAGGAAGAGGCAATGGATCATCAAGAAATGCAAAAAGGACAAGAGACAGCAAAGAAGATAAGGCTGCTTTATATTCGGCTGCAAGTCCTAGCCGAAGGTCCATTTCGCCTGAGGATGATACTTCAAAAGAAGAGAGATATACTAGTAAGCATAAAAGTTCTAGGTCAAGTAATAAAGATTTTTCAAAAGCTGAAATTTTGAGCACTGATCGGAAGATAGCTGTGGAGGACTCAGAGGCAATCAGGAACAAGAGATCTCCACATTCTTCAACACTGAAACAGCATAGAAGGGTGGAACATGAAGAGAACGATAAGAAGGCTGCTAAGAAGGCTGAATCTCGAGAGTCAAGCAAGGCTGACAGTTCTAAAGCAGGTCACAGAAAACATGACAAAATTGACTCTGGTTCAAGGGAAAAGGACCCTCAAACTATTGATTCCAGGAACTCGAGGGATGGCAAGAACTCTTCACGACATCAGAGTTCAAGATCTCACAGAAGTTCACATGTAGGAGATGGTTGCTTGGAGGCTACCATAGACCAGAACAAAGTGGAAGGGGAAGAAGAAGCAAATGACATTTAGAAAAACTGTAGCTGAAGCTGTTTTCAGGAATCCCAAATTTCAGATGACATACACAAGACTGACTACTACTCAGAAATACAGTCTATTGTTCATAATTCAAGTCCTCAGCCAACTGACTTTGACAACAAATGACTGAGGGCTTCTACTGAGACAAGAGCTATCTACATAATAGTTCTGCTGAAATTAAGGAAGATTCTATTGTTAGTAATGTGCTTTGTACTGGTGGAATTAAGGAAGATTCTATTATTAGTAATGTGCCTTCTACTGTATGCCCAACAGAAGAGATGGATGGAATTTCAAGTGTTGTAACATTATTCTCAATTATCATCATTTTATCATTCATCAAATATAATGAGCCCCATAATTCCAAGAGAATAAGTTAGAAAGGAGATGGACAGGTATTAATCTACTTTGCCTTTTGTTGATACCTAAATTTGCTTTACGTATGCTTTTGACTTGTGATAGTATCAGATTTCACATGCATTTAGCAAATGGTGGTTAGGCTCAACGATGCTAGTATTAAGTGATACACTGGCTGTCTTCTGAAATCTGCGATTGTCTACCTTCTTTGTTACTTGTTATGGAAGAGTACCATTTCGCCATAGAAATGTCTCCTTGTTACAATGTTTACTTGAGAGAAAGGAACCTTGCAGGAGAGGTGGGTGGACGGATGCCCCTTCAGTTTACCTTGATGAACGTGGGAGGTTGTGGGAATGGAAGGGAAGAGAGGGAAAGAAAGGAAGGAAAGGACGAGAGAGATAGAGACAGGCAGAGGAGCTTCAGAGAGGAAGGAGATGAGAATAAGCAACTTATCCATTCACCTAGATCTCTGGCCTGGTCTGTGCAGATAATCGGATCGTTCTCAGATGCCTCATAAACCATATGATTCCACAAAAATGTTTCTGTCGCTTGAGGTGGATCATATCTTAAATTTGGAGTTCGGGTAGAGAAGGGGAAGACAAGGCTTCTCGAAATCCTTTCTCCCTCCTGGGGAGCTTGTGAGGTGTGGAAAGATAAAACTCAGACAGATCCCTGTGTTAGAATTGAGAATCCTCATCTCTTATGTTTATGTTTAGGTCATGTATTTTAGTAACTTGACTAGATGTCGGAGAATTCGATATATATATATTTCAAATTTTGTACTATTAGTTTATAATCCTAAAATGTTTTGAATGATTTAAGTTCTTATAGAGAACTCAATCAATCCACCATAGAGTATATACTTAGGCATTTGATTTGCCACAGTCCTACTTTGGTGTGTGTTTCGATTCGTTTCTTTCCCGAGCATCATAGAAGCTTACCGTGATTGCACCTTGTTTGAGCTCTTTACCTTGTTGTTCACTCTTTTCCTCATTAAATTGGGTCACAATAGCCCAATTTTACCACATCCCATAACATAGTGCCACATCAAACCTTAATTCCCAATTTAACCTAATCATATTGTACATTGGATGAGTTGCCTAGAACTAAGTTGAACCTAACTCACTTTGATTAAACTGCTCATTGTTCAATTCTAGTGAGATTAAGCTACACTCTGGCACAATGGAGCTCTTTCTAATCCAACCTTCTTTGACAAACTTTTCTAATTAAATGATGTTCAAGCTAATCAAAGATCTAGCAAACTTTTGTATTTGTTATAGTTTCACTCTTAGCTTCAATATTCATAATATCATCACAATATACTAGTAAAATCATCTTTTCAAGGGAAGTATTGGTAAAACATTGAGCCAACAACGTCATTTTGTGGAATCCCATATGGTTTGATGTTAGCATTGAAACGTCCAAACTATGTTCTTAGTTCTAGGTCAAAAAATACTTTCATATCTTAGAAACCTGTTGACTTTTCTTTGTGTTACAAATCCAAGTTGTATAATGCTAAGCTTTCAACTTATATCGAACTCTTTAATTCAACATGAAGATCTATCTCTCTTCACAGTATAGGTATTAAATCTTCATTGGTCTCTAGCAAGGTATCAAAACTATCTATTATTCTAGAAGTCATGGACTCCATAAAAGACTTTTCACAGTGACAACTATAATAAAATTCATTCTTCTTACCAATTTTAATACACTCCTAGGACTTAAATTTGTGTTCATTATAATAGCAATGTCCAAGAGCTATTTGATGCAATAATGACCAACTCAAAGGAAAACCAACTTGAGAATCCTTTTCAATTGGTTCCACTATATATAGATTTCTCAAAGTGGTCATCAGTCGGATCAGTCGTGTGATATACTTTTTCATTTACTAGGAGTGATAAGTCTTATGTTTATTACTCACTCACCTATGCAAGGTGAGCGATATAGTTAATCACACGTGTATATGCAACTCTTTGAAAGGTCTAACCCACTAATTGTTGGTAATAGGAGTAGAGAGAAAT
>NC_133862.1:1588694-1600139 GCF_044706935.1 Curcuma longa | reverse complement strand
CTGATACCACTTGTTGAGATCGGTTGGTTCGCTAGAGGGGGGTGAATAGCGTTTTTCGAATCTTCTTTGATTGTTTCTCTGCAAGAGTGTTAGCGGAAGCAAAATATAATAGAGAAAATAATAAATCAACGCTAACCCGGTTCATTTACTTGGTATCCACCTCCGCAGAGGTGACTAATCCAAGGATCCACACGCACGCACACACCCGCTGCATTATGAATCGTCTCCTTCTCGAAAACCTCGAAGGCGGAGAAACCTTTACAACCTTTTCGTTCTCCTCAAAAACGATGTGAAATAATGTTTTGGAGGAGAGGAAGAAAGCAAAGAATCAGAGAACAACAAGTTCTCAAAAGAAGCGCAAAGAGACAAAAGAATGGCTCAATCCTTGCGAAAAACTTGAGTTGATCTCGAGCAGACTTCTTTTATAATTCTTCGACATCAGTCGACTGCTGGCAGGGCCAGTCGACTGATGGCTTCAATCGGCAACAAAATCTTGCATTAAAGCGCATTAAATGCTTGTCATCTTTCTCCAACGTTCAAATATCAGTCGACTGATCCAAGACCAGTCGACTGGCATCAGTCGACTCCAATACTCCAGTCGACTGCCCAGTCGACTCCTGTCTTCCTCTGGCTCGACTGATTTTTCTGTGTAAGTCTGATTTATGAGCAGTCGACTGCTGGCAGGGCCAGTCGACTGGTAAAGCTGAAAAATCTCATTTCAGCTTCTCTTGACCTTGACCTTGGCCTTCAAACACCTCCTATAGCCTCGTGCCTCCCCTGGATGCTCCATCATCCTCGCACTAGCTTGAGATGCTTCCATCAGCTTCGTCATGTCAAGTCTTTGCCAAGACCAACCTTGGACTTCTCCTTGCCAAGACTACCCACTTGGACTTTTCTTTTGCCAAGACTTCCCACTTGGACTTTTCTCTTGCCAAGACTACCCACTTGGACTTTTCTTTTGCCAAGACTACCCACTTGGACTTTTCTTTTGCCAAGACTTCCCACTTGGACTTTTCTTTTGCCAAGACTACCCACTTGGACTTTTCCTTTGCCAAGACTTCCCACTTGGACTTTTCCTTGCCAAGTCTTCAACCTGGACTTTTCTGCAAACTTGCATTAAACATGTTAGATCACAAGTATTGCCTAACTTTAAACACGGTTTAGCCAAACATTGAAACTGAATGCACTTGGGGCAAAGATTGCACCAACACTAATAATTTAAGTACACAAGTGAAACAAAAATGTTACCGACTAATAAGTTAGAAGTAAAGTGTAGAAGTCAGTGCAATTCCTCGGTATTATAACGACGTATTGGATGTGCTGTTCGCGCGCAGGGAGTCGTCGTAGTAGCGTACGAATTATTTTCTAGGGGTTCCCCTTGTAGCTACATATAAAGGTCAATCCAAGCACTTGGAAGTCCTTCTCGACGCCTCCACGTCATCCCATTGATCCACTTCCGATGCTGACTCGGCATCTTTCGAGCACCTGGATGCTGATGTGGAGGTTGTTGGATCAACTTTGACTCTATAACGCCTTATCCTTATCCGGGTGCTTGAAGGCTGGGGTGTCTCGATCACTAAGACTCTGTCACCTCATCCGCCTTGTTAGCTTGATCAGTTGACGTCCAGGCGCTTAGATCCCTTCCGGGCACCTAGACCGTTCGGTCGCTTGGATCTAGATAAGGGTGCCCTGAACTCAAACTTCCAATCCCTTTTTTCCTGCATCACAAGTTAGTCTAGAATAAAATATAAATAGGAAATTAACAGTTTTGACAAACTATCTGATCTTGATTTTAGGTTTCCAGTGAAATCCTAGGTCAAATCGATGTCTACTATTCCCCTTCCTTAAAACGTGTCCTCACCCACTCCACTCGAGAGAATTTACCTTTTGCCAATCCGGTCCTCCAAACCTGTTGGACTTTTGCTTAGCCTCTGATCCTCAGCCCCTATGATTTTCACCGTTAGACGTCCGATCCTCTAAACTCGCCTAGACTTTCCTGCTTAGTGCTCTGATCTGCCAAGTCTTCTTGCCCAGTCCTCCTGACCAAGACTTCCTTGTCCTGTCTTCCAGATCATGGCTTCCTTTGCCTAGATGCAATTAGGACTTTTCTGTGCTACCTACATATTCAGTTTAGCTTATTAGTCCACTTCATAGACTTAACTTGAACCTTTTGCCATTATCAAAATCCTGATTCAATTATTTGGTGTTCCTTACACCAGTATTCCTATCCAGTTTTACTCATCAGGACTTCCTACCCAACCTCCAACTAGGATTTTTCCTGCGTAGCCTCTAACTAGAACTTCTCCAGCCTAGCCTCCAACTAGGACTTTTTTTCCGGTCTAACTAATTAAGACTTCTTTGTCCGGTCTAATTGACTAGAATTTTTTGCTAGTCTTCTAGTCAGTTTTGACCTGACTAGATTGCATTCATATCCAAATATTAGGTTATGTTTGGATCAACCCTTGGTTAAATTGACCAGACTAAGGTATATTATTAAACATCGAAATCCTGAAGGTAAACTAGTGCTCCCTGCATTAACAACAGTCAACTTAGTTAACTAAGCTAAAAGCAATGTGTTGGTGCAAGGAACATTAAATAATCGAACGTGAATTTTGATAATGACAAACGGTTCAAGTTAAGTCTGTGAAGTAAACTAACAAGCTGAACTAAGTATGTAGGTAGCTCAGGGAAATCCTAGTTGAGGCTAGGCAAAGGAAACCCTAGTTGCGGTTAGGCAAGGAACAGAGGCGGTCCTGGGTGTATAAGGGCCCTGGGCGAAATTATAATTTTTGGGCCCTGATATAAAATTGCACTGCTAGAAAATTCTTTATTTGTACAAAAAGAAACACGGACAGTTTTAGTGAAGCATTTAATGATTTTAATATCCAATCCATTACTCTTAAAGTTCTATATCTGTAATACAAAATTTAAGAAAAAAAGAATAGAATTATCATAACAAGTTTACTGATAATAAGCTTATTCAACGGCAACAAGTAAACAAAGGTTCATACTTAAACTTGAATATCATGGAAACTGCATATGCATAGCATCAATGCCATTATCGAAGCCGAACAAGCAACGATTCTCATTATCATGAAACATGCTTCTTAAAACAAAGTATTTTGAGAAAGGAATGAGACATTAAATGAAACATATTGATCCACTATAATCATATGTATAGTTTGGTACCACATCAAAATATATTTCTGGAGGCCAATGGATTTAATTCTCAAGTAAACAAAGAGAACAGAATTGTAGAAACTGTGCGCATGCTGTCCGTGCAAGCAGTAGCTCTGAGGACACATCAAAAATTGAAATATCTGATTTTTCTGAAACCGTTCATTTAGATTTATTAACATTAAAATGATTTCCAATATAGTTTTAAGTTTGGCAAAAAAAATGGGTGTCCCATTGACCCACTCCCACCGTCCACGGTGTAAACCTACTCTCCTAAAAGCAAAATCAGCACCACGAAAAAACCAATCCAACCATCTTTATCCCAAAACTTCAGTTCCGAAATCGGGAATCCTTCTCTATCCCTTATCTGTTATCTTTTCAAATTTCAAGAAATAAAAAGATAAAACACTGAATCGAGAAACCATTTTCTCATTTTGGGGCAGTAACGAGAGGCAAGAATCTTTGGTTATCTAACAACGACAGCGATGAAGGAGACACATTCAAGCTGATCTCTAATTGTTTGTATTATAATTTCTGACATGGTGAGTAATATATAATAAGAATTGCCAGATTAGCCAACTGGTAACAAGGTTTAACTGAGCTACTTAGGACTCCAAAAAACCTTGAGACTGATGTGTTTGCATGCGTCAGATACCTTTGTATCACCTCCTTTGTGCCATCTTCAGATAGATATTACAGAAAAAAAAATGTGGAGCATGACTCCTGCATTGGGAGGGCAACAACCTCCTAATCAATAAGATCACTCCTGGCTCTTACAATTTTGCTACTTAGTTTTTCTCCCTTCTATGATCTCTCTTAGTTAACATTTTTCTAGTGTCTTGTTCTGAAATTAATTACGTTGGTCGCATCACAAAACAATGAATTGACTCAAGTCCATTGAGGGTTTTTTAGCTAATTGAGGTCCTTCTCAGGACCCTTTTCATATTTTGGCATTATATCATGATCCAGTTTACACAATTGGATCAG
This sequence comes from Curcuma longa, assembly GCF_044706935.1. NCBI lineage: Eukaryota > Viridiplantae > Streptophyta > Magnoliopsida > Zingiberales > Zingiberaceae > Curcuma > Curcuma longa. Next base: position 1,595,975 of record NC_133862.1, on the reverse strand, counting down.
CAATGGCACACATTCTAAACCAATCCCCAAAATGGAATCAGCAGAATCTAAAATTTCATGATGCAGAAAAGAATCAAAGAGAATAAATTGGATTTTTTCCATTCTAGAAGAAATTATTTTTCTTTGATAGCACTACCTTTAGACAGAATACTAAAAGAATTCATAAAATGCATTGAAAACATTACATGTCAATTTCATAAATTGGATACCTATCAACTATTTTAATGGTTTAACAGCATTGGACTGATATGCCATCCGAACCTACATCGACAGAGTTACACAAGCAGCACCACAGAGGAACAAGATCTATTTTCTGTTTTTGGTAAAACTCCATTTTAAATTATTCTTCTGCAAGTATTAATAGTAAAGAAGAATTTCATACCTTCTGATGATCCTGTAAAAGGGACATAGGAAGTTTCCTTTCCTTCAATATCACATTGTAGTTATTTGAGAGTCGGTTCTGCAGCTCCTCTCGGAAGAATTCAAGTTCTTTTTGATTCACAACTCGCGTGTTTCCTGAAATACAAATGCAATAACACCAAATAATCAGCCACCCCAAGTAAACATAATCATTCTTCGACCAACGCAAAAAAAAAAAAAAACAAGATCATTCATAACATCTCGGTAGGAAAACAATAACTAGAACCACGAGTCGAAAGAGATTCTTTTTCTAAACATAAATCTATCGGGCACAAATGAACTCCATGATTTGAAGTTGAAAGGAAAACTTATTATTGGAAATTATGCAACGCAAAAATTGCTCATTTTAGTAAAAGAAAAAAAAGTGAAAAAAAAAAAAACAAAACAGATTCAGAGAGGGAGAAATAGGACAACGAAAGCCACAAGCGAAATTCGAACAAAATCGAGTAAGTAACGCACCGAACCATCGACGATCGGGCTCGATCCTGGTGGAAGGGAGCTCCTTGGACTGGAGCTCGTGTCTCAAAACCTTCCCCTTTCGGTCCCTCTTCGGCCTGCTGTTATACATCTTGAGCCGCCGCACCGTCGCGCCGGTCCGGGCGCCTTTGTCCACCCCGGCGCCATTGCTTCGATTGACATCGAGCGAGTGCTTGGGCTTTCCGGAGACATTGACCTTCCTCTCCTTCTTCTTCGTCATCGCCGCCGGGGGTGCGAACCCAGCGCACGAAAAATGGAGAAACAAAGCTGAGCCTTTTGCAGGAAGTAGGGTTTTATGATGGAGCGGTGGATTGAGCTAATGGGCCGGAACAATTCTGTTGTAGTGTCGCTAGCCCGCATAAGGAATAGACCAAAACTTTTGGTAACAACATCCTTACGAAACACCTTTAAATTTCAAATATTACTTGTAATAAGTCTCAATACGTTGTAGAATATCTAAAAAGATTCCATTAGTTGTTTTAAATGTAAATTTACTCAAATTTTTTTTTATATTTAGTATATATATTTTACATTCAAAAATTTTTAGATAGTTTTGATTTGGTATTTTATTATTATAGATTTCATAGGGGGTTTTATTGTGATGTTAAAATTCTAGTTAACAAATTCAGAATTAATTTAAGGTTAAGTTTATTAATTAGATTATGATTTGATCAGAATTGATTAAAGTTTAATTGAGTTATAGGTTAGGATTTAATCATAATTAATTTAAGGTTTAAATTCGTTACTTAGGTTTTGGATTAATTTGGTTTGATTAATAAATCAGAATTAATTAAATTTTTTACTTAGATTAAGTTGATTGATTTAATTTGTAGATTTAAATTTAGTTGATTAAATTGATTAATTTAAATTTATTTTTTAAATCCATCTCACTCATTTCTAAATTATCAATTCTATAAGTTGTGTGAGATGGTTGCCAATTTTAATCTTAATTAATTTAGTTATGAGATTATAAGTTTTGATTAACCTTGAGTTAGATTCAAATTTAATCATTGATTAATTAAGTATACATTTTAGATTTTAGCTTTCAGGTCGTGATGAGGTACAAAGGCCTTCTTGGGTATCGGAGTAACGACCACTTTCTAAGACAAAGTTAATTCGTGAAATTGTATATTTAGTTAATCTAATGAAAAACTTTGGTTTAACTAGTCTATGGTTTGACAAAGTAGCTTTGGTTAGTTCCACTTAGCTAAGTAGACCAAGTAGGGTACTCTTTACCCCACTTGACTACCTAGACCGAGTTTCCCTAACGTACTATTATCTCACCCCACCCTGGTATTAGGTTAGGCAATTGTCAGTCAAACCTTTGTCCTTATCTAACCTAAGTTCAACCTAAGTTCAAAAAGTAAAGAAAAAGTAAAATAATAAAATAAAACATAAAACCTAGTTCATCTAGCTAAGATGATTTTTATTTTAGCTCCTCTGGATCATGACCCTTGTTGGATCTTATCAGATATTGAATCTGATCCTTAGGGACCTAATATTGGTTCAGCCCGACTTGATTAATCAAGTTGGATTTGGGAACTCATGCTTGGACTCATGGTTTGTAGGTTCGATTGATTAAGGAAAGGTAAGATCTATGCCTTAATTTTGCCTTATATCCAAGTCCAGATCAATTATCAACGACCCTTTGAGTCTCAAGCATCATGTTAAGATACTTGGAGCTTGAAGTGAACTGTTTCAATGATCTTTTGTTATCATGCGGAACTAAGTCCACCTGCAGGGTTTACATGATAATTCTTTATGAGCTCCTCAAGGGGACATCATCAACCTAGATTATAGGACACAGTTTCCTTCTATAATCAACAATACATCATGTACATAATACTACTTCCCAACTCATCGGACCTTTTGATCTATCGCTCTAAATCTCACCCGTTGATGAATCAAAGAAGTATATACTAAGTACATGTGTTTGTTATTATATCGGGATTAAGAGCATGTACATCGATAGTAATAAAGGTTTAGTTCGATTATATAGTCAGTGTAAATCGAACAATCCTCAGGTGGTCCTGCTCAATACACACTAAGTGTACTAGTGTAATTCTATAGTCAAGACAGACTAAGACCGAATTACACTAAAATCAGTCCAATGGTTTGTCCAATCCATCTTGGTTGTGAACACTATTTATAATCTATAAGGAACTGATAACATGGTCTTCTGTGTGTGACCCCGCACACCATGTTTATCTACAATATAGATTAATTGGACACTTGCATAAAAACTAAATGCAAACATTGACCAAAAGTAATTCTCATTTCAGAATGTTTTATTTACATTGATAGCTAGGATTCTTGTATACATCTCAATAATGACTTGATCCCGGCATCACATACCGACCTCATGACTTGGTCCCGGCATCACTCCCAGCAGCTACGACTTTCGCGAAGAGCTCGGGGCATACTTAGTTCCGCTCATCAGCCCGTCTAAGCTTACCATATACTTGTGCATCTCAGCCACACATACAAATCAACCATTCTTGACCTCAGGTTACGGAGTGGATATCAATGGATCACCATGTTGACCTTTCCATCAAGTTTAGTAACTTATCTGCAAGAGTTGGATTATAGACCGAGTCCTCCTACTGGGTCCTGCACCATCCTAGTCGTCCAAAGAAGATAACCTACGTTGCTAGATCGTTAGATATGCGGAATCTGTCCGCCCTCATCACCAATTACAAATATTGAGATCCGAGGATGTCGCTCCCGTCACCCCTATATAAACCTCGCAGGTATGACAATGAACCATCTTGAATTCTCGCTACACACTTCTTTTCTCGTTTCCTGACTTGAGCGTCGGAGTGGCCACGCCGGGATTCCCCGACACCCTGCTAATCCGTGCGTTCAGTGGTTGTCTCTTCAGGCCTTTCTTGTCAACACGGGACTACGAGTTGACGTGGCATCCTATTGTCTGGTGGTGAGGCTATCGTCGGCAAGGAGCCGGAACACTCTTCTTGGTCTGGCTTGTGTTAGTCTATTCATGGAGTTCTAGTTTAAAGAATAACTGATCTAAACTTATCTTAGGCAAGTTTTGTATGCATCAACTATCAATGCCCACAAGTTATTTCTAGGAAATGCTCTAAGAGTGTACCTTATTATGTCATAAGTTTCCATGGTCTGTCTGATAGCATGCAACCGTTGAGTATTTGTTATAGTTGGGCATGGAGTTGACTAGCTGTTTCATCTTCTTGCATTGTTATATTATATAAATTGTTTAAAATCAAATCACGTTTGCTCCCTTGTGTCTGATGTCACTTCGTGAAGCTTACGGCTTGTTCCACACGCCCTTGGTGCTTATGAATGGGTTGACCTGGCTGAGTTTCTCCTTGGTCAAATCACATTGGAGGGTCTGGGTCACTTTGGTGTCGGCTTCCACTCGCTTCTTCATGATTGGTTCCAGATGTGTCATTCAATCTAGCACACAAATACAAAAAAATAATACCTTCCAATAATTGTTCATTAATTAGTCGTGTTGGAAAATGGAGTACCCGAAGTAAAAAAAAATCGCTTAAATGGTGTTGCACCAAATTTGAGCAGTTTCAAAAAATAAAAAAAATTTAGTCGAAAGAGGCGATTACACCAATTTTGACTATATAAAAAAGCGAACGAAAAATAAGCTCATTTAGTGGTGACACTAATTTTGAGACCCTCTTATCAATTGTTGGATTGAGAAAGCGTTAGACGAGACGAATAGCACGCTTCGTACATGTTAGAAAATTATTCAAAAATAGAGTCATCCATCATAAATGAAAAACAAACAAGCATACAAATGGTGCATTTATTTTTTACTTGGTTCACAACCTCTGGTTGTTACTCCAAGGCTCACGATCTTTGATCACGTTGATGGACAATTCACTATGAACCTCCTTCTCAAAAATGGAAGGAGGCTCGTTTCTTTACAACGGTGGGTTCAGTAACAATCTAGCCCTTAAAGTAAATAAGCACAAAAGAAATGAGAGTACAAAAGAAAGTTACAATTGATAAAGTGTTACCAAAGATTAGGCTCGTTTGAGCTCGTAACGATTTCGCCGTGATGCAACTGCATCGTTAAAAATTTAGCACATCATCTCGGAGACGGATTCATAGAGGAGCACTTGGATGATCCAGGAAAGAGTTATAATGAAGGACTGATCGAACCCTACTTTTATAGGGTGATCCGAGCACTTGGATCCACTTCTGAGCGCCTCCACTGAAGCCTATCCGATCTGACCTCATCGCTGACTTATTCATCTCTAGGTGCCTAGACCACCTTCGGGTGACTGGACTATTGACGTGGCAGCATCTAGCCAAAGCTTTATCTGTGTTGAACTTGTCCTTCTTGGGCGTTTGGATCCCTTTCGAGCGCTTGGAAGCTGACATGTACCGATCACTTAGAGCGTGCTAACTCAGCTTGCTCATTGAAAACTGCCCTTCTGGGCGCCTGGAGCACATCTGGGCGCCTGGACCACTCTGGGCAATTGGAGCTCCATATGGGCGCCCAAAATCAAAGATTCCGACCAACTTTCATTTGAGTTCCTACATCACAGAGTTAGCACAAGCAATAATAGTATGATCAACATCTTTCTAGCCATTCGATCTCAATTTTCGATCTCTCATGAAATCTTATGTTTGTTAAATTTGAGGGGCGTCCTAAGGCAATCGCCTTACGGTTATACTATTTATTGGATAAATAGCAATTCACTATTTGAGTGTATATTCCATATATGTTTGATCTCATAATCATGCATATGCGCTCACACAAACATAACATCAAACACATTCAAGGCACATAATACATGAAACAAGTGTAAACACTTCATTGAATAGGAAAAAATAACATGGACTAGTTCTTACATCACCATCGTTACATTAGTGTTCATCGTACATCCTAAACTCAAAGATCTACTCCATTACAAGAAGATTACAACAAGTATGCAAGAAAAAACGTCATCCACAAAAGAGGGGAAGACTTATCTTGAAGCATGGGCATCGGTTGAAGATCTTCTCGCTTTGGTGTAGGATGGATCGATGGAGATGAAGTGTTTAGGGTCTCTCCAAGAGTGGGGAGGTGTCGCCAACCAGCCAAGACCTTAGGGTTTGGAGAATGTCCCAAGATAACCCAAGATTGGATTTGTTTCCCCCCTTTTATACTCTCCCAAAACTGCCCGGATTTACCCTAGTTTACTAGGCTCTGCCTCAATGAGTTTTTCACCTAATAAACCCGATTTTCTTTAATTAGACCCTGAACCAAAGTTGCAGAGCATCAAATTATCTTGAATTTGGTGGATGAACTGACCCATAACTCTATCTGAGATGAAAGTTATGATGGTTCAAAGTTTGGTTTGCAGTTTGGGCCGAGCACCCAGTGTGGCCGTGATCAGGAGGAACGACCATGCTATTTAGCATGGCCTATAGAAGCCATCATTCTGTACATCCTGAATCAAAGTTATAAATCTTGAAGTTATCTACATTTTGGTAGGTGGTACAGCCTATGGGTCAATCGGAGCTGAAAGTTATGCCCGTTTTACTTTAAGTTTGCAGAACTATCCAGATGGGAGACACGCCTGGTACTTTCCATCACACGACCGTACCTTATAGGCACGGCCTGGAGCAGGCTCGCTTCAGGAAAATAGGCACAGCCATGCCTGCTAGACACAGCCTGGAGCAGGCTAGCTTCGGGAAAACAAGCACGGTCGTGACCTAACTCTTCTCTAGAAATGAAGCACGGTTGTGACTTGTAGGCACGACTCCAAGCTGGATCAGGCTGGAAATTGGGGCACGACCGTGCCTAGGAAGCACGGCCCTAACCCTGGACGACTCTGGTAGGGAGCACGGCCGTGCCTTATAGGCACGGCCCGAATGAGGTCCTGCTCTGTAAGTGGGCACTGTCGTGCCTAGTAGCCACGACCCCTTACTGTCTTCAACCTATAGGAGGGACACGACCATGTCTAAGCCCTGGGAATGTGCGACACGGCCGTGTCTGAGCCCTAGGAATGTGAGGCATGGTCGTGCCTGGTAGGCACGGCCGTGTTTTGCTTTGTTGCTCCTTCTCCTCTATTTCTTCGTGTTTGCTATGTAAGAGACTTTCCTGTGACAGTGAGCATGGCCAGTGCGAGACTCTTTTAACCACTTCTTGTTCCACCATCAATTTGCATCATTTTAGCTTTAAATCACATCCTGTCAATCAAAATAACAAAGAGCATATCTCTAAGCAAAAGAGTAGAAACTAGCAATAATAAATGAATAAGGTGTGATAAAATAGAGCATATGCAATGAATTACAAATAGATTAGCGTTAAACAAGGCTAAAAAACCATATATGAACTAGGCTCATCAATTGTGTCTCAATAGGTTCAGCCGATAGCTCATCACAAAGTTCTAACTCAGC
>NC_133862.1:1561365-1588594 GCF_044706935.1 Curcuma longa | reverse complement strand
CCCGCGCCGACCAGCGCCTACCCGCGCCCGACCAGCACCTTCCCGCACCGACCAGCGCCTCCCCGCGCACGCCAGCGACTCCCCGTGGCCGGCCAGCACCTCCCCGCGCCGGCCACCACCTCCCTGCGCCGACCGGCGCCTCCTGCTGCCGGCCTGCACGTCTTCGCGCCGACCGGCGGCTCCCCGCACCCGGCCAGCACCACCTGGAGCCGGCCGCCACCTCCCCGCGTCGATCGGCGGCGGCTCGCGCCCGGCCACGGCCAAGCAGGGGCCGCCAGCGCACCGGCGGCGTCCCGCGCCCGGCCAGGGCCAAGCAGGGGCCGACAGCGGCCGGCCAGCGCACCGACAGCGGCCCGCGCCCGGCTAGGTGCACTCCGGCGCCCCGAAAACGAACCCACAACGAAATAAACGAGGAAGAAGGGAGGACAAAGCTTACCCGACGTTTCCGGCGATATCCAGAGGCCAAATCGATGGTTTTCCGTCGAGATCCGACGAGATCGGCGAAGTCGACGGAGAGAAGAGGAAAATAAATCGCGAGCGCGTAAAGGAAAAGAGACGGATCTAGGTTTAATAAGTGATTTGCGACGAAAATTGTTTGTCGCAAAATTCATCGCCAAATATGGGCTTTCATCCCCGATTCGGCGACAAACCTTGTAATTCGTCGCCAATTTGGCGACGAATTCGATGTTCGTCGTCGATTTTAGCGTGGGAAAATATCTTTGCTCAAATTTGGCGACGAACACCGAATTCGTCGCCAATTTGGCGACGAAAAAGCCTGTTCATCGCCAATTTGGCGACGAATCAGAATTTCGTCGCCAAATTGCGACGAATTATTTATTCGTTGCAAATTTTGCGATGAATTTGGTGATGAATAGTGTTTTGCGATGAATTTGGTGACAAATTATTTTAGTGGCTAAATCGGCAACTAAAACTCTTTTCGTTCCAAATTTTGTTGCAGATTGGCGACAAAAATAAAGTTCATCCTAAAATTCGTTGCAAATTGGCGACGAATATATTTCGTCCCAAAAATTCATCGCAAATTGGCTGTTTTTTTGTAGTGCTAGCAGCGGCAAATCGAAAAGGAGAAAAAGAAGAGCCGGTAAGTTTAAGCTGAGAATCTTGGATCTCTAGCGTTCTTGAGTTTGATCTTATGGATTTCCTTGATCTCTAGCTTACTAAGGAAAGAATTCTTAGATTTCCCATTTCGATTTCTGGATTTCAATCGGAGAGGGGAGGATCTTGGAGCTTGGTTTTGACAGCCGGCTTTGCCTTAGTCGGCTAGGGATTCGGAACCAAGGATCTAGGGCTAGGGATTTACTCAGATCTGAGGTGAGTCTCCTAATTTGATTCCGATTAAAGTTGCTTGTGCTGTTCAATTGCTTGTTCTGTTAAGGGATTGTGCAAAGTGTTCTTGGGCTTGGATTTGTGATGCTAGGGTCTGATTTGGAACAGATCTGTGGCCGCTGATCAAAGCTGAACTAGGGCAAGGAGGTTTAGGATTCAAATCAATCTGAGGTAAACTTTAAACCGATTCTTGTAGGATTAAATGTTGCCTTGATTCTGTTCTTCACAGATTGAATGGTGGATCTGAATCTTGGGATTGAATGGTGGATTCCCTTTCTTGCATACGAAGAAGAACAGTAGCAAATCGGAACCAAGTAATCTAGGGCAAAGGTTTGATTCAAGGCCGCTGTTGTTGAAGCTGGATTTCCAAAAAAAAAAGGGCTAATAGACCGGAGGTAAGCCTTTGATAGTTGGTCCTTGTAGTTTAACCTATGTGATGATGATTGTGTTTAGTATGTTGATCTGTTGATTAGGGTTTTTGTTCATGGCTATAATAATTAGAAAATTTGTAAAGCTTGAGTAAGGTAGGTGGATTAGTTTAGGTTTAATTAAACTTGAAATCAGTTGGGTTTATGAGTTAATACAATTAATTAATTAATTGGTTAAATATAATTAATCAATTAATTAGTTAACTTGTGTTAATACAACTAATTGATGGTTTGATTAAATCCTAATAACAACAAACCAACGATTAGATTGGTCTAACCCTAAATGGAATTAAACTAACTCTAAATTGATTAGGGTTTCTTGGTTATATCATTTCATTTAGGATGGTTTTATTCTTCTTGCAGGACCTGAGCGATTATAGAACTTTGCTTTTATATACGGGTTTCTGGGGGTTCTATTATTTGACGTGCGAGATATCAGGTGGGTAATTTACTGTATTTGGTCAATACAGTTCTTTTTCATTTCCAGTGCATGATTCTTTGATAGTTCTGGTAGTTTGATATATTGATTCTATTCTTGTTTGTCATTTGTATACTGTTGATGTTACTCGTGTTCATATCATGCTTGACCTTATGTCTGTTGATCTTGGATTATTATCCTTGTTTGTTGTTTCTATCCTTGATATGACATCTGTGATCATTATTGGTATGGTTTTTTTCTTATGATACCTGAGATCATTATGATTTATACGTACGCTTATTGATTAGTATGGTAGGTGCTGATTACTATGATTTGAACATCTCATCATGATGCATGATAAACAAATATAAATCCCTTGTGGGTCTATCGTGATGGTAGATGACTTTTAGTGATATATCTATATAGGTGGTTATCATACCCTATTTCCATCGTGGTGATGGTGGTTGTATAACAGTACGCAGCCGAGTCAATGATTTACCTCGACACCAGATAGGGGTGGTACTCGGAGAGTACATGGTTAGTACGTCAGGGATGAGTATTAGAGGGCAGATATCGGCCATAGGATACATAGCTTATCATAGCTACTGGATCACCAGACTACTTGATTGTAGGGCGCGGAGCACTGATCCCCCGATTTGGATCACCGGACTACTTTGTTGTAGGGCGCGAAGTACTGATCCCCCAATGCCGGACACCCTCAGACTCAGATGATTACACGAGTGCTGTAGTGAGTGTGGCAGCTGCATCATGCATATGCGCATCATGTGCATGATATATATGTATGGACCATTCGTATACCGTGTCTTGATTGTATCTTTGTTTGACTCCTGTTTGTTTGCATTTTGTGTGACATGTCACTCATATGACATTACATGAGATCTATCTTAGCTGTTTATTACTTGCAGAGTTTTTATTGATACCTTGTTGACCTTTGGTATGTATCTATACTCTTGCTATTTACTTTGTCATGCACTTTCTTTCTGTATTACCCACTGAGTATTTGTACTTATATCTTTGGACCCTGGAATTTTTCTGTCTTCCCATATATCAGGTAGGAGCTTACAGATGAGGCCAGAGATCTGCCAGCTATGCCATCTCACGACGAGGATTTTGATATTTGTGTGTGGATGTATTGTAGTACGTGTGATCCTATGTGTGTAGTGTGTTTACTTTTTGCACTATCAGATTTTCTGATTTCGTATCGGTATTTTGATACTTAGCATGTTTCTTATTCGTGATTTCATAGTTGTACTTGTTACGTTTCCACATACGTAATTTCAGATTTTCTCTATTATCGAGTTTATTCGCTAGTAGTTTTGTAGAATTAGAATTTTTATTTGCTATTCTTGTGTAGGATGTGTTAGTGGTCGTGTGAGTCACTTTTACTTTTGTTACTTGTATAAATCCATATTTTGTAGCATGGATAGGTCGTGTGGGCCTTATTATATGTTTGTATTCAGGGAATTGTCAGGGATACTGGGGAGGTGCTGTCGAAATTTTTCGGACGCCTATCTCCCGGGTCGTGACAGCAATTCACTCAACTCAGCTTGCTAATTTACCTTCCACATACTTCCTCTCGATTTCATGTCCCTCATATGCACTGAACCCATCCGACTCATTCCTGATGCGCATTCTCGCTCCACTAGAGTATTCTTTCATCAAACTCCTCGTATCTCATATACATTGAGCTCATCGACCTTCTCTCTTACTTGCATCTTTTGCTCCAAATCTAACTATCTTCGATGCTCGTCCTTTTTAATCTCTCGAATGTTTCATACTACCCTTCATCGTACTCCATCGATTTTAAATTGTTATATCCGATGGAATCCATATATATCTCCACAACGGTACGATATTGTCCACTTTGGGCCCACACCCTCGTGATTTTATTTTTGGACTTTATCCAAAAGACCTCGTACCAATGAGATATTTTTCATCTTATAACCCCAAGATTTTTTCCATATATTTTCAATGTGGGACTTTGATTGTATTTGAACAATCTATCCCTCAAATAAAGAACCACTTGGAGCTCCCCCTTAACGGTCCTAACGGACCCCTTATTGGTATGGATCCCAACGGACCCCATATTGGTACGGATCCCAACAGACCCGCCCCCTTAACGGTCCCAACGGACTCTTTATTGGTACGGATCCCAATGGATCCGTCTCCTTAACAGTCCCAACGGACCTCTTAATAGGAGCCTCCACCACATGGGTCCACTCTGATATCAACTGTTAAATCTGATGGAATTCATATATATCTCCACAACGATACGATATTGTCCACTTTAGGCCTACGCCCTCATGGTTTTATTTTTGGGATTTACCCAAAAGGCCTCCGCTTCAACTAATTGGATCTCCCCTTGCCCGATTCGATCGTATTCGGGGTGCGCTTGCGATTGGTTCTTCGTAATTTCTAGCAATTGGGGTTTCATATTAAGGTAAAATTTCATTCTTGAATCTCATTAATTCCTATTTTGATTAGGTTTTGGGATTTCTTAGATTTGGATCCTATTCGATTTGAGTTAACCTACTGTTTTATTAAAGGATCGGGTGTTATGAATCACATTAGGATGTTGTTAGGTGGAATTAGGGGTTCGAAGGATTATGAATTTATTTGGTTTATTTAATTAGGGTTTATGCCTAATTAACAAGAAAATTAATTTAATTAGGTAAATAATTAATAACTAAGCTATTAATTGATTTACATTGGATTATTTGTGGGATTGAGAATGAAGGGAACTAGGGTTTATAGGATTATGAATTTATTTGGTTTATTTAATTAGGGTTTATGCCTAATTAACAAGAAAATTAATTTAATTAGGTAAATAATTAATAACTAAGTTATTAATTAATTCACATTGGATTATTTGTAATTTAGTTAATTAACAAGTTAGTTAATATGATTAATTAACATTTAATCTATTGATTAATTGAGGTTAATTTGGAATGAGATAGCTTAAATTAAATTAACCGGGTCATATTGAATTGATTTAATTGGGTAAGTTAGTACTAAATCTGTGGATCGATTGGATTGGCCTGTGTTGATACTATTTGACTCGGTTTAAGCTAACTTGAGATAATTGGAGTTTAATTGAGTTAGATTAACCCTAGAATCGACTAGGATTCTCTTTGATGGAAAATTTATAAAATATTATATTTAGAGGATGCTTTATTTTGCAGGACCTTGACTTGTGAATCCGATTGTATTTGAGGGTTCTTAGTGCGACTATTCGTCAATCGGGTGGGTGATTCCTGTATTTGGTCAATACATGTTCAATTCTTTCCTAGTGCATGTTATTTTTCTGTTATTGTTGATTAGATACCATAATCGTACTCATGTTTCTTGTTATCTGGATACCTTAGTTATACTCATGATTATCTCTTGTTTATTCTTAATTCAGTTGACCTTATGAATCTCTATACTATTACTTGTATGAACCTTTGGTTATCTAGCAATTAAGACTTATTGTCTATGCATGTTGATATTGGTTATTGTTACTTAATCATAACATCATGGTGCATGATGACGATTGTAATCCCCAATGTTGTGGGTCTATCGTCATTAATAACTGGCATGTACGTAGCCGAGTCAATGTGTTGTGTCCCCGTCACCGCAGAGTGGTGGTACTCAGAGTATAGAAGTGATACTCATAGAGGTATTCAGAGAGTATGGAAGTGATACTTGAGGAAGAGTATAGAGGACAAACATTGGGCATGGGATGTATATAGCTATACATGGATACCTACTATTTTGCCACCAGACTACCTTGTTGTAGGGTTGGATTGATGACAGTGTGATGTCGGACACCCTCAACGTCATATATATGTGACTAGGACGAGTGTGGCAGTTACATAATGCATATGGTTGCATTATGCGCATTATATAGATAATGATCCGTATATAGATGTTGCATTTAGTTGTATATTTGGTTGATCCTCGGTTGATGCATTTGTGTGCCACTATCATTCATGTCATGCATATGAATTATGATAGTTTATTCACTATTAGTGTTGATCACTAATTGATTTCTGTTATTCACTTGTTTATCTTGTATATTATTGACCATGCATTCTCTATCTTGATTATTCACTGAGTATTTTGTACTCACCACCCAAACCTTGAGATTTTCTTGTCTCCCCAGGTAATAGATAGAAGATTACTGTTGATGCTAGAAAAGATCTGCTAGTTATGTCATCTCACAGCTGGAGGAGGATTTCGATTGTGTGGTTTTTTACTTTGTATAAATTTAAATTTTGAGTTGTATCCGTTATATGGATTTTATCGTGGATGTTATCGTTATGTTTTCGCTGCGTTGTTGTAGATTTTGGTATATGTTGACTTAGGTGTATTGTCAAACATCGAAACTCTAGGCAAGATCTTAGTGCATCTTGCACCAACAATTAGACCTACAGGGTAAGTCTTAGGTAAGCCTAGTAGGTTAGATAGACTACAGTTAGGCTTAAATTTCTTGTTTGTTTATTGTATGCATATCTTGTATAGAAGCAAATAGACGCAGTCATATCAAGCCTAAAGTCAACTCAGGTATAACTGGGTCGAAGCAGCTCTAGGCGCTCAGATCATATTCTAAGCGCTCGGATGGTCCAGGTGCTTTGGTTTGTTCCAGGCACTTAGACCAAGATGAGACTTGATTGGTTAAAGACCGACGAAGCCGGATCGGATTGAATCGGTTCAAGGCGCCCGAAAAGGAATCTAGGCACTTGGAAGGGTCTTTTTAAGCCCTCAACGAGCAACATTAAAAGATCAACAATTCACTACTACTCTTAGATTCTGTCATGCTTATGAACGCTATCGAAACTCTAGTCGTGCACGTGGAGACGTCGCCCAATGCCGTCTGTAGCCTTTGACCCCGCTATCGCCCTTTGCTCAGCGCCCGCCGCACTACCGCCATCGTCCCTGCCGACCAACACCGCCTGCCTACGATCGCCCTCGATCGCTCTTTGCATGATCGTTGCCTCCTTCGTCGGTAAGCAAAAGGTTAATTTAATTAGGGTGGATTTTGATTTCTATTTGGGTGCACAGTTGGGTCTTGCTCTGTTGGAAGTCAAGAATGGGGATCGGGATTAGATTACTATTCTATTACAAAGGGGATGGATCTGTTGAGGAGTGTTCTTGGTTCTTGGATCGATCGGTTGTGATTAATTAGGGATGTTGATGACTTGATCTATTTTAGGGTAAGTTCATTGGGAATTATGTTAGGTTTTGTTCTAGTTAGAAATCTGTTATGGATTGATGGTTGATTCTGTTGAGAGGTATTTTAGATCTGTTCTATTTAGGGTTTGTTGCTGTTTAATGTGGAGGTGGCTATTGATTAATTGGATAACTAATGATCTATTGGATTTAGGGTTCCTGGTTGATTGGTACTATTGGATCCGATTGATTAAGGGAGGATTAGGTTAATTTAGAATCGGGTTAGCTTAAATTAAAATAATCGAGTCATATTAAATTGAGTTAATTGGAAGTTTAATTGGGTTAGACTAACCTTAGAATCGACTAGGATTTACTTTGTTGAAAATTAAATATAATATTTAGAAGATATTTATTTTAATTGCAGGACCTTGATTTGTTAATCCTGCTATACACGGAGGATTTTATTAGGGTTTTATTGCAATGATTCATCAATCAAGTGGGTACTCCTGTGCTTGGTCAACACAGGTCTTTTCGTAGTTATCCTGTTGCTATTCTAATTACATTTATGGCTTAATTTGTTGCTTGACACTTACCGTTGACCTTGATATAATCTGTTTATCATCAATACAGTCTTCTTAATTGTTGTTTATCTATGTTGACTTATCATGATTGATGTTACACATATCTTGATGTTGTAGTAGTTATCTGTTGAACTGTGCATCGTAGCATAATATGTTGTTGTTAACTCTCATTGCCTGTGTGGGTGAAAGCATTATAGCATTGCCTGTGTGGGTGCTACCAGGACTAGCTAGATAGCTCTCCTAAAGACTGTCTCTCCCCCTCACGTGTAGTGGTCTGTTGTTGGAGCGGGTGATTCCTACCGTGCATCCCAGTTCACTGCACAATGTGGGTGTCTGGGGATGTTGACGACAGACGGTGATCCTTTCCCTGCTCCCCACTCATGTGTAGTGGTCTTTTGTTAAAGTGTGTACAATTGTCCTGTTTTGCGCCCCAATTCACTACACTGGGTGGGTGATTGGGGATGGCGAGTACAGACAGTGACCATGCATTCATTTGTTGTTGTTTACTGCATTTATAGTTGATGCACTTGCTGTTATATGATTATGGTTGTTGCACTTGGTTGATATATGTTTGTTTCATATCTTATTTGTTTGACCTTGTTCAGTAAATATCCTACTGAGACTGTATACCTTTAATATCCATGCTTATATTCCTTTGATACCTTGTTATGTTGTGCACTTTCATTCTAGTACCCACTGAGTATTTTTATACTCACCACCCAGACCCTGAGATTTTCTGTCTCCTCAGGTAGTAGATAAGGATAACGAAGCTTGGAGTTCTGCCGGACTGCCCCCATCTCACAGCAGGAAGAAGATTTTGATTTTGTAGTTTTACGTTGTATAGATTTGGATTTTGAGTTGTATCCGTTATATGGAGTTCATTGTGGATGTTATCATTATGTTTTCGCTGCATTGTTGTAGATTTTGGTATACGTTGAGTTTTTATATAATCGTGGTTGATTTTTCGTTGTTGTAGAGGTATTTGTAGTGATGATGAGTTGTATATGTTGTTGTGGTCGTATAGGCCTTTATCCATGTAGTTTAGTAGTTAATTACATGTATTGTATTGTTGTTTTGGCCGTGTAGGCCTCTATGTTGATATGTACGCAAGAAAGTTGAATTGTTACAGGGGAGATGCTGTCAAAATTTTTTGAACGACCGTCTCTCGGGACATGATACACTTTGTGCTCCTTCCCTTTTGTATCATGGGTTCAGCTTCCTTTGACCTTTCCTCCTTGGGTACCATGGTAGGTGCCTTCTTCTTGGTCAATCTCGGACACTTACTCTTATAGTGTCTTTTTTCTCTATACTTAAAACAAATAATGTGATCTCTATTTTTATGAATTGAGCTTACTTCACCTTCATGAACTTGGCTTTCAATGTTTGTTAAGGTGGCATGATCTTCCTCCTCCTCGACTTTCGATGTTGAGAGTTTTTTTTTGTTTCAGTGTTAATGGTCTCTCCCCCTCAATCTTTGAAGTGGATGCTTCTTCAATTTTGGATGTTGAACACGTATCAACCTCCGAATCTTCAAGTTCTTGAGCCATTGAGTCTCCCTCCTTGAACTCATCATCTTGTGCCAATAGAGTTGGATCTTCAGAAGTTTGACCAATTTGCTCTATAGCTCATTTGCATCCTTGTAATTTCCTAATTTACACAAAATATCATTAGGAACTAAATTAGTCAAAATCTTAGTTATCTTATCGTGAGCCTCAGATCTCTTGATTTGTTCCTCAGTTGATTTGCTCCTTCGAAAAGGTTTTCTCTTTTAATCTTTTAGAGCTTCAAATCCTTCTATTAGAGCAAACCATTGCTCTATATCCATCATAAAGAAGTTTTCCATCCTTGCCTTCTAATGCTTGAATCCTCTCAATCTCAACGTTGGAGGTACTCGAATGTCATATCCAAATCCATCTTGGGGATCCATCCCAAAATTCGAGCTCCCTTTTGTATTAGCTTCTCCTGGTGGTTAGTCTGATGAATTATTGTTATTGAAGAGTTCAAAATCATGCCTTCTTCTTCTTCCTCTAGCTTTGTACTCTTTCTGATGGTTAGTTCGATGAAGAGCAACTTCGCTCTGATACCACTTGTTAGGACCGATACGAGCGAGAGGGGGTGAATAGCTCCGATCACTTTGTCTTAATTGCTAGCTCAACGTTTGAATGTGCAGTGGAATAATTGAATCAAACTTGATGCCACATGCACAACACCTTGGGTTTACTTGATATCCGCCTCTTAAGGCGACTAATCCAAGGTCTAGTCCTAGAGATCTACCATCATTAATCTTCTCCTTTTCAAACACCTTCTAGAGGTGGAGAAATCTCTTACAAGTTGTTCTTGCAACAAACACAATAAAATATAGAGATATAAATGAAATTAAAGGAAATTGAAACAAACACGTTTACATAAATGAGCTTTGCTTTGCATGCTTATTGTTGCTTTGAATTACCTCTTGTTGGTCTAGAAATACAATAGCACTTCATCCTCAAAACCCCCAAGAACCACCCCCTTTTCCTTCAAGTGAAACCCTACTTATGCGATTGCTGTTAGGGTTAATTTTCGCCTAGTAATCAATTTCTTGCTATCACCAATCGATTGTCATGTTGGATCTGACCATTTAAATTTATAGAATAACTCCTTTTTACTTAACCAATCGATTGGTAAGTCATACCAATCGATTGCTTGCTTCTAGTCAAACTGGTCAGTTGATTTGGAAGCCTTCTATTCATTGGCCATAGTCTACCAATCGATTGCTTGCTTCTAGTCAAACTAGTTAGTTGATTTAGAAGCCTTTTGTTCATTGGCCACAGTCTACCTATCGATTGATGATTCACATCAATTGATTTCTTAGCTGACAATCGATGACTGACCAACAACAATTGATTGCTCAAGCAACAAACCCCCTTTAAACATTGAATTTTGAGTTTATGATTTACCAATCGATTGCTATTACCTAGAAATCAATTGATAACCCTATTTAGCCTTTTTAAGACTAAATTCTCATCTTACTTGGTATCTGATTAACCTCAACCTATCAGAACTTCTTCTGCCTTGCATCCGATCATTCGTGACCTGTTGGGACTTTCCGTTGTCCAACATTCGATCAACCTTGTTCTGCTAGGACTTCTGCACTCATGCTAAGTGTTCGATCCTTCACGGCCCATGTAAACTTCCATCATCTCTGATCATCAAGTCCAATCAACCATGACCCACTTAGATTTCTCTTGCTAACTCTCTATTGGACTTCCGATCACCAAGTGTCCGATTAACCGTAACCCACTTGAATTTCTTTTATCAACTCCCTGTTGGACTTTCGATCACTAAATGTTTGGTCAACCATGACCTACTTGGATTTCTCATTTCTTGCCAACCCTTTATTGGTCTTTTCACTTCCAATCAAGTCCTTGACCTACATGACTTTTCTGTCCCCTGTTGGTCTTTTCACTTCTTTTCAAGTCTTTGATCAACCTTAAATATTTGACTCTTGCTTGTAGGATCAAGAAAACACGCTAGAGGGGGGTGAATAGCGTGTTTACACTTTTTTTTATTTTCGATTAAGTATGCGAAAGAAAAAACACGGAAGCGAAAGATTACTTATAAAGGAAAGACAGAAAAGAAAAGTACGCACTTTGTTTTTACTTGGTTCGCATCCCAAAGCTGCTACTCCAAGGCCCACGGTCCTTGACCATTTACTGTGGGCAATTCACTAAATCAACTTGCCCTTTATGGCAGTAAGTTAGCAATTACAAAAACTCAATTCAAATTTGGCAACAGTAAAAGAAATTACAACTGAACTATCGTTACCAAAATCGAAGCCGGATCGTGCTGGTTCTTCAAAATCTGGCGAACTCGGCGTAGCGATGACTTTTGGGAAGCTCGGGATCAAGTAGGGTGCCGACATCACGAGAGTAGCACGGAGGAATCGAAAGAATGGTTGTCTCCTGGCTGCTGCTCGTGCATCTCTTTTATACTGCACTCGAGTCGACTCAACTCAGATCTCGAGTCGACTCGAGTCCAACGTGGCCTCGTGCAGATAGCTTTTCTTTCCTGCTCGTTATCCGCTATCTAAGTCGACTCGGATCGCCATCTGAGTCGACTCCAATCCGATGTGGAGTCTTCCGGCTAGAATTTGACTCTGAGTCGACTCCTAAGCCACCTTGAGTCGACTCAAGTCGATTTGGCAAAAAATCGATGGCGTTAACTCCTGAAGGCTGGCTGACTAAGCTTGAGTTGACTTGAGCCTATGCCTGAGTCGACTCCAACAGCAAAACTTAGCCAGTTTTGCTCAGAGTTTGCGTTTTCTGATTTTTCCAATCCTGCACAAATGTTAGGCAAATAACATGCAATATAAATTTATTAGAGTCAGTTCTTGGAACTTCCTCTGGGTCTTAACTTTAGGTCTCCAGTGAAACGCTGGGTTAGACCGACGCCTACTGTTCCCTTTGGGAACGCTTCCTCACCCACTCCTCTCAGGAAAATTTTACCTGTTGCCAACCGAGTCCTCCTGACTCGTTGGACTTTTGCTCAGCTTTGTCCTCAGCCCCCAGGGTTTGTGCTGTGGCTCGGTCCTCCCTGACCAGTCCAATCTTCTGCTGCGACTCGATCCTCCCTGATCAGTCTAGTCTTCTGCTGCGGTTGGGTCCTCCTGACCAACCCAGACTTCTGCTGCGGCTTGGTCCTCCAGACCAGCCCAGACTTCACCTAGTGCTTTGACTATGCCAAGACTTCTACCTGATCCTCCAGATCAAGGCTTTCCAATGCCTAGCTTTCACTAGAACTTAGGTCAAACTTGTGCTCCCTGCACACTTAGATCAACTTTATTAGTCCAACACACACTTAACTTGAATTAGTTCCATTATCAAAACTAAGGTTCGATCTGCTAGTGCTCCCTGCACCAACAATCTCTCCATTTTTTATTATGGCAACTTAAGGTTTCAAGTTAAGTTAAAAATATTTTTAAGTAAACTTAAAACATAAGTTAGGCCAAAAAAAAATTAAGAGCCATGCATAACAGAAATAGACATGCATAACTTGTATGGTTCCCTTAATTTTAGTCTCCCCCTGAATTAATGCTTAAAGTTCAACTATTTTCAATTCTCCCCCTGAAGTTCAACTATTTTCAATTCTCCCTCTGAATTTTATATTCTTAATTTTTCTCCCCCTTAAGTTCATACTATCTGTAAAGAATGTTTGAAAAGTAATTAAAGTTTTTAACAAAAATTTAATTTCAATATTACTAACTTGAAAACTTTTCTTCTACTCTCCCCCTTTGACATAATCAAAAATATACTCTTTTAGGTTGAGTCCAAGCTTAATAATAAAAAATACTTAGTAAAAAATTTCCTTTGGGGCGCGTGTCCAACTTAGGTTTTAGCTAACTACTAGAAAGTAGGAGCTTGACCCAGTTAGCCAAGTATAAGTGTATCATGCCAATATTAGAAAGTTAACATTTTCTTTTGGGACACTTAACTTGATCAATTTGTGTTTAAAGTCTAAGTAAGGTTTGATGCACTGACTTAAGCATCTTGGTACTTAGACTAGAATCCTATACATCTCACACCGTTCTATATTTCACAAACACAAGCAAGGTACCTAGTGTGCTTTGTGAGATGTCCACCTAGATCTATAGGATCATGCTTTCTAGGGATTTGAATCTAGTCTAAGGCTAAAACATGCTTTTCTTATATTTGAAAAATAATTTTAAAGAAAAATAAAATTTTTAAAAATAATTAAGTAAAGTTTTGAAAATATTTTTGAAAAGCTACTTATAATAGATTGAAAGAGTAATAAAATGTGAGTTTTGAAAAACTTGATTTTACTACTCTACCAAACATAACCCTAACCCATATAAATGCAAGAAGCTAATTAACATAATTTGCATAAGTCAAACATAAGTCAAAAGTCAAAATCAACACAGGTCAAGGTCAAAAAACACAGATCAAAAGTCAGAGTCAAACCAATACATGTCAAACATCCATAAGTCAGATAATAACAATATCCAGAAATAAGTCTACTGAGGTGGTGGTGGTGTTGGGGTTGCTACATAGCTCTCAGTATCTTAAGTATCTCAGTTATGCTAGCACCCTGTGCATCTAGTCTCCCAACCACTGTCTGTAAAGTCTCCTCCATCCTATCAAGTCTCTGATTAGTCATCATGGGTGGAGGTGGACCAGGTACATCTGGAAAGCCTAGTAGTTCCTCTATCTCAGCTCCGAGGTCTACATCCTCTGCTACTAGCTTTGGCTGGGGCTGGGGTGGCTGATCCTGAACCTGCTGAGGTTGAGGCTGCCTCCAACAAAGTCTCCCCTCATCGTCTATGCCTACACCACCTAGGGAAAGCTGCCTAGACCCTATACTGTCAAAGTCACCATGAGGTAGAATATCACCAACAGTGGTATCTACCCCAAGTGAACTAAATATGTCTGTCAGAATGTGAAAGTAGGGCATATGTACTCTCCTACTGGTCACTATGGATGATGTATAAACGATGGCATGAAACATCAGAAGTCCTAAGTCAATGTCCAGTCTATGGGTGAAGGCATAAAGTAGAAAGGTTAATATTTTTAAAACTTAAAACTTAATTAATTAATTTTCAAAATCTTAATATTTTTCAAACTTAATTTTTTAAAATTTAAATATTTTTAAAATTAATAATTTTTAAAACTTTAATAATTTTTAAAACTTAATATTTTTCAAAACTTAATTAATTTCAATCTTCAAAACTTTTCAAAAACTTAAAAACTTAAAACTTCCAAACACATTTATAAAATTTTCAATTCATAATTAAAATTTTTAAAAGTCAAAATCCATAAAATCCAACTAAGTGTTTCGATCATGTAGGAACACAAGAAATTGGACAAATGGATGTTGGACAGTGGATGCTCCAGACATATGACTGGAGATCAATCAAAATTCACGAAACTCAAGTTCAAAGACTTAGGGACCATTGCCTTCGGAAACAACGACAAATTGAAAGTAATTGGATCAGGTAACATCGAACTAGACTCTAATTTTATAATTAAAAAGGTACTCTTGGTTGCAAAATTTGAGTTCAATCTACTTAGTATAAGTCAGCTGTGTGACTCAGGTTACACAGTTAGGTTCACCAAAACTAAATGTTTAATAGAAAATATAGAAAATCTAGGAATTAAATTAACTAGAATCAGAAAAAATAATATTTACAAAATTGACCTACCAATATCCTCAAATAAGTGTTTATTAACACAACAAGAGGAAACTAGGTTGTGGCACAGAAGATTGGGTCACACACATGTCAGACTTATTTCAAAAATAAGTCACAATGGATTAGTAAGAGGCCTACCAACTCTAATAAACTTAGAAAATGAAGTTTGTAATGCTTGTCAACAAGGAAAACAAACTAAATCTTCACATAAGGCAACTAGTCAAACTCAATCCAATTCGATCCTTGAATTATTACACTTAGACCTCTTTGACTCTCATGGGGCTAAGTCACTAAGCGGAAATCAATACTGCTTAGTAATAATAGACGACTACTCAAGGTTCACTTGGGTAAGATTTTTAAAGACTAAAGACGAAACCTTTGAAAAGTTTACAACCTTATGTAAACTACTAGAAAATGAAAAAGACTTAAAAATTAAAAGAATTCGTAGTGATCATGGTGGTGAATTTGAAAATGCCAAATTCACTAAATTCTGTCAAGACAACGGATACCACCATGAATTCTCTTGCCCTAGAACCCCACAACAAAATGGGATAGTTGAACGTAAAAATCGAACCTTACAAGAAGCCGCCCGAACTATGTTAAATGAATATAGACTTGCTAACAAATTCTGGGCTGAGGCAATAAGCACAGCCTGTCACATTCAAAATAGAGTATTAATAAATAAAAGACATAACAAAACAGCTTATGAAATCTTTAATAATAAAATACCAAATTTAAATTATCTTAAGGTATTTGGATGTAAAGTTCACATACTTAACACCAAAGATTACCTAGGAAAATTTACATCCAAAACATGTCCAGGGATTTTCCTAGGTTATTCAACAACAAGTAGGGCATATAGGGTCTATAACAAAGAAACCCTGAAAGTAGAAGAAACAACCAATGTTACATTTGATGAAGAAACCATACCAATAAGTGAAGTAAATCAAAATGATTATTTCCAATTAAAATTTAATAATCAAGATAATCATATTCAATTCATTGATCAAGATGACGAAGAACTAAGCATTAGAAATAATGATACTGAAGATAGGTCTGACCCTGACCCAAATCTAAACGGACCTGAAATAATTCAGACTTCAAGACTTAGAGCTAATCACCCACCTGACCAAATTTTGGGTGATCCAACCTTAGGTGTTAGAACCCGATCAGCCTATAGGAACCTAAGTCAAGTAGCCTTAATATCTAAAATTGAACCTAAATCTATAGAAGAAGCACTACCAGACCCTGATTGGATTATTGCAATGCAGGAAGAACTAGCCCAGTTTGAACGAAACCAGGTATGGGACTTAGTTCCCAAACCTGACACCAAATCAATAATAGAAACTAAATGGGTGTTCCGCAATAAAACTGATGAAAAAGGGGAAGTAGTAAGAAACAAGGCAAGACTGGTAGCCAAAGGATTCAGCCAAGTAGAAGGGTTAGATTATGATGAAACCTATGCACCCGTAGCTAGACTTGAATCCATTCGAATGTTGTTAGCCTACGCGGCACATAAAGGATTCAAGCTCTACCAGATGGACGTTAAGTCTGCATTCTTGAACGGGTTCATAAAAGAAGAAGTCTACGTAGGTCAACCACCAGGATTTGAAGACAAAGATCATCCTGATTATGTCTTCAAACTAAAGAAAGTCTTATATGGACTTAAACAAGCTCCTAGAGCATGGTATGAAAGGCTTTCAACCTACCTAGTAACCAAAGGTTTTCAACAAGGACAAATTGACCCATCCTTGTTTGTAAAAACTGTAGAAAAAGACTTCTTTATTGCTCAAATCTATGTCGATGACATAATTTTTGGGTCAACCAACTCAAAGTACTTAAAGGAGTTTGTTAAATTAATGAAGAGTGAATTTGAGATGAGTTGGGTAGGGGAGCTACATTTCTTTTTAGGGCTCCAAATAAAACAAACAAAAGATGGTAATTATATTTACCAGAGTAAATATGCTAAGGATTTAATTTATAAATTTGGAATGAAAAATTCAAAAGAAATCAGAACCCCAATAGCAACTAACTCTAATATAGACAGTGACCCAAATGGAAAGCAAGTAGACTTAAAATACTATAGAAGCATAATAGGAAGTCTACTTTACCTAACTGCAAGTCGACCTGACATATTATTTGCAGTAGGTATGTGTGCTAGATACCAATCAAATGCTAAAGAGTCACACTTAACCGCAGTTAAGCGGATACTAAGATACATTAAAGGAACAATCAATGTTGGAATGTGGTACCCTAGAAACACCAATTTTGACCTAATTGGATATTCAGACTCAGATTACGCTGGTTGCAAACTAGACCGCAAAAGCACAAGCGGTGGATGCCAGTTCTTGGGTCCTTGTCTAGTCAGCTGGTGTAGTAGAAAGCAACATTGTGTTGCACTATCTACAACTGAAGCTGAATATATTGCCCTAGGTGAATGTGTTGCTCAGCTACTTTGGATGATGCACACATTAACTGATTACAATCTAGAATACAAAAATACAAAAGTATTAATCGATAATATAAGTACAATTAACTTAACTAAAAATCCAGTACATCATTCACGGACTAAACATATAGAAGTAAAACACCACTTTGTACGCGATCATGTCGCTAAGGAAGAAATTGTACTTGACTATGTTGAGTCAAAATCTAACTTAGCTGACATATTCACTAAACCTCTACCAGAGTCCGAGTTTAGCACGTTAAGGAGACGGTTAGGATTATGTTTGGTAGACTAGAAAAATGTTGATTTCAAAATTCACATTTTTTATTTTTTTTAATCTATTATAAGTAAGGCTTTAAAAGGTTTTAAAAACTTTACTTACTTTGAAAACCTATTTGAAACTTTTGGTTATTTCAAAAATAACAAATTGATGATTTAGCCTTAGACTAGAAACAATCTCCTAGAAAGCATGTACCTATAGATCTAGGAGGACATCTCACAAAGCACACTAGGAAACTTGTTTGTGTTTGTGAAACATAGAACGGTGTGAGATGTATAGGATTCTAGTCTAAGTACAAGATGCTTATTCTGTGCATCGAACCATACTTAGACTTTAATGAAAAATGATCAAGTTAAGTGTCCCTAAAGCAGGGATGATACACTTAAACTTGGCTAACTGGGTCAAGCTACTACTTTCTAGTAGTTAGCTAAAACCCAAGTTGGACACGTGCCCCACGGATAAATATTTTTTTATTTAATTATATTTCTAAATATTAGCTTGGACTCAAACTCTTAGGTTTATTTTTTGATTATGTCAAAGGGGGAGAGTTTATGAGTTTTCAAGTTATTTAAAAAGAAGCTTCCATTTTTCAAGTGTTACAAAAGTTTTTCAAAATTTCAAAGGGGAGTCAAAGGGGAAAGTTTCTGAGTTTTCAAATTTATTCAGACTCATTTGAAAAAGTTGAAAGTTTTTACGAAATTTTAAAAGACTTGGAATTATTGTGAAATTTAGTTAAATCTAAATTCAGGGGGAGAGAACTGAAGTTTGCAAAAACCTGCTTGTTTTTAATTAAACATAAATTCAGGGGGAGAATTAAAGCAGGGGGAGTTGTGAGTGATACACTTCATGAATATTTCATTTATGCACTTCAACTTACTGTTTTAAGAGATATATATGTTATTTAACTTAACTTGAAACTGTAGTTGTCATAATCAAAAAGGGAGAGATTGTTGGTGTAGGGAGCACCAGACGATCGAACCTTAGTTTTGATAATGACACTAGGTTCAAGTTAAGTGTGTGGTTGAACTAATGTTGTTAATCCAAGTATGCAGGGAGCACAGGTTGAGCAAAGTCCTAGTTGAGGCTAGGCAAAGGGTTAAGCCCTAGTTGCGGCTAGGCACGAGCAAGTCCTGATCTGGAGGATCAGGCAGAAGCCTTGACAGAGTCAAAGCACCAGGTGAAGTCTGGGCTGGTCTGGAGGATCGAGTCACAGCAAGAAGTCTGGGCTGGTCAGGAGGACCGAGTCGCAGCAGAAGTCTGGGCTGATCTGGAGGATCAAGTCGCAGCAGAAGTCTGGGCTGGTCAGGAGGACCGAGCCGCAGCATAAATCCTGGGGGCTGAGGATAGAGCCGAGCAAAAGTCCAACAAGTCTTGGCACAAGGTAAATTCTCCTGAGAGGAGTGGGTCAGGACGCGTTCCCAAGGGGAACAGTAGGCATCGGTCTAACCTAGGGTCTCACTAGAGACCTGAAGTTAAGACCAAGAGACAGTTCTAGGAACTGACTCTCCAAAATATTATTTTGCATGTTATTTGTCTAACTTTTTATGCAGGGTTGGAGAGAACAAACACATAGACTCCGGGCAGGAAAATCAGATTTTTCCATGTTGGAGTCGACTTGAGTGAAACTCAAGTCAACTGGAAGTCTGATCAACCGCAACAGGAAGTCTACGTGGTTCTGTGTCTCCACGCAGACTCGAGTCGACTTGAACGAGGATTGGAGTTGACTCAAGCACAAGATAACAGTGCAGAGAGGCAAAAGTTATTGGGAGGTGCCACGTCGGACTAGAGTCGACTTGAGTAGAGACTCGAGTCGACCTGAGGTCAAGTCGCCGCGAACAGAGTGGATCAAAGCTGAGGTGGAGTCGACTTGAGATAAGGTTCGAGTCGACTTGAGTCCTGTATAAAAGAACAGTTCGACCAGAGGGCAAGAACAACAATTTTTGACATTCTACACGAGCACTCTGATGAGACGACGGCGCCCTGAGCATTCTGTGCAACCCGAGAGCCGCCGCTACGCCGAATTCAGCAAGAAAAAGCAACGATCAAACAAATTTCAGCAGCATACTTTTCGGTAACCTGTATTTAATTACAAAGTTTATCTTACTGTTATCGGATTTGTAATCGATTGACTTGTGTCCGTAAGAAACAAGTCCTGATAGTGGATTGCCCATCGAAAACGGTCAAAGACCGTGGGCCTTAGAGTAGCAGCCTTGGGCTGTGAACCAAGTAAACCAATCATGTTCGTGTGATTGCTATCTTTTCTTTCGCATTGTTTTCATACTCTATACTTGATCGCTTTCGCAAATTATTCTACTCGCTTTCGAAATATTTTCGCTTCCGCAAAGTTTAATTCTCCTATAAATCAAAAATCGACTGAAAAAGTAAAACACGCTATTCACCCCCCATAAAAACCTCTAGCGTGTTCATTTTGATCCTACTATTGTAGGATCGTGTACGCGCTAGAGGGGGGGGCTGAAATAGCGCGTAGTCACTTTTTTAAAAATCGTTCGCTTTCTATCAGAATACTAGCAGCGGAATTAGTAAACAAAACATAGGGGACACGCGGGATTTACTTGGTTCCTAACCCCCCAGGGTTAGTACGTCCAAGACCTAATTCGGGAGGCGCTCGTCCACTAATGGTCTCCTTTCCGAACGTCGTTCGGAGGCGGAGCAACCCGTCTTACAGTCCAATAAGCAATAATATAAATTAATAACACAAGAACAGGTAAGAAAAGAATAACCAAGCAAATGACCGCCGATCTGGAAGTCCGAGCACCGCGTACTCCTCCTGGATCTTCCCCGGTAGCACGTGCCTGGCCCCGTTCGCGTTCAAAAGCACCACTAGTTGAGCAGGGAACTTTTTTTGGCTTGAATGAATTGTTTCTGCACGTTAACGTCCTTTTATACTGCTCCTGAGTCGACTCAGATGCCAATCTGGGTCGACTCCAGCTTGTGTGGCAGATAGAACTTCATCCTGCTCGTTATCTACTGTCTGAGTCGACTCAAGTGCCCTTCTGAGTCGACTCCAGTCGACGTGGCAGATAAATCTTCTTTTCGCTCGTTTTTCCACTTTTTAGTCGACTGTAGTTGCAGATTCAGTCGACTGGCCTTCCAGTCGACTGGATTCCAGTTCCAGTCGACTGGATCCTCTGGACTGGTTGGTTTGGCTTTGCTTTGTTTGCTTCATTTGTGTTTTCTCCATCTTGCTTCCATCTCCTTGGTTCCTGCAAGACAAACATACAAATATACAAACAATCCTAAGCCTTACCTTGTGGGTCTAACTTCCAATTTCTACCATAATCCTAGGTTAGTCTGACCCACTCCATTCTGTAGAATTTATGTGATTGCCAACCGAGTCCTCCTGACTCGTTGGACTTGTGCTCGGCTCTGTCCTCGCCTCCCAGGATTTGTGCTGCGGTTCGGTTCTCTCTAACCAACCCAGACTTCTGCTGCGACTCGGTCACCTAGACCAGCCTAGACTTCTGCTGCGACTCGGTCACCTAGACCAGCCCAGACTTCACCTGGTGCACTTGACTCTGCCAAGACTTCCGCCTGATCCTCCAAACCAGGACTTTCCCTTTGCCTAGCCTACAACTAGGACTTTCCCTTGCCCAGCTTCACTCACCAGGACTTCCCTTGCCCAATCTTCCAGATTAGGACTTCCACTGCCTAGTCTAACCGACTAGGTCTTCTCGCTAGTCGTCTGACTAGACTTCACTCACTTCCACACATCCAAACATCAGATCCTGTTTGGGTCAACCCTTGGTCAAACTGACCAGACTTAGGTGTATTGTCAAACATCGAAATTCTAGGCAAGATCTTAGTGCATCTTGCACCAACAATCTCCCCCTTTTTGATGTTTGACAATTTCTTAAGTTAATATGGGTCAGGGTTTAACAATCTGGGAGAAATCTATATTATTAACTTAAGGTCCTTTCTCCCCCTTTTCATACATCAAAAATATTTATTAAATTTTAGCTCATTCTCTCTTGCACCAACAATAATGGTAATGTTTATGGTCACGCCTAAGTCTTGACAATTCTTGAAAGGCCATAGTAGTTATTTTTAAAACTTTTAATATAATTTTGATTTTCAAAATAGATTTTGAAGATCTTTTTTTAAATTAGTTTTTAAAAGTGTTTTACAAAATAGGTATTTTTGAAAAACTAGTTATTATTCTTTTAAGTTAGAATCTCCCCCTTAATCTGACACATCCTCAGGGTTCTTTGTTGACCACAAAGCAATCTCCCTGTGTGTCTAAGGGTTTGACTCAAATTAAAAGAATAATGGATAATAATTTTGAAATAATTTTGGAATAATTTCATTGAAAGTCAGTATTTAAAATAGATAGTTTTTAAAAACTATTTATTATCCTTTTTAAATTAGAATCTTCACCTTAACTAGATACGTCCTCAGGGCCCTTTGTTAACCACAAAGCAAACTCCCAGTGTGTCTTAGGGTTTGATCCTAAATTAAAAGAATAATATATAAAATAATTTTGAAAATAATAATTTTTTTTAATTTTACTCTTTTGATTTGGACCTCCCCCTAAATCTGACATTTCCATAGGGCTCCTTGTTAACCACAAGGTAAACTCCCTAAATGTCTTAGGGTTTAACCCAAACCAAAAAGGATAATATGTAAAATAGTTTTTTGAAATAATTTTACTCTTTTAATTTGGACCTCCCCCTAAATCTGACATTTCCTCAGGGCTACTTGTTAACCACAAGGCAAACTCCCTAAATGTCTTAGAGGTTAATCTAAATCAAATAGAGTAAATAATTTGTAATTTTTTAAAATATAATTTTTAATTGAACTTTTAAGCTTAGACTCCCCCTAAATCTGACACTCCCTTAGGGCTCCTTGTTTACTACAAGGCAATCTCCCTATGTGTCTTAGTGGTTGTTCCAAGTTAAAAGAATAATTTATAAAGTATTTTTTAAAATAAGATTTTTCAAAATAATTTTTAGAATTTTTAAAGTTTGATTTTTTTTATTTTTAAGAGGTCTTTTTAAATATCAGTCTTTCAAGAATGACCTCCCCCTGAACTAGACACTCTCTTAGGACATCCTTGTTGACCACAAGGATTTTCTGCCTATGTGTCTTAGGGTTCTTAGACTTAGTGTTTGTAATATCCTAGAAATTTTAAGGTTAGAATTAAACAATAAAAGGGTAAACTTTAATGGGTTTGGTTAAGTGGATTCATGATGGAAGAGAGTTCTGTCAAAACGAACGCGATGAGAAGATTCGTCTTACAGAGACGAATCAAACGAAACTAGTTTGGATCGAACCAGAGGTCATTTGGTTAGTGAACCAAACGAACCGAGAACCAAACTGAACCAAATTGGTTTGGTTTGTGCTGGGAGAGGTTTTGACAACATGAATGGGATGAAAAGATTCGTCTTGCGAAGATGAATCCAACAAAACTAGATTTGAGTCAAATCGGAGGTCGTTTGGTTAGTGAACCAAGCGAACCAAAGTTGAACCTGGTTCGCTACAGTAACCGATTCAATGATTTTAATAAATCTTAGGTTTTTAATTGGGTTTAGCCGATAAAAACTGTTTAACGGCGAGTTTAGATTTAATCGGTTAATTTACGGTTAATTTACTATGCATTCCTCGTTATAACTATAAGCGATTCCTTTTAATCCCGACGCGCCTCTTCCTTTCTCCCCACGAACCCGAACCTTTCTCCTCCCTTCCTCTTCGTTGCCGCCGTCCCTTCGTCTTGCTGCCGACGCCGCCCGGCCAGTCGCCCCTCTGCCGGAAGCACACCGACGCCACCTGAAGCCGCTGTTGCAGCCACCGCCTCCCTCACGGAACCGAAGCCGCGAGCCTTCTCTGCATCTCCACCATCGCGCCGCCGCCCCTGTTCTTCGCCATAGCTGCCGCCAGGAGAAGAAGCTGCGCACCCCCCTTCCTCCACGAAGCTGCCCCTGCTGCCACAAGCCGTCGCCGCACACGGGAAGAAGCCCGCCTGGAAGCGCCCTTCGCCTCCTTGCCGCCGCGCCCTTTCTACTGCAAGTCTGCCAAGATCCTGCCGCTCATTTGGGGAAGCCGGAGACTTCACCGCTTGAGAATGCGCCCGTCGCCTTCATTGCGGAAATCCCTTCTCTTTCCTTTCTCCGTAGCCACCCGCCTACCCTGGAGCAGAGCCGCCACCTTCGTCGAATTAAAGTTGATTCTGGCAGCAAGAATCAGAGCTTGATTAGGGTTCAAGCTAAGGTAAGTTCCCTATCTTGAGTTTGTTTTGGTTGGATGTGAATTTCTTGCAAACTGTAGGGTTATTGTTCAATTTGGGAAATTTTGGGTTTCGACAGAGAAGGAACCGAATCTCTAGGGTTTTCCCTGAGTTAAGGGTTCTTGATTGGATTGGGTTATGATTAGTAATAAACTTTGTTTAGTGTAGTTTGGTTGTTGGAGTTAGAGTTTAATCGGATTAATTGGTTAGGTTGGAGGGTTTTCGATTAAATTTCCCTTAGGTTTACATAGTCTTTGTTAATGCAATTTAGGTTCTTGATTTTAGTTAGATTGGGTTATGATTAGTAATAAACTTTGTTTAGTGTAGTTTGGTTGTTGGAGTTAATAACAACCTGATGGTTAGAGTTTAATCGGATTAATTGGTTAGGTTGCTTGGTTATATCATAATGTTATTACTCTTCTTGCATGCCCTGAGTGACATTATTTCCGTTGACCTTGGATTAACATTCCTGACTGTGCTTCTACTCTGGATATGACATTTGTGATCATTATTGTTATAGTTCTTTTATGATACTTGAGATCATTATGACCTATATCTACACTTATTAATTAGCCTGGTAGGTGCTAATGACTATGAAATGAACATCTCATCATGACGCCTGACAACGATTGTAAATCCCAATGATGTGGGTCTATCGTGTCTATAGTTGGCCTTTAGTAGTATATTGATATAGGTGGTTATGACCCCTACTTCCATCATATTGATGGCGACTGTATGGCAGTGTACGCAGTCGATGGCTGTATGGCAGTGTACGCAGCCGAGTCGATGATCTGATCCCGACACCGGTTAGGGGTGGTACTCGGAGAGTATTAGAGGACAGATATCGGCCATAGGATATGAGATCACCGGACGCGGAGCACTGATCCCCCGATTTGGATCACCGGACTACTTTGTTGTAGGGCGCGGAGTACTGATCCCCCGATGCCGGCCATACCCAGTCTCAGATGCTTGCACGAGTGTTGTAGCGTGTGGGGCAGTTGCATCATGCATACGCGCATCATGTGCATATTATATATACGTATTGGACCGCACTGATCCTGCATTTTGATTGTTTATTTGTTTGATTCTTGATTGTTGCATTTTGTTTGACATGTCATTCATATGATGCATTACATGAGACTATTCTAGTTGCTTACTACCTGTAGAGTTATTTCTGATATCTTGCTGAGCTTTGGTATGTATCCTTATTATCTTTATTTATTTCGTCATGTACTATCTTTCTATATTACCCACTGAGTATTTTGTACTCACCTTTGGACCCTGAGGATTTTTCTATCTTCTCAGATATCAGGTAGGAGCTTACAGATGATGCCAGAGATCTGTCAGCCGCGCCATCTCACATCAGAAGAATTAGTAGATTTAATTTATTCATTTTCATTTTAGCCAAATATTAAAATCCAAGTCACTTGGGGCAAGATTGCACCAACAGCAGCAACTTCAGCAGCATATCAAGCAGTTTGGGTTAGAAGAGTACTTGTAGATCTTCGTCAATAACAAAAAGATGTAACTATTATTTTTTGTGATAATAAAGCAACAATTGCAATGATAAAGAATTTAGCTTTTCATGTGAGGACTAAACATATTGATATTCGTCTACACTTCATTCAAGACTTAGTTACAAATAAAAAAATTGAGATCGAGTATTGAAGCACACATGAATAAGTGGTAGATATTTTGACTCACTTCCAAGAGATAAATTTATTTATTTTAGATTACTCCTGGGTGTTTGTAATTTTGAATGAGAGTGTTGATAATTGATCCAAAATTAGTAATGGAGTTAATGGGTTGATGATGTGGCAATTAGTGATAGTAGTGGTTCCAGAAAAAAATATCTATGTTCAATGTATCTTTTGTCACGACCCGGGAGATAGCCGTCCGAAAAATTTCGACAGTACCTCCCCAGTATCCATGACAATTTCCTGAATACAAATATGAATATACTCGGCCACATGCGACCAGACATATGGACTACACGTCCAATCATACCCACACAAGTAAACATATCACAGATAAAGAATGATGGCCTACACGACCACTAATACCTCCTATATTATAATAGATCACCATGAGAAAGCCGAAAAATCATACATACGGAAACCCATATGAGATATAAAACCACGCAATGGAAAACCGCGACAAGAACCACACCAATGTATATAACCTGTCTACAACCATATCGAATGTAACAAATGAGGAAAGTCCAGGAATGAAGTCTTGGTAATTGGTGAAGTCCCGGAGGCGCGACCTCTTGGCAAAGGATGAAATCTCGGAGGCGAGGCCTCTTGGCAAAGGATAAAGTCCCGGAGGCGTGGTCTCCTGAAAAAGGAAGACTTAGCACGATGAAACTGAGGGAAACATCTCAAGCTAGTGCAAGGAAGGGCACGAGGCTTGTGGAAAATGTTTGAAAGCTTGCGTCAAGACTAAGGGCTGAAGAAGAAGCTGAAAGGGAAATTTCAGCTTGATCAATCGACTAGCACTATTCATGCAGTCGATTCATGGTTGATCAAAAGCACACACAGGGGTTTCAGCTTGATCAGTCGACTGACACTGTTCATCAGTTGACTGGTGCTCGAACAGAAAGTTTGGTCGACTCGATCAGTCGACTGGCATCAGTCGACTGGTGTTGGAGCAGTCGATTGGTAAACTACCGTTGAGCTGTCAGTTGGCTAATTAAATATAAATTAAAGAGCCGTTGAAGTCCATCAGTCGACTGGCCCTTGGAGCAGTCCACTGATGTACGGAATTACATAAAAATAGAGTTCGACACTGAAATAAAATAACAATTCATTTTTCATATTTCTGGCACAACTCTCAATCTGTAAACTCTCTTTCTTCTTTCTCAAACTTCACTTATATTATTTAAAAGGATTCTGTGAGGGTTTCTCCGCCGTCAAAGTATTCTTTGAAAAGGAAGATTTTCATAGTGGAAAAGGTCGTCTGTATGTGGATCCTTGGATTAGTCACCTCGCAGAGGTGGATACTAATTAAACAAACCGGGTTAGCGATTGTGCTCTCTTTTCTGTGTTTTATCTTTGCTTCCGCTAATAATTTGTAGAAAAGTTCAAAGAATTGCTATTCACCCCCTTCTAGCAAATGCATCAGTCCCAACAGTTGC
>NC_133862.1:1493087-1561265 GCF_044706935.1 Curcuma longa | reverse complement strand
TAGAAAACCTCCTATTTTGAGGTCGTGTCTAAGAGGCACGCCCGTGCCTCTTCCACAGGGACGTGTTCACTCTGGGGCGTGCCTATGAGACACGCCCGTGCCTCTCAAATAGGGGGTGCTTATCGCAGGCCATGCCTAAGAGACACAGCCGTGCCTATTTTTAGAAGTGTGCCAGGCAGGGGTCATGCCTAAGAGACACGGCCGTGCCTCCTAACAGGGGCGTGTCTTGCCCAGGCCGTGCCTATGAGGCACGGCCGTGTCACAGAGCAGTTTTGGGGTATAAAAGTTGATTTTTGGTGAAGAAAAAGCATTCTACCCTTTGGACTTGCCCTAGCCGCCACCTTCATCTCTTCACCGCCGTCTCATCCATTACCCCATCGGAAAGAAGTCAAAGGGATTTCCGTCTTCAATCTGGCCATCTTCCACATCCACCGAGGAGTCAACGGGATTTCCTTCTCCTATATATCATTTCACCTACCGCTTCAACCACGGAGATTTGTATTGAAGTTGGGGATTCCTTCCTTCACCGCATCCTTCTGTGGAGTTTTTGTCGCCTCGCATCCACCTCCAGCCAAGGACCTAGGGAGAATCATTAGCTTTAACTCTTTTCTCCCATTTTAAGCATAGATTAGATTTTTGACATGTCAAGTGTTTGTTAAAATTCTCCTTACAATTTTGAATGTTGTTTGTCCTTAGATTTCTCTTGCTTGTTTCTTTGTTCATGCACTTATCTACTTGTTGCACTCCTTACTTCATTAATGCAATTTGTTCTTGATACTGAGCATCTTACTTCCATTGCTGTAAAACTAGAATTTAAGACAACAACCCCCCCCCCATCCAAACCAAAAAGAGAAAAATCCAAATCCCCAATTGTAATAACCACTAGAATTACCACACACCGACTATAATCGTTGGGAGATGACTCGAGTTGCCCTATACTACTTTAGTTAGGGGATTCAGTATTAAATTAAATTGACGTGCTCATTTAGACGACAATCTGAGTAACGCTTCACATAGGAGCAACGTTTTTTCTCCTTCCTTCTAGCAATAAGGCAGGCACACGACGGTCGACGATAAGGCGGTGGTCTGAGGCGCGCGACGATCGGGAGGGACGGGCGGAGCAAGCGGCGCGTATCGAATAAAGAAGCAGAAGAGGAAGAGGGGAACACAGCCTTTTTCCAGTCCTAGGGTTTCAGCGCACCTTATACCATCTCATCGCTGAGATTTTCGGTGAGTAGACGCGGCACGGTGGTCGGCTGTCTACCCTTAAATCGCGTATCGCACGTGATTAGGGTTTTCTGCGCCAAAGAGAAATCACGAGAGAGAGAGAGAGTGGCTCATGCATGGTGAACTGAAGAAAACTCAATGCTAAACCAGAGAAACCTAAACCAGGCTGAATCGAACCGGGTAATTTAGGATTTACTTTAGCAAACCGAGTTCAAAACTAAATCACTTGGGTCACTAACCAAATGAACTCTGATTTGACCCAAATCAATTTGTTCATTTCCTATTTACAAGACAAACCCCCTCATCACTTTCATTTTGCCAAAATATCTTCCATTATGAACCAAACTAAGTTGGTTTAATTTGGTTCAAAATTGAATCATTTTCTTCAATAACCAAACGACCTCTGATTTGAATGAAATCAATTTCATTCATTTCATCTTCATAAGAAGAATTTCATCATTTTGCCTTTGTCTGGTCCAACCAGACTTTATTTCTCTCGATCTGAGAATCCAATTCTCAAACTCATTTTTAGTCCTTCAGAGAACTTGTAGTGTGTGTGACCCAATAGGTTCCCAATTATGTTGGTCATTCATAATTAATCATTAATTATGGAACGATCATGAGTGACACCTAGTAATACATCTTAATCTCCAATTGACCAAAAAATCAACGATTGATTCCAAAACTTTTCTAAACCCTTTAGTAGCTCCAATGAAACGTGTCTCGTTCATTTTACCATCTTATACCCACTTGGTTCAGGACATGGTCTATGTGTGTTAGTCCCCACTAGGCTGACTACGTCACACCTAGCCCAAGCTAATTTTTTTATCTTGTGGATTCAAGTTACTTGTACATGTGTCCAAAAATGTCGTACTCTTGACATGTAATGCTTTGGTCAAAGACTTTTAGTAATAATCCTGACAAGTGGTCATAGGGTATACGTCTCCTTTTTAAGGAGCGATGAATCCTCTGTAGGCTATTTAAATACCTTCGGACACTTCAACTTATACCCAATCATCTTAGGTCCACACCTTCTCAGAGATATTTGCTTAAGATGTCAAAGTATAAGCCTACATGACCAAGGTGACTTGAATACCGCAAGTCCAAGGAAACTCGCACTTAAGCTGCACTAAGATCTTCATTGACATATGTATAGAACCATATGAAATCTCATGGCAAGTCACTCCAATGAACTTGTTACCTTTAACCAACATCCACGTTTAACTCTCAACATCCAATGTCTCCAGCCAGTGAGAACAACTACTTAGCAAGTCAAGGAGTTTAACACCTGCTAGTCTCGACAAAATTGATGACGTCCGTACTCATCAATTCATCGACTAGGGATAATTTCAATATATTTATAATTGTACATGTAAAGATGCTCACGAGTTGTGATCCAATCATAAATTCTCTCATGCTATGAATTATATTGCGGATATTCAATAAATGAGTTTAAGATTTAATCAAACACATATAGAATGTGCACTCAAATAATGAATTGTTATTTATCCAATAAATAGTATAGCCATAAGGCGATTGCCTTAGGACACCTCTCAAATATAACAGTTCGATCCTCGTTGACCCATCGATTTGTTGGACGTTTGGTCCACTGACCCGCTTAGACTTCTTGTCTGGTGCTCTGATTTGCTAAGTCTTCCTGCTTGATCCACCTGACTAGGACTTCCTTACGCGATCCTACAGACTAAGACTTCTTTGTCCAGCCTTAGCTAAGATTTTCTTGTGCTCCCTACACAATCAACTCAGCTTGTTAGCACACAACATAATCTTAACTTGAACTATTTGCCATGATCAAAACATCAGTTCGAGTTCCATGCACCTACAGTTTCAGATTTTTTTTCTTTTATTATTTACTAAAAAAACTCCACCCATAATAAATTCCCTATTATGGCTGGTCTCAAGCTCGGATAAAGGAGGAAGGGTTGCATTGAGTTGCCAACCAACATTAAATTAAGATAAATATTCAATGAATTGATCAATTAAACTATTATGCTAGTTGTTCCTTGGAAGGAACGCATTGTAAGGTTCGACTGTAACATCTTAGTAAGGACCGCTACATCTCGACAAAAGTTCATGTTGCAGGATCTGACTGTAACATATCGGCAAGGATCAATACATTTTTATGAAAACTTGAGTGTAATGTTAAATAAGCAAGAGTTCTCGCACCATAGATTGGATAAAAATAAATATTATAGGAAAATTAATAGTCTAAGATTTAGAATATAGAACATAGGATTTAGGTAGTAAATACGATTATTAGAAGAAGAATTAGTATTTTGTGTATATAAGAGACAAAATGGATAGGTGAGAAAGTAAAAATGATAGAGAACTAGGATTTTAAGTTATGGTACACAGGAAAGAATAAAATAAGAAATGGAGTGAGTATTATTATAGATAGTTCGTTAAAAGATTAAGTTGTAGGAGTAGTTAGAAAGAGAAATAGAATTATAGCTCTCAAGATAGTAGTGATGAAATAAACTATAAACGTAATTAGCATATATGCACCTCAAGTAGGATTAGATAAAACTATCAAATCAAGATTTTGGGATAATTTAGATGAAGTATTATAAAATATTCCATCAAATGAAATAATTTTAATAGGAGATGATCTAAATGGGCATGTTCGAGTGAAAAATGAGGAATATGAGAGGGTGCATGGGGGTTTTGGATTTGGAACAAGAAATGAAGAAGGGAAAACTATATTGGATTTTGCGATAGCATATACCTTATACTAGCTAATATATTTTTTTAAAAAAAAGAGATAAATACTTGGTCACATTCAAAAGTGAGAATAATAAATCGTAAATTAATTTTCTTATGGTTAGGAAAAGGGATAAAAAGAGTTATAAAGATTGCAAGGTCGTCCCTAGAGAAAGTTTAACTATCCAATATAGGTTAGTAGTATTGGATATATGCCTTAATCATAGTATCAATAGAAGAAAAATATACACGACTCCTTAAATTAAATTAAGGATGTGAAGCAAAACATATTTAAGGAAAAGGTAGAAGTACAAGTATTAGGTAAAATATACGATGACTCTAATACGACATGAGATAAAATTGAGTCAAAGTTGAAAATATTAGCCAAGAGTATACTCGGTGAGTTAAAGCGGCATGCACCACCAAGTAAGAAATCTTAGTGGTGGAATGAGAAAGTATAGGAGAAAGTGAAGGAAAAACGAATAGCCTATAAGGAATTATATATTTGTAAAAATGAGAAAAACTTTAAAAAATATACAATAGCTAAGAAAGAGGCTAAGAAAGTAGTAAATAAAGCAAAGAATGAAACTTTTGAATGATTATATCCAAATTAGATACAAAAGAAGAACAAAGAGACATTTATAGAATAGCTAAAGTGAGAGAGAAGAAGACAAGAGATCTTATCTAAATAAGATGTATTAAAGATGAATATAATAGGGTACTAGTAAATAATAGAGAAATAAAATCGTGGTGGAAGAGATATTTTCATCAACTTTTTAATGAAAATTTAGGTTACCAACTTAACTTAGATAATTTAAATGGATTAAATAAATATAGAAATTTACATTTTTATCGTAGAATTCAAACTTCAGAAGTAGAATAAGCTTTAAATGGGATGCAAAAAGAAAAAGTCATTTGACCTGATGATATTTCGATAGAAGTATGGAAGTGCCTAGGGAAACAAGGTATTGAATGACTTACATATTGAAAATAAAAAAAATGTCTGATTAATGGAAGGTAAGTATTTTAGTTCCCTTGTATAAGAATAAGGGAGACGTATAAAATTGTGTAAACTATAGGAGTATTAAACTAATGAGTCATACCATAAAATTTTAGGAAAGAGTGAAGAAAAAAGATTAAGGAAGGAGACCACGACGATTAAAAATTAATTTAGGTTCATATTTAGAAGGTCGACAATAGAAGTTATACATCTTCTCGAACAACTAATTAAAAAGTATTGGGAGCAAAAGCAAGATTTACACATAGTATTCATTGACTTAGAAAAAACTTATGATAGAGTTTCAAGAGAAATTATATGAAGAATTTTAGAAAAAAAATGTGTTAGCGTATCATATATTGAACTAATTAAGGATATGTATAGGATGTAATGACCATAGTAAAGACTTCAAGCGAATTAACTAAAGCATTTCCAATAAAGTTAGGGTTACATCAAGGATCAGCTCTAAGTCCCTACCTTTTTACACTGATTATAGATGAATTCACTAAA
Source organism: Curcuma longa (assembly GCF_044706935.1). Lineage (NCBI taxonomy): Eukaryota > Viridiplantae > Streptophyta > Magnoliopsida > Zingiberales > Zingiberaceae > Curcuma > Curcuma longa. The sequence continues at coordinate 1,555,813 of NC_133862.1, read as the reverse complement.
CACATTCAAGACATAATACTTTAGTATATATTGTTTGTAGATGATATTATTTTGGTAGATGAGACATGTGAATAGTAAATGCTAAACTAGAATTTTGGTGGGAAACATTAGAAGTGGAAGATTTTAGATTTAGTAGAATAAAGACATAATATATAGAATTTAAATTTAACAATATTAAACGTAATCAGACAATTGTTAAGCTAGGAGATGACGAGTTATCTAGTACTAAGAGATTTAAGTATTTAGAATCATTTTTGTAAAATAATGGAGGAATTGAGAGAGATATCTTACATAGAATACAAGTAGGATGATTGAAATGTAGGAGAGCGTAAGGTGTTTTATGTGATTATAAAGTACCTTTAAAATTTAAAAGGAAGTTCTACAAAATGACGGTTAAATCTACTATGTTATATGACATTGAATATTAGGCTATGACTTGAGCACATGACCAGAAGATGAGAGTGGCAGAGATGAGGATGTTAAGATGGATGTATACAAGGATGATAGAATAAGAAATGAAACCATTAGAGAGAAAATTAGAGTTAGATATATTGAGGAAAAACTCTGAGAGACACGTTTAAGATTGTACATGTACTTAGACAATCAATAGATGATCTAGTTGGACGATGTGAAACTATGATAAATACGCATATCAAATGAGGAAGATAAAGATAAAAAAAAGACTTGGTTAGCAATAATAAAATAAGATAAAATTTATTTAAGTATATATGATGATATAGTAGGGGATAGAATTTAATGGCGTAGAAGGATCTACACAGTCAACCCCACCTAGTGGGATAAGAATGGAGAATTGACAAGTAAAAAGTCCAATAGGTATTGACAAGTGAAAAGTTCAATAAAGAGTTTACATATGAAAATTTTAATAGAGAGTTGGTAAGAGGAAAATCCAATAAGTGTTAGTAAAAGAAGTACAAGTAGGTCAAGATTGACAAAATGTTTGATAAATGATGGAAGTTCAGACAGGTCAAGGTGAACTTGATGGTTGGCAAGTGATGGAAATCCAAACAGGTCAAGAATGATTAAATATTTGACAAAGTGATGAAGTCAAGTTAAGGTTAATTGAATGGTTAGCAAGTGATGGAAGTCCACAAGTTAAAGGTGAGTAAGTCAAAGTTTACTAGATGATAAGTAAGTAAAATATCTTAGCTTGAAGAATGACCTTTAGTCATGCAAAAGTCCTAACATGCTAAGGTGGCCTTTGTTGGTGCAAGGTGTGTTAGATTTGAGAGGTGTCCTAAGGTAATCGTCTTACGATTATACTATTTATTGAATAAATAACAATTCACTATTTGAGTGCACATTCCATATGTGTTTAATTGGATCTTAGACTCAAATACTGAATGCCCACAATACGATTCATAACATGAGAGAATTTGTGATTAGATCACAACTCGTGAGCATCTCTACATGTGCAATTATGAATATATTGAAATTATCCCTAGTCGAGGAATTGATGAGCACGGGCATCATCGATTCTGTCGACACTAACACGTTTGAACTCCTTGGTTAGCCAAGCAGCCGAACTTACTGCTGGAGACATTGGATGTTAAGAGATAAACATGGATGCTGATTAAAGGTAACCAGTTCATTGGAGTGACCTGGCTTGAGACTTCATATGGTTTGATACATATATCAATGAAGATCTCAGTGCAGCTTAGTGCGAGTTTCTTTTGACTTGCGATATTCAAGTCACCTTAGTCGCGGAAGCTTATACTTTGACATCTTAAGCAAGCATCTCCGAGGAGGTGTGGATCTGAGATGATTGGGTATAAGTCGAAGTACCCAAAGGTGTTTGAATAGCCCACAGAAGATTCATCACTCCTTGGAAAAGGAGACGTATACCTTGCGGCCACTTGTCAGGATTGTTACTAAAAGTCTTTGGCCAAAGCATCACATGTCAAGAGTAGGAGACTCTTGGACACATGTACAAGTAATTTGAATCCACAGGATAAGAAAGCAGCTTGGGTTAGGTGTGACGTAGTTAACCTAGTGGGGACCAACACATAGACCATGTTCTGAACCAAGCGAGTATAAGATAGTGAAAGGAACGAGGCACGTTTCAGTATAGCTGTTGAAGGGTTTAGAAGATGTTCTGGAATCAATCATTAATTTTTTGGTCAATGGGAGATCATGATGTACTACTAGGTGTCACTCATGATTGTTTCATAATTAATGGTTAATTACGGACGATCAATATAACTGGGAACCTATTGGGTCACACACACTACAAGTTCTCCGAATGACTTAAAACGAGTTTGAGAATTGAATTCTCAGAATGAGAGAAATAAAATCTAGTTGTACTGGACAAAGGATAAAATGATGAAATCCATCTTACGAAGATGAAATGAACGAAATTGATTTCGTTCAAATTAGAAGTCATTTGGTTAGTGAACCAAACGATTCGATTTTGAACTAAATTGAGACAACTTGGTTTGGTTCGCGATAGAAGAAATTTTGGCAGAACGGATGTGATGAGGAGATTTGTCTTGTGAAGATGAATTAAACAAAACTGATTTGGATCAAATCAGAGTTCGTTTGATTAGTGAACCATGCGAACCAAAATAAACTTGGTTTGCTACAATACAGGTCTGAACCGGTTCAGTCCTATTTAGGTTTTGGTTTTCTTGATTTTTGGCTGCCAACCTAGGTTTTAATTAAAACCTAGCCTTTAAATTAGAAAGACTGTAACTCCTCAAAATATACGATCGCAGCACTGTTCCTCTTCCCTGGCCTGCCTCTCCGCTTCTTCCCGCGAGGAGTTTCTTCCGGTTCTTCCTGGCGAGGAGTTTCTTCCGATTCTTTCCAGCGAGAAGTCTCTTCCATGCAAGCCCTTTCCCACGAGCCTGATTCTGCCGGTGACCTCCACGCGATCGCGCGTCTTTGTTATTCTTCCTTCTCGTGACGCACGGCGTCATCGCTCGCTGGCCATCCACGCGATGAGCTGCCGGAGATGTCGGAGATGCCAGCTTCATCACCGCCCGAGGGAGGAGGATGCTGGTCTTCATCTAACTCCCAATGGTGCCGGACTTCTCTTCCAGCCACGCCTCTGTTCTTCAACTCTCGATCGACCGACGCGTGTGGAGAAGGCAAAAGCCACTAGCTGTCGCAAGAGAAACCCTGATGAGCCTCTGTTTCTCCACCCGACACCACACTGTTGTTCCTTTTCAATTGCGAAAACAGAGGAACCGAGTTCTTCTTCTTCCTCCGGTGGAGAAGTTGATCGCTGGACATCTTCTGGTGTGCGGCGCTGAAGGGAGCAGTGAAGAAACCCTAAACGCCCGATTGCCCTTTCCTTGATCATGGTCGGTCGTCTCCTATTTCTGGTTGTGTGGGAGAGGAGGAGAACGTCTCCTGTTTTTTATCATGTGGGGGAAGAAAAGAAAAGAGGCTGTTTTGTTTTCTTTTCTTATGGCGATTTATGAAATTGTTGTCAGAATAATCACCACGAGGCGTTGTTGTAAATTAGGGTTTAGCCATAGTATTTTGGCATCGAGATTCATCAAAGCCGGGAGCTTATGAGGCGCTCCAGAAATTATTCCATTATTATCGGAAAGAGTTTCTGATTGTTTGTCCTAAATCGGCGGTCAAAGGTTGACCACCAAAAACTAAATCGGGAATATGATTCTCGATGCTAGTTAGAAAGCCCTGAAACGATCGCGACACACGTTGTTGTGTGGTTTTGAAATTAGGCTATTCTCTCAATTCGATCATCATCGATCATCGACTAGTACTGAAAATGATGACACGACTCGTGGCTTTCAAAGCCGTCCAGACGGAAGCTTGGCGTGGATCACCAGTAGAGGCGGGATTCCGACGAGGACCGTTCGATTGATACCAATTCTGCTCAAACATCATCGGAAAGGTACGCTTAGAATAATTTATTATTCTGTAAAAAAATTTTAATTTTCTGTCATGCCTTGTACGTTATTATTTCCTATCTATGTATATGTGTGTGTGATAATAATTAGTTTAATTATCTATTTATTTCTACTGCGCACATTTGTGAAACGTGTAAACACGCGTATTGCACCGGGACAATCCCAACAAGGTGCACTAGGTCTTCCCCTAGAGTTTTGATGTTTGACAATACACCTAGGTTTGGTCAGTTTGACCAAGGGTTGATCCAAATAGGACCTGATATTTGGATGTGAGAGAAGTCTAGTCAGGTCAGTTTGTCCAAATGACTAGACTAGAGAAGTCCTAGTCGGTTAGACTAGGCAGTGAAAGTCCTGATCTGAAAGATTGGGCAAAGAAGTCCTGGTGAGTGAAACTAGGTAGGAAAAGTCCTAGTTATAGGCTAGGCAAAGGAAAGTCCTAGTTGTAGGCTAGGTAAAGGCAAGTCTTGGTTTGGAGGATCAGGTAGAAGTCTTAGCAAGGTCAAGTGCACCCGGTGCAAGTCCAGGTAATGTCAAAAGGACTGGGAAGCATGACAAAAATCCAAGCGAGTAGGGTCAGGAGGACCAGAGGCTTGGTGCAAGTCTAGGCGGTCAAGTAGACAGGTAGCCTAGCAGTAAATCCTAGGGGCCGAGGATCATGCCTAAGCGGGAAGTCCAACAAATCTAGAGGACTTGTTGGCAAAGTCTCCTGAATGGAATGGGTAAGAGCGCGTTCCTAGTTGGGGAACAGTAGGCGTCAGACTAACCTAGGATTTCGATAGAAATCTGAAGTTAGACCTGCAGGGTAAGGTTTAGGTTGCTTGTTTGTATGCTTGTCTTACAGGAACCAGGAGCTGAAAGTGAGATGGAGAAAGTATAAGTGAAGCAAACAAAGACAGTTGAACCAAGCCTAGGGTCAACTCAGGTCAAACCTGAGTCAGATGGATCTATACGACTTTATCCGTAATCCAGCAGACCGGATGTTCTAGGTGACTCAGGTTCGGATAAAGTCTGTGGAAGTCAAAGCTCATTCAGATCCTCCACGTCAGCACAGAGTCGATCGGAAAGAGAAATCCAGTCGACCGGAAGCGCCGAGTTAGCTGCGAAGATAGTGGATCGACGGTCTGCGTGGAGTCGCCTGGAAAGGGAATTCAGGCGATTGGAAGAGACTATAAAAGGAGATGAACGTGAACAACCAGCATACAACAACAACAAGCTATCCTCTTTATCTAGTGGTATTGCTGAATGCAAACGAGTCAGACTTTTGCAACCAGGGAAGATCCAAGAGGAGTGCACGACGCTTAGGACTTCCAGATCGGATCGACAAGGGTTTGGTTAATTCTTTCTTTACTTGTCCTATTTTGTATTGTATTGTTATTATTATTTGGACTGTAAGACGTGTTTCTCCGCCTCCGAACGAACGTTCGGAAAGAAGGCTACTAGTGGGCGGGTGTCTCCCATACATAGGCCTTGGATGTACTAATCCTGGGGGGTTAGGAACTAAGTAAAAATTCGTGTGTCTCTGTATTCTTTTCTAGTATCCGCTGCTTAGTGATTTCTAATAGAACGAATGAAAAAGCGACGACCACGTTATTCACCCCCCTCTAGGGGGCATCACGATCCTACAATCTTAAGGTGAGTTAAGTGAAGTTTTGATAAATCAAGATTGATTGAAGACTAGAAAGTGAAAGTCTTGGTAAGTTAAGATTGACTGACACTGGGCAAATGAATAAAGTCGGAGGCTAGGATTTTAGCCAGTGATGGAAGATTTTATTAAGTTGTCTAATACTAGGTAAATGAGAAAATCCATGAGACATAGGATTTCTTGACAAAATGAGTATTCAACTTAGAGTGGTTGGAGCTAAGGTTTCAATCAACTAATTATTGGTTCGAATTGGTTGATGGTTAAGTCAACCAAGTAGTTGACTTAGCTAGGTTGGAATGTCAACGAATATAATGTTCTTGTTTAAGGTTAGTCAACTAGGCAGTCAATTGATAAGTAAGATCAGTTGACTAATACAATTGCAACAATCCTAAAAGAGAGTTGTTGATCTGACAAATTTATCTACAACATCAGGTGATGCAAATGTTATAAAGGTCCAATCAATTACATGAAAGGATTAGTCAACTCAAGTAATTATTGTGAGTTAGGGTAGTTGACTACATGCTGGTCTACTTGACTCAATAGAGTCAATCAGTCGATTGAGATAAGTTAACAATCGACTGATTAGGTGATTCCAACTAGTAGCTATTAGCAATAAAAGCTCTATAAGAAGGAGATTGTTTGGAGATTTTGACATTGACTCTTGAGTGAATGAAGCAACATTCTTGAGCCTACTTGAGCAATTTGAAGTGAAAGAAATCCAGTTGAGAAAAATTTCATTGTGCAATTCTTTCTTGTATTTTATTGTATTTACTATTTACATAACAATTTGTATTATGTATTATATTTCTTCATTTTTTTTCTTTCATTATTTACTAAACAGAAAATATACCAAAAAATAGTTTTCACTAATAAAAAATTTATAATTTATAATTATATTATTATTTTCTATTATAATTGCATCGTGTTAAATCTTTGCACACTTAGTGCATATCTCTCAAATACAAACAAATCTAATTTTAATTTTTTATTAAATATATTAAAAGAAATTATTAAATTTGAAGACCTATAGAATTGTTAGACGGATTAATTTGTCACGGAGCCAATTGACCCATAACGAGACAGATTGACTCATAAAAAATTCATCATTTGGATGGTCTGGGCAAACTGAAAATCTTCAATCTAATCTAACCTTAAAGTAGATTGCGGATTAAACATGTCAATTTATAAAAAATAAAATAATAAAATAAAATCTCTACAAATTAAAATTTGATCCCTCCATAAATAAATATTTTTTAAAAAATTTCTAATAAAATTCATAATTCTTGATTTTACATTTATACAATCAATGTAATTTGACATAAAAATTTATAATTTTCACTAAAAATACATATATCCCTATAAATCTATAATCCATAATTAATTTTGAAAATTTTTTCCTTCTCATCCTGTGGATCAATCCGCCTACCATGGGTCTATCCATTTGGACCTGCAACTTATATGGATTGATCATATAAATCAATTTTTAAATAAGTTGATAAAATTTTAATCTAACTCGTTTAAAGTAATTGACGGGTGGATCAATCTGATAAACTCAATTTAAATTAACAACTCTAATCATATGTGAGAAAATAGGACAACAGAAGTTCCTATATTTTGGGCACACATAATAAAAAGAAATATTGATGCAAAAGGTAAATTAAATGGGTATTAATATATACATAGTATTCTTTATGACTTCCAAAATAGTAATTTAGTCAAATAAAAACTCTTTCATCTTTTAACTTAATGTTGGAGGAAGAGAATTTGTAGCAAAGTAAAGTAAAATGAGAGGTAATCCTTGTCACAATAGATTTCCGTCATAAATTTGTGACGGAAATCTAGACCGTTCGATTTTAAAATAGAAGATTAAATTCAGGTCATCGCAATCATCCATTCAATCTACGGCTTGGATTTAATCTTAACTTTAAAATCGAACGGTCCAGATTCCCGTTACAAATTTTGTGACGGAAATCTATTGTGACAAGTAGCTTTATTAAAGTATAATATACGTGTATTCCCTTGTTGGATTTATCCAAATTAGTTCGAAGATAACAAGAAAGAAGATAAAAATTAACTACTTTCTATTCAGAATTCCTCTCTTCCCTTTACAAACTATTTAGATATTAAAAAAATATAATTAAAATATTTTTTTTTGTCTACGGATGACTTTATGACAATTAATTAAAGTTAATGATGTATATAATTACAAATTTCAATTGAGAAATTAATGTTTTTTAAAATAAATATTATAATATATTAATTTTTTATATTTAGTTCAATAAATTCGGTTTAAAAAAAAAGTGGGCCCACATTCCTGTAACCCATAGGGTTCGCGGCGGAGAGGGACCGCGCGACACGCGTTGAGTCGCGTGGTTGGGTTTAACTTGCTTCGCGAGCTTATAAAGGGGAACGACTTCATCCTCCTCAACCGTGCACGGATCCAGAGACGGGAAACGAACCGGCGATATCGATCGCGACTAGTGACCTCTCCGTCGGTAGCGAGTTAGCTGACCGAAGATTTCCGGTGGTGAGCTGTGCGGCAGATGCAGATAGCGGTGACGGTGCTGATTTTCTGACTCTGTTTATCCTTGTTGGTGTTTGTTGAGCCGCTATGATTTTTGGTCATCATCTTCCGCCCGATAATGAGTTACTATGTAGGGTTGGTTATGCCATAACGTGGTGTTTGGAATTCATGTCTTTTTGTTGATCGGCAGGTAATTAAGTTCTTGTTTCTATCTATGGCAAGTACAAAAGTGTTCCAGCATTTGGGTTACGAGTTTTGAAAATTTTCTATCAATGTGATTTATGTACTCGCTTTTGATTGTTGGTTTTTTGAATTTGTGAGAAGTGGTTAAAGAGGTAGTTTAATCTTTGGTCGTGGGTGTTTGAGATTATCAAATGTTGATGTCTATGGTGCCATTGCATTGTGGCTTGTTTTGTGAGCTGCGTTTGGTGGTATCATGATCTACCATCTGGTCAAGGTGTTATGTACTGAGTGTGCCTGTTGATAGGGAATCAAATAAATAAAAAAAAACTTCAACGCAATATCTAGTTTGAGTCATGACAATCAAAATACAAAATCAAGTTATTGACTAAGTTGCATGGATACAGATACGGGTATCGCATCAAATACGATACGGATACGGCGATACAATAAATTTTGAAATTATAAGATACGATACAGCTAGGATACGATGTGTGTGTAATATTAAAAATTAAAAATTGTAGAGATAGAAAGTCATAATCATCATTCATAATATCCATTACAAACCAAAAAACATAGTCAATTATCAGATTCATTACTAAATCATGACAAGTCACCAATCATCACCTTGTCCATCACCAACATTATCTTCATCAGTAAATAAGACTGCCTCCAATTCAGGTTCATCAAGAGACAAATTTGCAATTTCAAGGATAGCAGCACCCTCCATGTCCATGGAATCAAATGCATCCGCTCCAACATCCCACATCTTACTTTCTCCTTCGCTATAATGTGGGCTCCTCCTTGATAAAATACGAAGATTGTAGTGAACATATACCAAATCTTCCGCTCTTTGTAGTGTTATCTTGTTCCTTTTCAATGAGTGTATGAAATTGTAAGTGCTCCAATTTCTCTCACAACAAGAAGAAGAAGAAGGATGCCCAAGTAGCTTTAAAGCTAAATTTTGAAGGGTTGGTGCAAAAGCACCATGGATAACCCACCACTTGGTTGGTGACATCAAACCTCGATCTCGCATTGCATCATTATCAGAAAAATCATCAATAGCGGCTGAAAAAGAGGCAAACTCCTCATTGACACTTCTTCGTTCTGATGAATTGGAGTAATATCATCAATGAGGAGTTTGCCTCTTTTTCAGCCGCTATTGATGATTTTTCTGATAATGATGCAATGCGAGATCGAGGTTTGATGTCACCAACCAAGTGGTGGGTTATCCATGGTGCTTCTGCAGCAACCCTTCAAAATTTAGCTTTAAAGCTACTTGGGCATCCTTCTTCTTCTTCTTGTTGTGAGAGAAATTGGAGCACTTACAATTTCATACACTCATTGAAAAGGAACAAGATAACACTACAAAGAGCGGAAGATTTGGTATATGTTCACTACAATCTTCGTCTTTTATCAAGGAGGAGCCCACATTATAGCGAAGGAGAAAGTAAGATGTGGGATGTTGGAGCGGATGCATTTGATTGCATGGACATGGAGGGTGTTGCTATCCTTGAAATTGCAAATTTGTCTCTTGATGAACCTGAATTGGAGGCAGTCTTATTTACTGATGAAGATAATGTTGGTGATGGACAGGGTGATGATTGGTGACTTGTCATGATTTAGTGATGAATCTGATAATTGACTATGTTTTTTGATTTGTAATGGATATTATGAATGATGATTATGACTTTCTATCTCTACAATTTTTAATTTTTAATATTACACACACATCGTATCCTAGTTGTATCGTATCTTATAATTTCAAAATTTGTCATATCGCCGTATCCGTATCGTATTTGATACGATACCCGTATCCGTATCCATGCAACTTAGACTTTGGGATGGTTGGAATAGAGTGCAATGTTTTGAAAACCAGAACAAACCTGCTGGAAGACCGAATAGACCAATAACTTAAAGCTAAATTGCAATAGTTCAACTAGTTAAGAAATCCCAGTTAAACAGAATTCTAATCAGTTCATTTAGAAAAAACACATTTACATGGTCTGCATTAGTAGGATTATCATCTGAACCTACATTTGAAGTATTTGTTTTAAACCTCATTTAGTCTAACATTATGTACAAACTATGGATTATCATGATTTTCAATAATCAAAAGCATATTTTTTTTCTAGAGTGCTTGTTAAGTAGTTTGTTATATAAGTTTTAATCTTTCCTTAAAATGCATCATCAAATTTGTCAGTTTCCTCTTTTGTGCATCTAAAAATTATCTAATTGCAGATTATTTAAATCTCCAGGAAGGGTGAAATAGGAGAGGGGAAGTCTGATGAAGACCAAACATATATTGAAATGGAGGTGTTGGTTGTTGTTTTTATCTAAGTAAAAGGCATTAATTTGGAATCAAGCCATATAGATTTGACATAACCAGCAGTGGCTAACTAGGTTTTGTTAAGACTAGATGGGGGAACTGGGCCAATCTGTGGGTGAAAGAAAATCTGTTGAAACTCAATAATCTTGTTCCTTTGTCTACTTGTTTCTTATCCAATTATCCAATTGTACTTTTATACCTATATTTAATGAAATGCAAATAATGTGACATAGTACTTCAAACTATGTTTTTTGAGCTTTATTTTGTTCATATCTTGTGTTGTGAGCTGTATAATAGTCTAGTGTTTGGGTGTGATATTGGATGCATTGCAAGGTAGTTGTGTGAAATTGTACCATTGTTGTATGAGCATTGGATTACATTCTCACTGCTAGTGCAAATTTGCCTGGTGAAATCAAAACAGTCAAATGCTTTGAACCTGTTTGTGTCACAGTACATAACAGTGTGCTGAACATAATTCTTGAGTATAATTAAATTTAGTAATTTGATCAGTATTACATGTTATTTTTTCACACACATGGATACCATATTTTTTTTGCATTTCTATTTAGCATCATTTTGTTAACTTCTGTGTTGTTGCCTCTAGTTGCATACTGTTGGATCAGTTGGCTAACAACGCTAGATAGAGGTATTAATCTCTGCTCTCTTGTTCACTACAAATGGGAACAGATTTCTCTAGTAGCCTCCTTTGGTCTGTCTGAGTCTTGTTTTTCTTATGTGCTTACCCTAATTTTTCTCTAGGTTTCACAATGGATATTTCTTGGGATGATGGGATAAGGTTATGGTCCCTCCTGTGGAAAAAAGAACAAATGATCACTAAGAAAAGGAGGTTTGTCAGCCACTTATTCCTTCCTTTGTGACTCGTGTACTTGTGTTTTTATTTTTGTGGGCATTACATCACAACCTTTTTCTATAAGAACTGGAGAGGAAGCAAAGTCATTCGAAGGCTGAATCTTTTTGTTTTTAGATGAATTAAATAATAGGAAACCAGTTGAATTAGGAACTTAGTTGATACCTCTTTTTGTTTTGTGGATATTTTCTCTTGTTTCTCATTGGGTTTTAAGTAAAGATGTGACTTTGTTGAGGCTTGCGAGTAGTTCTGGTTGGAAATTATCATTAAGTTTGGACTTACATTGACAAGATAGTGAAAGAAATTCAGAAGCTAATCTCACTTGCAATAGAAAAACTGCACATATGGTTTTAGAGATTCCTCCCTGATCATAAATGCTTGAACACTTTGTGCAGCTTACTGATGGGACCAGTAACAACTTCACCGGATGGGCATAGAAAGAGATGCAGAAAACCACAAATTGCAACAGACTTGTAAGTTCATTGTATGATGCCTTTTTGGTATCCCTCCTTGCTTCTCTCTCCTCAAATAAAAAGCAAACACTTTATGAATTATGAAACCAATATGTTCATGCTTGCCTGGATGAGAGAGCTTATTTTTATCCTAGCAGATACTGTTTTTTATTATCACAATTTGTAGATGAGATATTTTATTTGTATTGAGCACAGCTAAGGAAATTATCACATCAAGAAAGAGAATCTATATGCAGGCTGGAATTTAAGCTAAGATTACTTATGGTCATCTTCTAGATCCACCTCTAGCTATTGTGTTTTCATTTGGTTGTAACTTGAGGCCCTAACTCCTAATCTCATTGAAGAGTAACAAATAAATGTGATATCTTGGGTCTTGGCACAAATTTTTTTTTTATAGATATGTTATAATTTATTTGGATAAAAGGTCTTTTGTCATGCCCTGGGAGTGTACCGAGAGGTACCCCACTCGGTGATAGTATATTAAAGAAATCTAAGAACTAGGATAACTATAAAATTCATCAAATTTATTTAATTATATCATTTTCTTTGTATACAACAAAAACTATACGGAGAAAATAGTAGATAAAACAAAACGTAAATATAACAAAACAAAAATCAAACCAAACCATGAATCAATAGGTCGAGATCTCTGAGCAACTCTATGTAAAGCTAAAACAACTATAATATCAAAAAGTGTGTAGGACCCTTTTTACACTAGAAGGGGGTGAATAGTGTATGCAAATTTTTACAGATTTAATAGTTAAAAACTTCTAAACTAATATACAAAGTATGCAGTAGAAAATAAGACAAGTAAATTAATTTTTAATAAATAGAATCAATACACAAAACCAATTTGATCCTAAACTAAACATGCAATATCTAGCATAACACTTAGTAATATTTAGCATGCAAGATTTAATAAATTCCTTAACACAATTAGCATAGAAGATCTAACAAAAACTAAATATGCAAGACTTAATTAAAAAATTATGATTCTTATTAAATATCTCCTTTCCAAAAAGATTTTGAAGGTGGAGAAATCCAATCAAGAGTTTAAACACAAAACAAATAATGTACGACAACTAAAACGGAAAGAAGTTACGAGCCCTAGTTGCCATTTGAAATTGAAGATCATGAGTGCAGCGCGTCAACACAAGAGAACAAGAGTACTTTCGAAGAGAATGATAGAGTTTTGATTATCGAAACAAATGCTTTGAGGCTCCTTTTTATAAAGCCCAAGTCGAACGTTGACCTGACATTATTCTAGGCCACTGAACCCTTACAGTCGTCTAGAGCTTATTGACGTGGCTGCAAACTTTATCTCCGTCGATAATGTTTCCGCAGACTTCGATTGTCTGGAATACCAGTCACGGGTACCTCAGATTAGATGTTCCCAGTCGACAGGAGCTTTCGGTCACTCGAAAAATGTTTATAAAGGCAACCTGAGACAGCAGCCAACCCTCACCTTTAGATCCTTTTATTTTCCTCCCAAACTCAAGTTCTAGCACCTTTTAAGCCTAGTTCCAACTAAAGTTTCGGGTTCTAGCCATCTTTTTCGACAACATGCCTAGGTAACGAAGCTCTAACTTGATCTTTTTAAGTTCAAGTTATTTTTACCTTAATGTTCATTAATTTATGTTAATGTTATTATACCTTAACATAAAACTACTAAGGCCAGCTACTCCTAGCTTCCTAACTTGGATCCTAAGTTTTCCTCTTAGGAACTTAGGATTAAGTAGACTGAACATATATTCATACCCATACACATTAGGTACCTAAGTAGCAAGTTCTTTACTAATCATTGTAGGGACATTATTGAGATCATAGATTACTATGGTCTATCTAGACTGGTTTACTGCACTCAGGCACTAAATATCGACTTATGTGTCGAGTTCTTAACAACTTGGTCAAGATAGGCAACCTCACTTCTTTTTTTTTTGGATAAGATAAAAATGTATTATATCCAAGACAAAGGTACAATCAAGATCAGACAAGCCCAATCAAGTCCATACACCAACATCCACCGTTCCAAATAACTAATGGCATGCCATCATGCATCAACATCAACCATCCCACATAGCTAGTGGACCCTCCACTCTACATACATATTCAGTCATTCATCTAAATGAAGCTAGCCATCTCCAACTCTAATCTAGATTAGATGGCTCAGTATGTGATCCATCAGAGAAGGCCCAAGAGCCTCCAAGGTCAATTAACCCAGCTTATAAAGTTAGACCGTCAAACAACCCCCCAAGCAAATCCAGCAATGAACATGTCTTGGAGTTCGGCTTCAGCTCAAGATCCGGGTAGAACAGTGCACTCATACTTGCAACAGGCAGCCCGATCCACTTCATGAAAGTCTGATGAATGTGCCTCCTTGTGCAGCCTGGTTTTGGAGGGAGAAAGCCAAATTTAAATTCAGATTTCCCTCCAATGGAGCCTTCATCTGTAGCCTACCTCACTGCCCATGTACATACAGCGGAGCTCCAGTAATCCAATAGAGCTCCGACCTTTCAACAAGCAGCTCAAATCAACATTGGCGACACTGTCTAAGGCCTAATAGTGATCGATAGCTCCTTAACATGTATTGCCTCCCCTCCCACCGTAAAACTCATACTAGGCTTCTACATCTCCCTTGGCTTCACCAGTGGCCGAAGGTGAGCCCATAGCAAGAAGAAGGTTGGAGGAGTAACCATTGCTGTTGGTGTGCAGTTCCACCAACAGCAGTAGGCAGTGGGCGGACAGAATGATGACGATCGATTGTTGGCTGGGGCATTTTGTCCGTGTCATCCCTGATCCTTCTGGCCAGCTCCAAACTTCGACGGGGTAGTGTGCCCAAGGCCTAGGACAAGTCAGTGTGACCAGATCAGGGGTCAACAGGGAATGGATTGTTGGGATCTTATGTGAAAATTAGTAAATATACGTAGTGGAAAAAATATTTCCTCCAGAGATCTATGTGGATACAGTATACATATTTGATCGAGTTGTCATCTTTATTGCGTGAATGAAACAATCCCGGCAACAACTTTGATTCAATAGTTCTCAGCACAATCAGAATGGTTGCGCCTCTTTGATATTCACACGAACACGTTCTTCGTTCGTCGCACGAACTCAGCCTTCTGAGAAGAACCACCTTCGTTGTGCTAGCAACTTGGATGGTTCGGCCAAGAGGAGAAGAAGAGACTAGAAGTGATATCTATGAAAATGCATGCAAAATGGCTTTTGTACTCATCCAATGAATACAAAAGGTTTTTGCCTTTTGTTCTCCTTTTTATTAATGTTCCATTAATCTCTATTAATGAACATTAATCCTCTTTAGTGGTTGAGTCTAGTCTAATGAGTCTAATTCGGATTAGACACAATCCAATAATCTAATAGTTGGATTCATTTGAATCTAACTCAACGAGTCTAATTCGGATTAGACTTAACTCTATAATCTTAGGGTCCATTATATTTTAGTCAAACTAAAATAAACCCATCTCCAAATCAACATGTTCTTTGTATGTGACCCAATAGGTTTTTAAAATATTGGTAATGTCTTTAAAATAACATTTTAGATACATAAGCGATGAGTGACATCTAGCAATCCATCATTGCTACCTAAGTGATGAGAATGTTAAGATTCGACCTAACCTTTCTACATCTATTATCTTATATAACTTAGTCCGTCCTTCTATCCTCGATATCTAGATTGATCCATGAGACATAGATTGTGTCATCTTCTTATCAATATTTCTGTTTTTGATCTTTAAGTAAACTCACTTAACCAAATGAGCTCAATATCTTATATTGATTTATTTGAGCGTAATCATACATTTTAGTAGTCCTACTTAATCAAAGCCTACAGATATCACTTCCGTCATATGGAAGGGATAGATCCCATCTATATCACATACATTCCTCTGCATAATTTATTGCATACCCAGTGATTGATTTTATAGTCCACCTTGTGGTTACAGGTGACGTTTGCTGATACTAAAGTACTCAACTCCTTATATAGGGAACTGCAGCGACTTTAGGTTTAAGGACTATTTATACTAATAGTCACTATGAGAATGTTTATGACACTCATATAACGATCTGTGAAATATTCTCATGGTGGATCAATTCAGTACCTATTCTCTAATATATATCAATATGTCAATTTGATATCTTATATCCATGACTTGTAAGATTAAGTTATCAGTTGACTTACATGTTAGTCTCAACGCATTAATATTGCTTTTGTATATTAAAGCTTGATTAGGAATAGTTAAGAGTAGCGTTCTATATATATCTATAACTTTCCACTATCAATTCAATTAATTGATATGTTCTAAACTAGAACCGACTACCCTAGGACATTATTATACTTATTTATCAGCCACAGATCTGAAGTAAATATAATAATCATAAATTTTACCTTTTGTTAATGAAATATGATACAAAAGTTTCTTAGTCAATCATTTCATAATTGGCTATAAGGGCTAACAATAACATGGACATCCCAAAGCTTGAAACAGCCGGCCATGGCAGTGTGTCGGTGTGAGCTTCGATCTCCTGAAGATGGGGATGCTGCAGCCTCAAATCACAGCAGCCCTTGGCCCAACAAGCTTGTGGGTTTTGGATCCAAGCAACAACTTAAGACCTTGGCAAATTTGGAGATTCCAGCTTGATATGATTAGCCTACAGCCTGCTGATTTGGCTCAAAAGTGGCAGCCAGTTTTGGGGGAGATTTCGAATTTGAAATTCAAAACTACCTCCACTTGGCACGCTTCCCCATCTCACCTTGCTGTCTGTGCGCATGCTCAGCACATGTAAATCTTCTTACTTAGCTCCGGCAAGCCATCTGAGCTCTGGTGATCCTCCAGTAAGCAAAAAGACGTCCTTGCTGTTTGGGCAGGACATCAACAACAGTTCGCCTTGCTTCCTCTCCAACTAGTGAATGCCCACCACAGTCATGGAGTCCACTTCATCTCGTTGCTAGTCAGGGCATCCCTGTCACTTTTATACCATCGTCGAAGAGGCTTTCATTGTTGCCGGTGTGCAGCTCCACCAGCAAGATATGGCTTTCTGCGGGATCCTCCCGGAGCACAACAAGATATGGATGAAATCCAATCTCGACGAATAACCCCTTTGTTAGCGATAGCGGAGCTGGAAACTTCAACGATTATGGCTTTGTTGGTGTCTTGGGATCGTCAAATTTGTCTTCTCGTGGTCGTTCTATTCCAATATCTTTGGACACCATATTTGATGGTCTTGTGGATTCCACTACAAAGAGCGCGTTGGTTGTGCTTGTCTATGATAAGCCAGTATATGATGATGATATATTTGACAGGGCACTGGGCTTGAACTCGTCATCAACGAAGTATGAGGATGCTTTTTCTGCCATTTTATTAGGATTAGATCATATTTCGATAACTTCATTTGCGGATCTTCTTCAGAACTTTCAGAAATAAATGCTAGAGTCGAGGGCAGGAGTGATGGGAGATTTTTGTATAAGGAGGAATAAAATATCTCAGAGTTTGATGAGCTAATTTTAGGATTCGGTAGGAACAACCCACTTAAAGATAGGGAAGCACTAGAGGCTAGACACTAGAAGCTAGATGCCTCAGCAACTACACCAACTACAACTAAGGCAGAAGATCCCTTCATTGTTTTGGAGTCTGTATCGACCTCAGCATACTCATCATCTGGGTTATTTTCTGACCCTTTAGAAAACATGGAGAGGCCTATAAGTTCACAACATGCATTCTACTAGTAAGAGGATCTTTACTGATAGCAATGTTTTTGATGGAACCTTACAGTCAATAACTTTATCTTCAGACGAAATGATGAGAGACACAAGGAGAGGAATTTTCAAATGATTTCCAGGCTAAAAGCTCTAGTTATGATGAATCAAGAACGAAATCACCGCATCATTCTTTCACTTATATATTTGACAACATTCCAAAGGTGGAAGTTAGAAAATTTAATGACTTACACAGCCTTATTGGTAGACGTGGCCCTAATACAGACATGCATGAAAGTAATACTACAAGAGTTTCACTAATACAGGTATACTCCTTTACCAGTTCCTGGCGCTCCTTGGTTAGATGTCAGCATGGATTTTGTGGATTCTAATAATCCTACTCTAAACTCGAGGATGAGTTCTTTTCAATTTGGAGCTAGTGATGCAACGGGATCATGGGATGGTGTGTTTGTAGAGGCTATAACTTGTAACTCGGGTTGAACTACATGACAGTCAACCCATCAAATCGAAGCTTGTTTAGAGATCTACGATTGATTATGGGTGGAACCCGTAACAGGCCAATCTCGGGCAAAAAAAAAAAAAATCATTTAGGGCCTTTTCGGAGGCCTGAAACAAGTTTAATATTTTTTTATTAATTTTGTTGACTTAGGATTTTGAGGTTATTTTCGTCTGTGCAAATTTAGGGTTTTGAGTTTATTTAAACACTTGTTTAACACTTGTTTAAGTAGTTATTCGGTAGTTTTTGATCAATAATAGTTTTCGGCCATGTCGTTTTCTTTTCTGAAATGACGAATTGGGTTGCCTATTTCCTGATATTTTACTGAATCAATAGAGTTTAGAAGATTGTTTTCGACATATGTGTTCGAATCAACAGATTTAATAGTTTCTGCTGTTTCAGAGAGGGAGGGTTGCAGGTTTTTTCTTTTTGTTGCTGTTGGAGAAGGAGAAGAAGAGATGGGGGAGAAGAAAGAAGAAGATAAGGGAGGTGTGTTGAGTGGAGCTGTTAGCGCGTGGAAGGGGCTGACGCATGGGCGGTGGGAAGTGCTACGTACGTGGAAGAGAAAAAGAGTAAAAAAATACTCTAATTCATTTTAAACCGAGCGAACCGACTTAACCTATTACTTGGATCGGTCTCCCCTTAACTGCATTGAACACCATAAAGCAACCCTCAAATTAACCATTACTACTATGTTAATTTCTTATTGATTGATCCATGCTTCTCTTGATTTTGTTTACTTATTCTTCTAATTTACATATTCAGTTCTCATGCCATTTAGAACAAGGTATTATCTTTTAATGTGTGTTGGGTACTAGAACAATGTAATGTTATTTTGTTCATTACTAGAATTCTAGAGAAGTTTGTCAAAATATAATGGTCTTTTGCTGCTGTTGCTGCAGGTACTTGCCAGAATATTATGTTAGGAATAATGAAGTAAGTTTAACCTTCTTTTCATTCTGTAAATCTGAAAACTAGCTAATTGACTATGATTTAAGAGAGAACCAACTGAGGCAAGCTCTGTTTAATGACATTGCAGCTTACATAGAGAGGAAGTTTGATTACATTAAATGAGAATATTTTCCATGAGAATGTAAACTATACTTTTTGTTTATATCACGTGGAGTTGAAACCAACCTAACTATTATTTGGTAAGTCAACTTTACAAAAGACTTACTATCTGGCTAGTGCATTTTTAAGCATATGTTTAACATTATATATGGGGGTGGCCACGACAATGGTTGGTTTTCTTGAGAAAACCCAACCCGATGATGGTCTTTTGTTTTTGAAAACTACCTAACATATTTAGTTGTATTGAACTTCTTTGATTATTATATTATAATTAAAGTCAGATTAATATAAAAACAGTATGAAATTGTTAACTATTAATCAAAAATACTTTGAATGGAGAGAATATAATAGATTTTCATTCCAAAAAATTAATTAACGAAGAAAATCTAAACTGAAAAGGTGGAATGACTCATAAAAGGGGGAAGTGACTTGCCCCACAAACAAGGTTTAGCTCATATGGTATCTTTTTTCACTTACATGCTCTTTGCAAGTTGGTAATGTTAGATAAAGTAAATGCTAGATGGATTACCTCAAGCATATAAAAGCTCTAATTGACACAAGACTATGTATCTAACCACTATACTTGCTGACACATTAATATTAATAAATTGCACACTCCGTGCATCAAATCCAAATTATAGACAATATCACTAGGCCAAGTTTTACATCTTGATATGTTCTTGATTTATAAATGCACCACCATGGGTTTAAAAAACCAATGTTTGGATCATTATCTAGCGGTATAGGCATATTTTGAAGGAAACTATATAATGGTTGTGTATTGTCACGCGTCACATATGCAGTCTACACGCATAGTTATAAACTATATAAAATTCATTAAAACCAATTTAAATTAAGCCAAATTGTCTCAAAAATCCTGGAGTCTTATTTCTCATGAGGGTAGGAAACAACTAGGGAAAGAGAGAGGATAGGGGAAAACTCTATTGGAGAAGGATTGAAAAATATTTTCATAATGTTAATTTCTATGAGGGGAAGGAAAGCAGAAGGGAAACTTCAAAATTTTATTACTTTATTTGTTGAAAACATTAAAAAGCTAATAAAAATAGATATGAAAATAAGATTAATTTTAAATTATTTAACGCTAGACTTGAACTCCATTGCATGATCAAGTGAGGTTTTCGCCCAAATTGGTAGAAACCATAGAGGAAAATTTAGAAAAGATTTCCTCAGTGTTTCTTTTTTCAGAAATTGAGGGAAAGTGTAGTTGTGATGAATCTTTTTGTCACCTTATCTCTGTTGATGTTTCCTTAAAATTACACCCTAAGGTATCCTATTTAGTAATTTTGAAGTGATAAATATTTTAGATGTCCATATATTTTTTAAATTTGATAATGTTTGAGTTTAAAAACTTGAATATGCTTATACAATATATACTTTAGGGTGCATTTTAAAGTAACAATAATGAATATAAGTACAAATAGAAGGGATTATCTGGGAAAGCAAAACCCTAATAATTTCTAAACTACTCCTATGATTTTTATTTTGCAACATGGTTGACTAATTCAATTATCTGCAGTTTCACACACGACTTGCATTTGTCGTATAAGTTACGACCTTTTCCCATTCTCAAGGTTTAGTGTGTTATATCCCCTATATGTGATCTCCTCTATGGAGATCGAGTGCTCTGTCACATATGACACATGATCTACCCTCTATATGCTATGTGTGTGACTCTCAATTAGCCTTGGTAGGATCTCTTAGCAAGAAGCTTCTCACTTGATCTTCATGTGCCCTTTCTATTTGTGTACATGGGCACACATTATTTAAAATGTGACTAGGCGGCTGCCTAGGTGGTGGGAAGTTATTGCTTCACTTGTGACTAGGCAAGCCTTATTAGATAACCATTTAAAAAAGTATCCAAGGTGGACAGTCTTGGTGGTTGAGGCAAATCTAAAGAATTTTTTAACAAGTTGTTGATTTATTTGACATAGTTATCTATATTTTGATTTTAGCATGACACAATTATAAACTAGCTATGAGTTTTTGCAATTTGAATTTATGACTATGAAGTATTCAATTTTATTATTTATTTTGATTCTCATTTTATTGGTTTCATTGTGAAGTATAAAATGTTCATTGATTTTATATATTAGTGCTTAGTTATTAATTATGATTTGATTAATTGTAAACTTATTTTGATTGATTAAGGATACAATTATGATATATATATACGCATACATACTATCCATCCTTAATTTAATATATTTTTCTTTTTTATTTTAATATTCACTTAGGTCTTGACCTAGGTGCTTGTCACCTATCGCTTAGGCACTAGGTAGTGGATCGATTATTTAAAATCACCTTCTAATATCTTGGACACTACAAATAAGTTTTACTAGCTTTTAGTCTCTAGCGGTATCTCTCGCACACCTAGCTATTGCTTCATTGAAGCGAGCAAGGTTGTATGTCACCGTTGCCACCTTTAGGCAAGCTTATTCTTGTGGATGTTGTAGTTCACTATTGCTTCCTTCTAGTATCATTTTACTTTCAACGAATTTATTGAGTATCTTAGTGTTCAACATGGAACCTACCGGTAGTCTCCCTAGTTACTCTATTCTTGAGCATCAAGTGATATTTGATTTTAAACAAGTATTTGCTCTCTTATCAACATCCTTTTACTTGGTGACCAATAAGCTCCCTTCGGTTCAAAGTGTTGGATTCATTAACTTCTTCCTAGTTTCTCTCTACCTTTGGTTTTTTATATAATTTTGGCTTCATGATGATTATCACGGAGAAGCTAAACATAAACAACTATGCTTAGTGGGTCACAATTATTCGAGTTTGGTTCATGCGCCATGGGCAACTCGAACACCTACACAAGGTTTCAAGATTCTTGAGCTTAATGTAGCCTTTGAAAGCATAGCCTAATCGATCATAAAATGCCTAACAATTTGAGAGTTCATCCCTTTAATATAAGCACACTTACTCTGCTTGCCGCATTATTGTACATTAGTCACTAACCTACACTATGTTCATAGTGTAAAAATTAAGCATGATAAATTTCCCATATTCAACATTTTGGTTTTAAATTGTGGTTGGAAGATCAATTGGATTTAGATTTGTAACTAAGCTTACATGTGTTAATTGGGAATTGCCAAATTGATATGCAAATACAAAAAAAATATCTTTCTCCTAAATTGGTAGCAACTAATTTGGAATAGAGTAGACTTTATCTTGATTCATGGGTTATATAGATTACAATTAATTGATATTAATGCATAAATTATCTCTTGATTGTGATTGTTTATGAGTAAAAATTATACATCAAAAATAGCTATAAAAATAGTATGACATCTATCCATATTTATAACATTAGGAACCATTTTAGTTACCAAGCCAATTAATTGTTCTCTCAAACAAAGAAAAAAAAATTGAATTATGACAAGTAAATCAGACATTGTTGTTGTTGTTATTGCTATAGAAATAAAAAAAACTAATGATATTAGGTAAATTGCTTGAAATATAACCAATATGAAGCTAGTAGAAATAGGCTCCAACATATATCTTACAACAATACAATAACAACAACTAAACTTTTAGGCAGGGTTGACTATATGAATCTTACTACGCAATTGAGCTTTATCCTCTACTATATCATCATCTATATTTAAATAAATTTAATTTAATTTTATCGTTAATCAAGTATTTTTATCTTCCTCTTTTTTATTTAATGTGTGTATTTATTATAGTTTTATATTGTCTAACTGGAACATTTATTGATTGTCTAATTACATGTTTATATCATCTTAAACATGTCTTTTGAAGTTTTCTCTCGATAGGGGCAATTTTGACTTTTTCTCTAATTTTCTCATTATTATTCTGTCCATCCTCATATGTCCGTACATTCACCTTAACATTCTCATCTCTGCGACTCTTATCTTTTGCTCCTGTGTTTAAGTCATTGTCCAACATTCAACTCTATATAACATAGCAAGTCTAATTGTTGTTTTATAAAATTTTCTTTTATGTTTTAGAGGTACTTTATAATCACAAAAAATACTTGATGTTCTTCTTCATTTTAACTATCTATCTATATTCTACATAAGATATCTCTCTCAACACTATTATTTTTCAAAAATGATATTAAATACTTAAAGCTCTCAATTACAGATAATTTATCATTTCTATCTCAACAATTGTCTTGCTATGTCTAATATCGCTAAATTTAAATTTCATATATTCTGTCTTTATTCTATTAAGTTTAAAATCTTTCACTTCTAGTATTTCCCATCGAGATGCGAACTTAACATTTACTCTTTCCCGTGTCTCATTTTGTAAAACAATACCATCTACAAACAATATGCACCATTTTAACTATCTGTCTATATTCTACATAAGATATCTCTCTCAACACCATTATTTTTCAAAAATGATATTAAATACTTAAAGCTCTCAATTACAGATAATTTATCATTTCTATCTCAACAATTGTCTTGCTATGTCTAATATCGCTAAATTTAAATTTCATATATTCTGTCTTTATTCTATTAAGCTTAAAATCTTTCACTTCTAGTATTTTCCACCAAGATGTGAACTTAACATTTACTCTTTCCCGTGTCTCATTTTGTAAAACAATACCATCTACAAACAATATGCATCATGGTAATGTGTCTTGGATGTGTCTAGTGAGTTCATTCATGATTAGTATAAAAAGATAGGGATTTAGAGTTGATCCTTGATGTAACCCTATCTTTATAGAAAATTCTTTAGTTATTTCATCTGGAGTCTTCACGCTTATCATTGCATCCTTATACATATCCTTAATTATTTTAATATATACTCTAACATCTTTCTTTTCTAAAATTCTCCACATTATTTCCCTTTGGACTTTATCATAAATTTTTTCATGGTCGGCGAGTTCCATGTATAAGTCTTGCTTCTTCTCTTGATATTTTTTAATTAGTTGTTTGAGAAGATGTATAACTTCTATTATCGACCTTTCAAGCATGAATCAAAATTGATTTTTGATCACTATAATCTCTTTTCTTAATCTTTTTTCTATTACTCATTTTTAAATTTTATAGTATAACTCATTAACTTAGTACTCTTATAATTCACACAATTTTATAAATCTCATTTATTTTTATACAAGGGGACTAGAGTACTTGTCATCCAGTGATCACACATTTTTTTATTTTTAATATTAGGTTGAATAACTTCGTAAGTCATTAATACCCTGCTTCCTTAGGCACTTTTATACCTCTATTAGAATATTATATGGTCTAATCACTTTCATTTTGCACCCCATTTAAATCTTATTATACTTTTGAAGTTTTAATTCTACAATAAAAAATTATATTTTTATACTGTCTGATCTACTTAAGTTACATAAGTTAAATTTATCATCTAAACATTCATTAAAAAGTTCATGAAAATACCTCTTTTATCGCTCTTTTATTTCCTTATCATTCATTAGAACTCTATTGCATTCATCTTAATGTATGTTATTTGAGTTAGACCTCTTATCTTCCTCTCTCTCTCTCGCTTTAGCTATTCTATAGATATCATTTTCCTTTTTTGTAATCAATTGTTGATATAAGCATTCAAAAGTTTCATTCTTGGCTTCATTCACTACTTTCTTGGCATCTTTATTGTCTATGTCTACTTTTTAAACTTTTCTTCATTCTATAATAACTTATAAGCTCTTCATTTTTTCTTTACTTTCTCTTGTACTTTCTCATTTCACCACCAAATTCTTCACTTGGTGTGCACATCTTTTTGACTCACCAACTATGCTCTTGGCCACCATTTTCAAATTTAATATCATGTTATCCAATGTTGTATTCGAGTCGCTATGTACTTTTCGTAATATTTGTGCTCGTATTCTCTCCTTAAAATATACTTTGCTTTCCTATTCTCTAACTTCTATCACTTGGTTCGAGGAGCTATGCACATTTGCTTTTTATTGATATTATACTTAGGAGCATATCTAGCACTACTAATCTATGTTGAGTAGTTAAGTTTTTTTCAGACATGACTTTGCAATCTTTACAAATTTTTAATCTTTCTTCCTGATCATAAGATACTCAATTTACGACTTATTATTCCAACTTTTAAACGTAACCAAATGTTTTTATATTTTTTGGAAAAATATATTAATTATTATTAATTTATATGCTTTTGCAAAATCTACTATATATATTTTTTCATTTCTTATTACAAAACCATAACCCCATGCACTCTATCATATTTCTCATTTCTTACTCGATATGTCCATTTAAACCTCCTATTAAAATCATCTCGTTTAACAGATTTTTTTTTATAATACCTTATCTAGGTCTTCTCAAAACCTTATTTAGTGTTTTTATCTAATTTTACTTGAAGTGCATATATGCTAATTACATTAGTTTTTTACCATCACTATCTTGAGAATTATGATCTTATCTCTTCCTAGCTACTTTTATGACTTAATCTTTTAACGAACTATCTACAACAATAGCTATTCTATTTCTTATTTTACTTCTTCTTGTGTACTATAAATTCTTTATCATCTTTGCTTTCTCTCCTATTGATTTTGTCTCTTATAAATATAAAATATTAATTATTTTCTTAATCATTGTATCTATTACTTCATTACTTTATCAATAAACATTCGTATATTTAATGTTCTACAATTCAGTATTCCTATAATATTTGTTTATATACAACCTATCATGTGAGAACTCTTGTATATTTAACATTACACTCAAGTTCTCATGCAGATATAGCAAGACATATAGTTGAACCTTACAACACGTTCTACAACTTAACATTAGTATAATAGTTTGATAAATCCATTTATAAAACATTCGTTTGTTTTTGAAGTTGATTGGCAACCTAATACAACTCATGCTTTTCTTTCGTGTTTGAGATTAACATTGACGGTTTTATATATCTTACAACAATATGAACACTAAATTGTTATTTTGAAGGCTGAGAACAAATATTTTAGATAGAATTTCATATACCTCCACCTTACTCCTTGCTAACTGTGTAATGTTGGCATCGTGAGTTATGTTGTAGTGGAAACACACAACCTCGTTCTCATCGGTGAGGTGTTGAATCATATCATATCTAAATTCCACTTGGATTTCAAAGAACTCATCCATCCTCTTTTTGGCTATTTGGCTAGCCTCGCTAAATTCACATCAACTTACACTTAAGTCTTACTTTTGAATTTATTGACCACCTTACCAGCATCATTGATGTCGGTCCTCTTTTAAACTTTGATAGATAAAGTTAAATTTTTGGTAAATTTTAGGAAGTCAAAATGAAATTTCCTCAAAATATATTTTTACATATTAACTTCCATTTCTAATGTTATTGTCTTTGTTACTAAAACTATATTGGACCAATCAGGAAAAATCAAACCCGAGTCATGTCTTAGGCAAAAATCACAAACTTAAGAGAAGAATAACTAGTTTTTGAATGGCTTTGTCAAATTCTTCGTAAAAAGCCCATTTGTATAATTCAATATGTGATGGATATACATCTTTTTATTTTACCCTAACCTAACTTACCCCTTGTTAAAAAATAAAAATGAAATGTTCCTCCCATTTCCCAGTGCCACCTTTAATATGATACTATCCTTAGCCTTTCATAATCTTGACCTCAACTACCGTGAGTCTAATATCCCACCTCCTTTGAGGCTTCTGTACCACTATCAACACTTCTCTATGCCTTTCTCTGCCTTTGACCCTCCTAAATAGATGAGTGAGCACTTGACCACTCTCCTAGTGCAGCATAACAAATGACACCATCAAACTGTTCCAGCCACTTCGCGCAGAGTAGTGGTTGACTTCAGCCACTTAGCCTCCAATCCTCTGACCACTTTGAGACTGATTTTCAATTACCTAAGACAACAAACCCAACAGTCATTAACACATTGGCTGACCTAAATTCAATGATCCCAATACCAATTGAGCATCAATAAGCGAGAGCCTATTATCCTCCTATTGTTTCCCCCTTTCATAGATTACTCTTTGTAGTAGAAATCTACAACCACATAGTAATTGGTTGTTTTCTATTACCCATATTGTTAGTGATGGTAACAACCTTTGCACCTTCAACAATTGCTTGTACTGTCAAGAGCCTATTATCCACTTTGTTTTCCCTCTTTCATAGACTACATTTTGTTGTAGAAATCTACAACCACATAGTAATTGGTTGTTTTCTAGTACCCATATTGTTAGTTATGGTAACTACGCTTGCACCTTCAACAATTGCTTGTACTGTCTGACTAGTTATCTTGTCTCGTTTAATTCTATATGCTGGAAAACTATGACCAACTTAAAAGGAATTTATAATCAAGTCTTAGAAAGTCCTGTTTATTTTAATGTCTTGTTCAATAAAAGTTTAGAATGTGATGATTGAGATCTTACTAGGATGGTGAGTATGTAAAGTCCCTACCAAATCTGAACCTAATTGTAAATCACAATTCCAATTATTTTGACTGTTTTTGCTCTTAGGATTATAAGAACAGTCCAGTCCCATATCTTGACAAATACTGTTTATTCAGTTTTCTATGTAATATAGGAGTTGGTGTGGAAAAAAACTATAAATGTAATTTCAAGTAGAAATTGTCTCAGATGGCTTAGATCCTGTCATTCTTATTCTTGAAAAGCTTAGGGCTCAAAGAAATTTCAATTTCCTCTAGCTGAAAGGTTTCAACAGCCAAACATTAATTTTCTGTTAGTATGGTCTTTTCTTATAAGCATGCTACCTTATCAATGACACTCAATTAATTTGTTTTGTTCTTTGCTTGAAAATTTTTATTGTTATCCTTATCCCTTGACAGGCCAACGCTGATTCTGTAAGAACAGCTATTGAAAGAAGTTTCTCATGTGATGGTAAAGGAAACAACCAAATGATTCAAGACTATTTACAACTTGTTCAAATGCATGTTGAGAAAAATAAATGCAATAATGGTCAAGTGAAGCAAAAACGAAATGCTGTAAGAAACAAAGAGAAGTTTGTTCATGAAACTCCTACCTTTCAACTTTGTCTCAAGTCTATTAACAATATGTTGGAAGCACTTGATGAAATGTCCCATCAGGATCTTACTGCAACAAATAGGAAACTTAGAAGTGTAACACTGAAATTAAAATTTCCACTCACCCGCATTACTGGAAGCAGGGAATTGCTTATTGTGCGATTAAAAAAAAAGTTCCAAAAGTTTATATCAAAACTTAGCGATGGGGATGCATTGCCAGAACCTTTATTCAATGCACTCTCTGTGATTTATTTGTCTTTCATGCATAGGTCCGGGCATATTGATATGCTAAAATCAAAGTTTTACCCTTTCTCACCTGAGGTAGCAGCTTTGCAGAGCAATATCATAAAAGCCCTTGGGTTGCTTCCAAAAGTTAAAAATGATGAATTGAAAGATATACACGCCTTACTGGATCCAGAAGCTAAAGTTTCTCTAAGACGTTTCAAGTGTGCACTTCGGAATTACTTGATAGAGTACTTGTTTGAATGCAATGAAATAGATGTCACACAGGAGTTATTAAATATCATTCATTTAATAAACCAAAGGATGTATAGTCAGACTGTTATACGCTCGACAAAGACAATAGAAGAGGAGGTTGAAGTTGTAATGGTTTCCAGCTGTCACCTTAATCAAATTATGTCAAGCCCACTTGCAGATCAGAGTGATGATGAGAATCTTTTGCATGGGTTTGGAAATAATGAGAGTGCTGATGCTTTTAGTTTGACTGGAACTGATTATTTCTTGTGTCTTAGTGAAAATGAAGATGGGGAGATGTATAGGTGTTGCTCTAACTTTGAAGCCGGAGCTACTGGGCAAGTCACTCCTAGTACAGATCCTTCCTTTCAAAAGGTGGTTACCGAGGAAATTAATCAGAACAGCAAAGGAATTCCTGCATTTGAGCAAGATGATGTAGATGAGGAGAAACCTTGTCTTGAAGAAGCTGCAAATTTCGGTCTTGATAGAACTGCCCAAAACTCACAAAGTTTGAGAGTCAAATCTAATCAAGAAGTCTGTGACGAGACATCATTGGTTGCTTATAAATTGATTGGCTCCATACTTGATAATTTACTAAAATCTGAAGGCACAGTTGTAGATTTGTCGACAAGATGGTACTTAAATGGTGGATTATCAGATCCTGCAGATTTGTTAGGTATGAAATTGTCACAAGAGAACAAATGTTTTCCTCAATGGCACTTTCCACATAAACCTTCTAATTAATGGTTCAATTGACATGCCAGATGCTGAAGGTGTGTGGAACACTGCAAAAAAAAATTATGGGCATCATATTCTTGTTCAAACTGTCGAAGAGCTAGTACCTTCCTTGTCGAAGAGGTTTGGTTTATTTACCTTGGGAAATTTTTTGCACTATCTAAACTTCTATTTTTGTTAGTAAAATTGACTTCGATGGCTGACCTTGAACTTTCCAATATGATGTTGATATTGTAGTTGTATTAGAAGAATGAAGAATTTCATGGGCATCTGATTCAGTTTTTTTCCCAAGCATAATTCAAGGATGCAGAATAAGTATTTGGTGGAAAACTTAAATTCTTTGGTGTTCCTGTTGGCATGCTACTAACAGCTTTTGCTGTCCCTAGAGCCAAAGCAAGAGTACATTATGAAAATTCTCATCTTGGCTAAACAGAATACTTTTCACTGAGGTAATGAAGTAATCACACTGATTACTGAGACCTTTTCCAGCTTTTGTAATGTTTTCATCATGAGAACCTTTTCCAAAGATATCTAGAGAAATGGATAAAAATTGTATGACTTAGTTTTACTTGATAGATGTAAAAAAATGTGTGGTCATGATCAAGCTTACAAATTCCATGTTAGGGCCCTTTCTCTTCCTCTTACTCAACATGTTGGTGCAACCCTTCCCTTACTCTTTCCATCTGATATACTACTGCAGCTCTGTGTGACCTAACTCCTCCCTTGCATCACTTGTTTCCTTTCGTTTGACTCTTCTCCCTATGTAACCATTGACTACCTACCCTATGGATTACAACCCTTTGGGTCCCTCACTTGTAGCCATCTCTCTTCTTCCTCTTTGGCCTTTTACATGTGCATAATCATTCATTTTCATCTCCAGCCCCTAGGACTTCCTCATTTGGCATTTATTGTACAGAAAAAGCAACTTGGTTGCTTTGAGACTCACACTGGTAAATTTGAGAAATCTCACTGTATGCTAATTTTGCAAGTAAAAGTGATTTCTGTCATTGGACTAATCATGAAGGAATTATAGCAGATCGACTATGGTCTCTTGACATTATTCTTAGGACATATGTTGGTGCATATAGGCAATCTCCTTTTGTGTTTTTAAAATATGTTTCAACTAAGACTGAAAGTATTAATATTTTTAGTAATTGATGACGTGCACAATGCACTTCTTGAAGCAAAGGCATATTCCTTAATACCTTTTCTTAAATATACATTAAAAAATATGTGTTACTTATGATGGGATATCCAATGCTCCAAGTATTTGGTCGAATATTAGTTGTGCATCTTAGGAGAGAATATGCATCCTTTCACTCTGTTTTCATTTTCTTAGCTAAAAAAGAGAGGGAAAAACATGATATAGTATATGCATTCCCGTGGAATGATGCATGGCTAACAAATAAGTTGTCAAACTAGCTTAACTAGTATTAAGAGTAAAAACATAAAATTCTCAACTGAAATTAAAAGTGCATAGATAAAAATGAGAAGTTTCACTTTAGGCAACCCATGCAAAATAATAAGCGAATGATAATTAAGTCACAAATCGATGCGCTAATGTTTGTCAAGTTTATTCTTAGAATGTGGTTTTATTTTGTGAGTGTCTAAAGATCCTACGAGTCGTAGTCCTTATCAGCAATTATCCCAAATAGGTTTAGTGAACCTTGGGTCAGAGAATCAACAAGAATATTCAGCTTTTATATATATATATATAATGTATCAGGTAGACCTAGGTAGATTAGTAGGGTTGAAATATAGAAGGATTGTAATTATAAAAGTTTATCCTAGTTGAAATGCTTACATTTCTCTCATACACCATGGGGTTTACTAGTAATTTCCAATGAAACCTCCTCCCCTAACTCTAATTCTACTAATGATTTACCTATAATAATTTGGTTGAGCAATACAAAATAGAGTTCTGGCGCAACGGTAAAGTTGTTGTTGCCGTGTGATGAAAAAGTCATGGGTTCGAATCTTGAAAATAACCTCTTGTAAAGTAGGATAAGACTGCGTACAATAGACCCTTCCTTAGGATCCCACGTTAGCTGGAGCTTCGTGCACCAAACTATCATTTAATACAAAATATTTTATGTAGGAATAGTTATCATGGTTGAAAATTATTCCTTGGTTATCTTTGATAATTTTCCTACAAATCAAACTTAGGAATTGTAGGATCGGAGAGCGCATTAGAGGGGGAGAGGGTTAATAGCGTGTTTTGCTTTTTCATTCATTTTTGAAAAACTCATTATAGAGATGGCAGTGGAAATAGAAAGAACGCAAAGGTATACATTTATTTTTATTTGGTTCACAGCCTCTAGCTACTACTCTAAGGTTCGCGGTCGTTGACCGTTTCCAATGGGGAATCTACTAATTTCCTCCATCTCAAAATAGGAGGTTCGTCTTTTATAAAGATAGGAACCGGTAATAAGTTTACTGATCATTTTCAAAAAGCAAGTAAGAAAGACAAAAAATGAAGCAAGAACTACTAACATTGAAGATTCGGAGATATATATGGGTGTCGGAGTAGTATGTTGGCGTTGTGTCAGAATTTCGGAGCAGAACGAGAGTATGGGGCGGTAGTGATTGATTGATTGAAGTCGTCGGGCGAAGCTTCTTTTAAAGATCATTCTGGGCGCTTGGGTCCCTTTTGGGCGTCTCCAGCTTGACCTGGATCCTTTCCGGACGCCTGGAATACTGACATGTCATGAATAGGATAACACCCTCTTCAGCTGCGACTTATCCTTGTTCAGTCACTTGAAGTTCACTTTTTCGGTCAACTCCAATCTCAAGTCCTTGCACCACAGTGTTAGCACAAGCAAACATACGATATTACGATTGACAACTTTCCAAGCTGTTCGGTTTCAACTTCAGTCTCCTGTGAAATTTTAGGTTGGATTAACGCCAACTGCTCTCTTTCAAAGAACGCATCCTCACAGTTCCACTCGATAGAGTTTATCTAGTGTTAAACCTTGGCCCACCTGACCTGTTTTGTATTTTGCACAACTTGATCTTTGACTCTCGGGACTTTCTGCTAGACCTTCGATCCTCAACCCGTCTAGAGTTCCTACCTGATATTCTTGACCCCTAGGGCTTCATGCTTGATGCCCTCGATCTGTTAAGACTTCTTACCTAGTCCTTTCGGCCCAGACTTCCTTGCCTAACTATGATGATCTGCACACTAGTTCAAGCCATATTAGATCATAACATATCCTTAACTTTGAACTTTTTGCTATTATCAAAACATAGGTTCTATTATCTAGTATTCTCTGTGTTGGTGCAGGGAGCATCAGATGATCGAACCTAAGTTTTGATAATGACAAAAGGTTCAAATTAAGTCTGTGAAGTGGATTAATGAGCTGAACTAAGTGTGCAGATAGCACAGTTAAGTCATAGTTAGGAAGACCTGGTTTGGAGGATTGGGCAAGGAAGATCTGATTTAAAAGATTGGGCAAGAAAGACTTGGTTTGGAGAACTGGGCAAGAAAGTTCTGGTCAGGAGGACTGGGTAGGAAGTCTTGACAGATTAGAGCACCAGGCGGAAAAGTCTAGGCGGGTTTGAAGGATCGGACGTCTAGTAGTGGAAGACCTGGGGGCCGAGGATCAAGGCTGAATAAAAGTCCAACGGGTCTGGAGGACTTGGTTAGCAAAAGGTAACTCTCCCGAATGGAGTGAGTCAGGAT
This sequence comes from Curcuma longa, assembly GCF_044706935.1. Classification (NCBI taxonomy): domain Eukaryota; kingdom Viridiplantae; phylum Streptophyta; class Magnoliopsida; order Zingiberales; family Zingiberaceae; genus Curcuma; species Curcuma longa. The sequence continues at coordinate 1,522,717 of NC_133862.1, read as the reverse complement.
GTGTTCTCAGAAAGGGGAACAGTAGGTGTTGGTCTGATCTACGATTTCACTGAAAATTTGAAATCAAGACCAAATAGTTTGCCAAAACTATCAATTCCTGCTTATGTTTTTTGTTGTAGATTAACTTGTGATGTAGGAAAGGAGGAACTGAAACTATGAGTTCCGGTCGCCCTTATCTGATCCAAGCGACCGGGCAGTCTAAGTGCCCGGAAGGGATCCAGGCACTTGGACATCATCCGATCGGGTCACAGAGGTGGATGAGGTGGCAGAATCTCAGTGGTTGGGACATCTCCCTCCAAATGCCCAGAAAGGTTCCAAGTGTCCAGATCGGGATAAGGCGTTTTGGAGTCAAAATTGATCCGACAACCTTCACGTCAGCATCCAAGCGCCTGGAAGATGTCGAATCAGCATCCGAAGCGGATCGACGGGATGACGTGGAGGCGTCCAGAAGGACTTCTAGGTGCTCGGATCGACGTTTATAAGCAACTGCGAGAGGAAACCCTAAGAATCACTTTATACTCTATTACGATGACTTCCTGCGCGTGAATAGCCAATTCAGTATGCTGTCGTAACCCCAAGGAGCTGCACTAACTTCTGCGTTACAACTCTATTTCTGTAGTCGGTAATATTTCACTTTCGCTTGTGTACTTAATCTTTTAGGACGGTAAAGGTTTACAGTTCTTAACCCATTTTTGAAAATCGAAAACTCCTTGTAAGAGGGGAGTTTTATAGTGGATTGTCCGTTGGAAACGATCAACGATTGTGGGCCTTAGAGTAACAGTCTGTGGCTGTGAACCAAGTAAACAAAAGCGTACATTTCTCTTATTTCTACTGCATTTGTTATTTCCGCATTTTGATTTACACAAGGTTTTCTGAACGAGTGAAAAAGCGATAAAGCACTATTCCCTCTCCCCTTAGCGCTCTAACTCAATCCTACAATTGGTATCAGAGGTAGGGGTACTCGAAATTAGTGCAACCACTAATCGAGCTTATTTGATTTTTTCGCTCTATTTTTTCAGTTTTATTTTTTCCCGCACTGCTAATTTAAAACTAAGTCTTGGTATATTTTTTTCTTGTCTATTGTTGTGTAAGTTGCATGATTTATCAAGAAGGTTATAACACTATCAGACCCCCGCTATTTTCCAGAGAGGATTTCATCTACTGGAAAGAGAGGATGGAGTACCACTTTAAAATATAGGTGGGGATGTGGTTTGTGATTCAAATTGGATTCACACTCCCAATAGACGATGATGACATCCCACAGCCTTGCAAGAAGTGGGACGCTGCGATAAAGTGCAATATCGAGGGTGACGCTAAGGCGGCCCAGATACTCCAATAAGGCCTCACAAAAGAGGAGCTCAACTGGGTTGGTCCTTTATAAGTGATAAAGACTTATGGGACAAGCTCATTGAGCTGCATGAAAGAATCTTAGACATAAAAGTGAGCAAGCGAGACCTTCTGCTAAACAAACTCTACAACATCAAAATGCAAGAAGGTGAATTCGCGAGTGGGCTACATATACAGATTTAGGACTTACTCAATGGACTCCACGCCATAGGACAACTCATGGAGAATTGAGATATAATCAGGTACGCGTTGAAAGTGTTCCCTAGGAATATCTTGCCGGCATCAATGGTTGATGCATATAAGGTCTCCAGGGGCATTTTTAAAATTAAATTGGATGAAATTTTTTCTGAGTTTGAACTGCACGAACAAACTAATGCCAATCCAGTCAAGAAAGGGATTGCTCTTTTTGCAGGCCAAACCAAGGAATGGAAGACAAGACTTCGAATTGAGGATGAATCCGAAGACTCATCAGGTTTCGAAAGTAACGGCGAGGTTGCTATCGAACTAGTCAATCTAGTTCGGAAGATGTTCAAGAAGAAACATGGAATCAGAAAATCCGAGATGAAGAAGGTGATCCAGAAATCTAGATCCAACAAAACCCCAATCAACAAGGTTGAAGTCACCTGTTACGGTTGCAACGAGAAGGGGCATTTCAAGGCTGAATGTCCTAATCAAAAGAAGGAGTGCAAAATAAAGAAAAAAGTGCTAAAGACCACCTGGGATGAGTCATCCTCAAAAGACTCAGAGGAGGAAGCAAACATAAGCTTCCTAGCTCTCCTAGCAAGAGAGGAGATTACTGAGACCGAGACCGAACCAAACACAAAATCAGAAGCCGAGTCGGAATCAAATCAGGGATTCGTATCTAGTTTAAAAGGTTCAAATAGCAATGAATATAAAGATTTGAACTAATGGATGTTGGATAGTGGATGCTCCAGGCACATGACTGGAGACATTCAAAATTCACAAAGCTAAAGGTCAAGAACTTAGGATCCATTGCGTTTGGGAACAATGAAAAACTTAAGGTAATTGGAACAAGTAACATCGAACTAAGTTTCAACTTTATTGTTCGCAAAGTATTATTGGTAGACCAATTTGAATATAATTTGTTAAGCATTAATCATTATGCGATGCTGGATACTTAGTTAGGTTTACCAAATCCAAGTGTATAATTGAAAACATTGAAAACCCTAATATAACACTTAAGGGAATTAGAAAAAATAACATTTACAAAATTGACCTACCAAGCTCCTCAACTAAGTGTTTATTGATATAACAAAAGAAAACCAAGTTATGACACAGGAGGTTGCGTCATACTTATATAAGACTTATCTCAAAGATGAGTCAAAATGACTTAGTTAAGGGTCTATCTAAGTTAATCAATCTAGAAAATACAATTTGTAATGTTTGTCAACAAGGTAAATAAATAAAATCAACCCACAAATTAACTAACCTGAACCAAACAAATTCTATACTTGAATTATACACATAGATCTCCTTGATTTACATGAGGTTAAGTCATTAAGCGAAAACTAGTACTGCTTAGTAATAATTAATGATTACTCTAGATCCACATGGGTAAAATTCTTGAAAACTAAGGATGAAACTTATGAAAAATTCACAAACTTATGTAAGCTAAGAGAGAATGAAAAGGATTTAAAATTAAAAGAATAAGGAGTGACTGTGGTGGAGAGTTTGAAAATGCTAGGGTTAATGAATTTTGTCAAGTTAATGGATATCACAATGAGTTTTCATGTCTTAGAACCCCACAACAGAATGGAATAGTAGAAAAGAAAAATAGAACTCTACAAGAAGCAGCTAGGACAATGTTAAATGAATACAAACTAACCAACCAATTCTGAGGCAATAAGCACAGTCTACTATACACAAAATAGAATAATAATTAATAAATATCATAATCAAACTGCCTATGAAATATATTATAATCAATCTAATGAACAACTTAATAATCCATAAAATCAAGAAGAGGAAGAAATTTAATCTAACTCAAACATAACTGAACCAAAAGATAGGATTGACCAAAACCTAACTGAACTTGATACCACTCGAGCACCTAGACTAAGAGCCAATTACTCACCTGATCAACTATTGGGTGGTTCTAACCAAGGAATTCGAACTAGGTCATCCTATCGGAACCTGAGGCAAATAATACTAATATCTAATATTAAACCAAAGACTATAGAAGAAGCTCTATCTGACCCTGATTGGATAATAGCGATGCAAGAGGAACTATCGTAATTTTAATGAAACCAAATATGAGACTTAGTTCCCATGCCAGACAACAAATCAATCATAGAAATTAAATGGGTGTTTAAAAACAAAACAGATGAAAAAGGAAAAAATTATAAGAAACAAAGTTAGATTAGTAGTTAAGGGGTTTAGTCAAGTAGAAGGACTAGACTACAATGAAACATATGTACCCATAGCTAGACTTGAATATATTAGAATGTTGCTAGCCTATGCGACTCACAAAGGATTAAAGCTCTACCAAATGGACATTAAGTCTGTATTCTTGAACGGGTTCATTAAAGAAGAAGTCTATGTAGGTCAACCACCTGAGTTTGAAAATAAAGACTATCCAAATTATGTCTTCAAACTCAAGAAAGCTTTGATGGGTTAAAATAAGTACCTAGGGCATGGTATGAAATTCTATCAATATACTTAGTATCTAAGGGTTTAAACTAAGGACAAATTGATCCCTCATCATTTGTCAAACCCATAGAAAAGGACTTCTTCATAGCCCAAATTTATGTAGACGATATTATTTTTGGTTTAACCAACACTAAATTCTTAAATGAATTTGTTGAACTAATGAAAAATGAGTTGGGTAGGTGAGTTATACTTTTTCTTAGGTTTACAAATAAAACAAACTAAAGATAATTACATTTATTAAACTAAGTATGCCAAAGTAATTGATTAAGAAATTCGGTATGAAAAATTCTAAAGAAATAAAAACACTCATAGCAACAAATAAAAATATTGATAGTGACTCAGAAGGAAAACAAGTAGACTTAAAATACTATAGGAGTATAATAGGTAGTCTACTATACTTATTGCAAGTCAACTTGATATTTTATTTGCAGTTGGTATGTGTGCTAGGTATCAATTAGATACTAAGAAATTTCATTTAACATTAGTAAAAAGAATAGTTAGATATGTTAAGTGAACACTAAATGTAGGAATGTGATACTCTAGGAGTACCAATTTTGATCTAGTAGGGTACTCTGACTCAGACTATACTAGTTGTAAATTGGACAGAAAAAGTATAAGTGGAGGATACCAGTTCTTGGGTCCATATCTAGTCAGCTGGTGTAGTAGAAAATAATAATGTGTTGCATTGTCTACCACTGCAGCAGAGTACATAATAATGAGGGAATGTGTTGTACAATTACTTTGAATGATGCATACATTAACTAACTTTAATTTAAAATACTACAACACTAAAGTATTAATTGACAATATTAGCTCAATCAACTTGACTAAAAACCTAATCCATCACTCTAGAACCAAATATATAAAAGTCAAACATCATTTTGTTAGGGACCACGTCGCTAAGGGAGAGATTGTACTCGACTATGTTGAGTCTAAATCAAACCTAGCTGACACCTATTCACAACCCCTTCTTGAATCTGAGTTTAACACACTCAGAAGACAATTAGGAATGTGCTTGGTAGACTAAGGATTAAATTGTTAAATTTTTTTTCTGTCTAAACTTTTTTAAAAACTCATGATTTTAAAATCTACTATTATTTATATTTTTTCAATTTTTTTCCAAAATTGCTTAATTATCATTTTTTTTAAAAAACTTAGTTTCAGAAAAATATTTTCAAATTTTTTGATTTCAAAATTAAAGACAAAATTTAGACTTAGCCTAGACACTCCTAGTATAGATCATACACCTATAGACTTAGATTAATCGTATCTCACAAAGCATACTAACTAGATATAACTTGCTTGTGTATTGTGAAACCTAGAATGATGTGAGATGCATAGGATAAAAGTCTGAGTTTCGATGTTTATGTCCGTGCATCAAAATAAATCTGAACTAAAAACAAGAACAAACATGGATCAGGTTAAGTGTTCTTGCTAAGATTAGCTAGAATGATATACTTAACTTGACTAACTTGGTCAAAACTATTATCCTTTGATAGTTAGCTAATACCAACTAGTTAGACATGTGACTAAAGGAATTTTTTTAAAATTATTTTATATATTGTATATAAATGACTTGCTTGGATTCAAAATCATCTTCTAGCTTGATTGAAAATGAATGTCTTGTTTGTCAAATTTTTAAAAAAACCCTCAAGATATTTTTAACCCTTCAAATTTTTAAATAATTTTTTTGATTTTGTCAAAAGGGAAGAGAAAATTCAAGTTAATGTTTTCAAAATATTTTGAATTGCAAGTACATTTTAATTGCAAAAAGTTTTTCAAAATGTCTTTGACGAAGGAGAGAAAGCTCAAGTTAAAGTTTTCAAAATTTCTTTGAAAAATGACTTTTTAAAAATTTACTTGGAAAATTTTCAAAACGTCACAATCTTAATCTTTTTCCAAGAAAAGCTATTACAAAATATTTTTGAAAATATTTTCAAAAAGCTTAAGTATGACTTGGATGGTTCTTAAACTAATTGATAAAATAAAGAGAACCATGTCAAGTTCAGGGGGAGAGAGAAATTTTATTTTCAAAATTTTCACTAAGTATACCTTAATTTTAGGGGGAGGATCTTGATTTAAGGGGGAGTCATGTTTTTTTGACTTGGAATTTATTGTGAACTTATCTTTTTTTAAGTAATTTATATTTAATTTGGAACTTAGGTTGCCATAAAAAAAGGGAGATTATTAGTACAGAGAGCACTAGATGATCGAACTTAGATTTTGATAATGACAAAGGGTTCAAGTTAAGTCTGTGATGCAGACTAACGAGTTGAACTAAGTGTGCAGGTAGCACAGAGAAATCCTAGTTGTGGCTAAGCAAAGGAAGTCTTGGTCTGAAGAACTAGGCAAAGGAAGAAGATCTAATTTGGAGGATTGGGCAGGAAGTCTTAGCAGATCAGAGCACCAGGTGGGAAAGTCTAGGCAGGTCTAGAGAACCGGACGTTTAATTAAATTAATTAGATTGATTAAATTTAATTAAATTGAGTTAACTTAATTAGATTGATTAAATCTTAGTTCAATCTTGCCTATTTCTAGATTGTTAATCAGGAAACCTTATAGAGTTTGTGAGATGATTGTCAATTTTATCTTTATTAATTTAGTTTGAGTTCTAAGGATTATTTGACTTTGTATTACATTTAAGTTTAACCGTTGACCAACTAAGTACACATTTTAGGTTTTAACTTCCATACAGTGGTGAGGCACAGTGGTCTTCGTGAATATCGGAATAACGATCACTTTTTAAGACAAAGCTGATTCGTGAAATTTGAACACTTGGCCAATCTATTAAAAAACTCTAGTCTAACTAGTCTAAGATGTGGCGAGATAGTTTCAGTGTATTCCACTTAGCTTAGTAGATCAAGTAAAATATTCCTTATCCTATTTGACTATCTAGACCAAGCTCATCTGACGTACTATCATCTCGTCTCACCTTGGTACTATGTTGGGCAAGTATTAATCAAGCCTATATCCTTATTTAATCATTCTAAGTTAAGTAGGAAAATAAACTAAGCATGCATAAAAGGTAGTAAGTCAAATAGTCATGTAATTTATCTAATTAACATGATTTTTCTATTAACTCTCTCTGGATCATAACCCTGATAAAGTTTAGTCAGATAGTGGATCTAATCCTTGGGGATTCAATATTGGTTCAGTCCAATTTGATTGCGCAAGCTTGACTTGGGAATCCATGCTCGGACTCGTGTCTGTTAGTAAGATTTGAATTGTGTTTTGGCCTTGTATCTGAGTTCGGATTGATTGTATACAACCCTTTGAATTCCAAGTATCATATCAAGGTAAACCCGAAGTGAACCATTCCAATGAACTTTTAAGGTCTTTAACTTGAGCTTTCAAAGTAGAATTTTCTTCCTCAAGTTATTGGACTTGAGGTTCCATTTTGAACATCTATAGTTGAGGAACTTGGTCTAGTCTTCTCCTTAAAGGGTTGTTACCTCATTTTGGAGTGGCTTGACCTAGATATTAAATTTGGTTAATTTACGAGTCACATATCTAATTATATCATATAATTTATCTACTAAGTTAGTACTTACATTGGAGTTCAGACTTTCGGAAACGGATACGCATCTGTGACTTGTATTTGACTCAGCTTCGGACTCGAGCTTGAACTCGATCTCGGACTCGATTCTTGCCATCATTGCCAAGTCACTCACTTTCTCTTCTTCCTTCAAAGATGAGGATTCATCCCATATTGCCTTCTAAGCTTTCTTTGCCCTTTATTTCTTCCCCTTTTTTAGTCTTGGGCATTCATCTTTGAAGTGACCCTTCTAGTTGCACTCATAGCAAGTTGCTTTGGATTTGGAAGTCGTGATTCGATCGGACCACCTTTTTGATATCTCCTTTTGTAAATCCCTTCTTCTTGAATATTTTTTGGACTAGATTGACTAATTCGGTGGCGATTTTGTTGTCGTCTTTTGATTCTGATTCGTCTGATTGTGCTTCAATCTTAGTTTCTTTCTTCAATTTACTTGCAAATAAAGCTATATCTTTCTCGGATGCAGTAATATTAGATTGCTCATGAAATTCAAATTCAGAAAACATTTTGTCTAATTTTACCTTTGAAACATCCTTTAAAACTTTGTAAGCATCTATCATATATGCTCACAGAGTGTTTCTCAGAAATGCTTTCAAAGCATATCTAATTACATCTCGATTTTTCATACATTGTTCGAGTGCATGTAAGCCGTTGAGGATGTCCTAGATTCTTGCGTGCAACTGGCTTGCAGTTTCTCCGTCCTGCATGGTTATGTTATATAATTTATTGAATAGTAAGTCTCTTTTGCATACCTTTGTGTCGGATGCCCCTTCGTATAATTCGACTAGCTTCTCCCATAGGTCCTTCGCATTGATGAACGGGCCGACGCAATTGAGCTCCTCCTTGGTTAGACCGCATTGGAGGGTCTGTGTGACTTTGTCATCAACCTCTATCTTCTTCTTGGTTGCGTTGTCCCATTTGTCGTACCTGAGTGGCACTCCTTCGTTAGTGGGAAGTGCGAATCCAGTTTAGACCATGATCCACATTTCCACCTCGGTCTTCAGGTGATACTTTATTTGACCCTTCCAATAATCGAAATCTTTACCTAAGAAGAGAGGACGGATCGTTTTATACCCTTCTTGATGCTGCATTTAGAAGAATACTTGCACACATAAAAAGACAACGAAAGAGAATGTACCAAGGCTTGACCTTGGATTAGTAGTGCATTGGAGGGTCTGTGTGGCTTTGGAATCAACCTCTATCTTCTTCTTGGTTGCGTTGTCCCATTTGTCGTACCTGAGTGGTACTCCTTCGTTGGTGGGAAGTGTGAATCCAATTTAGACCATGATCCACATTTCCACCTCGGTCTTCAGGTGATACTTCATTCGACCCTTTCAATAATCGAAATCTTTACCTAAGAAGAGAGGACGGGTCGTTTTATAACCTTTTTGATGGTGCATTTAGAAGAATACTTGCACACATAAAAAAAACAACGAAAGAGAATGTATCAAGGCTTGACCTTGGATTAGTAGTGCAAGATAAAAGATGAAACAAAAATATATAAAACGATAAAATAATTTTGCTCGAATGGTGGCTGTACCAATTTAGAGTGCCTCTACTCTGATACAAATTATAGGATCGGAGAATACGCTAGAGGGGGTGAATAACATGTTTTACTTTTTCACTCGTTTACGAAAAACTCGTTATAGAGATGGCAATGGGAAAAAAAGAACACAAAAGTATACATTTATTTTATTTGGTTCATAACCTTTGACTGCTATTCCAAGGCTCGCGGTCATTGACCTTTTTAATGGGCAATCCACTAATTCTCTTCTTCTCAAAGGAGGAGGTTTTTCTTTTACAAAAATAGGGACCGGTAATAAGTTTAACGATCCTTTTCAAAAGCAAGTATGAAGACGAAAACTGAAGCAGAAACTACCGACACTGAAGATTCGAAGATATGTATGGATGTTGTAGTACCTCAGTGTTGCATTAGAATTTCGGAGAAGAACAAGAGTATGAGACAGTAGTGATTGAAGCTTTTAGGTGAAGCTTCTTTTAAAGGTCATTCTCGGCGCTTGGATCCCTTCTGGGTGGCCCCAGCTCGATCTGATCCGACACCGTTGCACTTTATCCATCTCCAGGCATTTAGTTTCCTTTCGAGCGCTTGAAATGCTGGCATGACATGAACAGGATAACACCCTCTTCGGCTGCACCTTTTCATTGCTCGAGCACCTAGAGCCCTTCTGATCGCTCGAAGTTCACTATTCCGATCAGCTTCCAATCTCCAGTCCCTGCACCATAGTGTTAGCATAAGTATACTATATTATAATTGACAGCTTTCTAAGCTGTCCGGTCTCAACTTCAGATCTCCTATGAAACTTTAGGTTGGACCAACGCTTACTATTTTCTTTTAGAGAGTGCGTCCTCATAGCTCCACTTAAGAGAGTTTACTTAGTGTCAAACCGGTCTACCCGACTTGTTTGATTTTTTGCTCAGCATGATCTTGACTTTCGGGACTTTCTGCTAGATCTCAATCTGTTAAGATTTTCTACCTAGTCCCTCTGATCAAAACTTCCTTGTCTAGGCTCGATCTACTAAGATTTTCTACCTAATCCCTTCGACCAAGACTTCCTTATCTAGACTCAATTAGGATTTTTCTGGTTGTGCTACCTGCACACTAGTTCAAGTTATGTTAGATCACAACATAACCTTAATTTTGAACTCTTTGTCATTATCAAAATATCGGTTCAATTATCTGGTACTCCTTGCACCAATAGGAATAATTATCCCTAGTCCATTCCTTCTTTACTTTATTTCCTCTAAATTACTATTCCATTCCTTTCCTATTACCGTTCCCATTCATGAACTTAATGAAGAGTCGGTTTTAATTACATCATATGTTGGCCAATTGTGAATGTGGTAACCTGATCCGTTCAATTTGGATGATTTTCACAGTTACATTGTCTTTTATAATTTATGAGTAGGATGTGCAATGCAATCAAGATTTGGGGATAAATTTAGGTTTCTTTTAAAAGAAGTTATAAATTTCTACAATTTATTGGATTTTAATAATTTTAAAGGTTTAAAGTTGTTTAGATTTTTACAAAAAAGTAGATTTTTGAAATAATGTTAGGTGGTTACTTTGTAAAGAAGTGGTATTATTTTAAGTTTATAAAAAGGGTTAGGATTCAATGTATTTGATATTTTTAATTTAAGAACAATATTTTCCGAGAGGATTCAACCCCAGCTGCTGACTTATAAGTCGCAGAGATTGAGTCTTACTTTAATGGCTCAGATCTGATAGCTTGGAAGAGAACTTCATGCAATAACTCCGTCCATGGCCCATCATACTGGCAATGTTTCTTTTTCTCTAGCTTTCGTATTTCATTCATCAGCCTTGACTGCACTTTTATTATCTATTTCGAATGATGTACTATGACAATGAGGGAACATCTTTCACTCGTTCATATTTTTGCTATTTTCAGCATTATCCTTATCGATCATGAGAATCTTAGATGATTGGGTGGAAACATGTTTGTTATTTTTTTCAAATTTACCAGGCCAATGGCAAATGCAGCAAGAGTTCGTGCTCGAAGAACTTGGCAACCAATAAAAAAAATTTTGTGGAAAGATCAAAGCAGCTGGCCCAGAAAGAACAATGCATCAAAAAGTGCTCCTTCACTCAACTTCTTTTCTTCGATTGTAGAGTTCTTGGGTATTGAATGATACCCAATCCTCCCTGGTATTATCCAAGCTGGATGAGCATCACAGTAGTCCACCTTGATCCTCCTATCATTTTTTTAGTCTGCATGATCACTCTTTTTGAAACATTGTAGTTTTGCTATTGCCGATTCGAGTAAAATTATTATTATTGAATTAAACGAAACTGTACTTAATTTGGCCGAAAGTTATTTAATTAGTATGTATGGTGTTTTCTGATCAAATGATTGTTTCTTTTTTTCCTTGTTCACGGCTGGTGTAAGGATAGTGTATAGATAAGCTAAAGAGACAGGAATTTCCTTGAACTTGAAATTTCATGTCTGTTTCTTGTGTCTTAACTCAAAATAGGTCTTTGTTTGAAAATAGGAGAAAGAAACATTTTCAAGCAATCTGTTTTGGAAAAAATTGAGTAATTCGAATCCTTGTAGGCTTAAGATAAACATAGAAGTTACCTTGTTTTGCTGGTCAAAGACAATCTGGCTGTGTGATTAACATACCAAGTGCTCTTAAATATGAGATTTTATGGGAGCATCAAAAAGGGGCTCTTATTTAAAATGTCTTTCTTTTTGTTGCTAAAATCATAAATTTGTTTTTCTTTTCCAAAAATAAGTAGTTGAATATTTTATTTTTGGGGTGCAATAATTTAGCTCATTGGGTGTTTATATAGTTAGTTCCATCAAGTCCACTTCGAGGGGAGAGAATGGCAACTGCAGAAGAAGGATGAATGGTTTTCTCTTTCGCTCAGAAGACATTCTAGCTTTCCAAGCTTCTATATCCAAACAACTTCCGAGTTGAAATTTGGTTTTGACAAAAGGTTAAGTGAATTTTTACTTGGATCAAATTTTAGCTTAACAATTCAACACTATAGATCAACCTTAAACTTGCACTTAATAGCAATCTATCATCCAATGCATTTACAACACCAACGTGGAAACTATATGTCAAAGTCTATCCTCTCCTTTATTAAACACACATACATATATCACACAGCTACATCCACATGCTGCATGTGTTTCTGAATACTGACCATCTACAGGCAGCTGAATACTCATCTGCCAAATTCAGTTCTCTCTCAGTAAACACCACTTTGATACTCAGCTTCACAGAACTCTCCTCCGAGGTCATCACATGCCTCCCCAGGAAACACACTAGCAACACATATACACACATTCAGAAGACTTTTAACTAAAGAATGAGATGCAAGCTGATATGTAGGCGAAGAAGATCTTACGTTTTCGAGTCGTCGTACTCGAGATAGTCTCGCTCGATCTCCTCCGATGCAGCAGTAGAGCCAGTGGTGTTACTGTCTGATGCTGCAAGTTTCACCTCAGGGAACATCTTCGTGTTGCATGCCTCACCGCCGAGTACGTCACAGGCCTCCATAGGGAACACTCTGCATTTGAACTACCATGATATATCAGAGGTGTGAAAGATCTAGCTATCTATATATCTATCTATATGTGTGTGTAGCTGAACTGGTTTGATAGAAGCTTACGAGACGGTGGAGCTGTAGTCGAAGGTGGATGTTTCCCCGGCCATGGACCTGATGATGAAGGCTCTGCGTGGCTTGGCTGAGCTTGGCACCAGTGATCTGGTGCTCCTGATGGGCAGAATTGAGGGGGTGAAACACACGGCCGCTGCCTGCATTTTGGGAGGTTTGTAGTTTTGCTTGAATGATGGATGAGGGACTTGGTGCCTATTTGTAGGAGAGGATGATCAATGGATGTGGATAAGGTTCTTGGATATTTTTCGTTGGTCTGGTGATATTGTTTTATTATTTTTCTATTTTACATACTTTGTTATAAAACTTTAGATATTTTTCCTTCGGATTCTTATTGAGGTAGGTATTTGGATCTTTACGTAGATATTTTTATTATTGGATGTGGACTTGCAAACATTACCCACGCAAAGAATGAACTAGGAGGCATCTTTTCTCAGATCTAGTAGCTAGTAGCGTTAAAATATTTAATAAATTATTATTATATTTTTAAAACGTATAAAAAATAAAATAATATAGAATTTTTTTTTATTAATTTTTACAAGAATCAATTTAATTTTTTAAAATAAATTTATTTGATTTAATTAAAAAATAAATCATGTCATTAATATATAAAAAAAGATTAAGATTTTATGTATTAATTGCATGATGAATTTCAGAGTTAAAATTTTTAAAAATTTGAATTTGGTATTAGAGTCAAATTCTTCCTAAACTCTAAACTTTTTCCCCCTTTGCACCATATATCTCGATCGCCATTACCTCCATTTTTTTTTTACATCTACTATTGTTCCAAAGTCATTTATTCGTCGCACACTATATCTCTTCGATCATCGCAAACCCACCACCAAACATCTTCGTTGTTTTTTAGCCGGAACCAATTAAGAAAAAGTCGCAAGAATAAAGCTAAGTTTTTTGCTACCTTTTAACCTTATATTTTCTCCTTTAGCTTGATGAGTAAACAAATTGAATCTGCAAAAACAAGATTGTTCCTGTTATGGTCGTATGCTTTGAGCATGGTTAGTCAAGCCCAATGGACAGGGGCGGGTGCTACGTCTTAGGATCGGAGACGTGGATCGAACCAAGGTTCCCCAAAGCCACGTCGCTAACCCTCTAGATGTTACCTTACAATCCCGACAGGAGGACCGAATCGGGATATGTAAGTCGGAGACCCCGAATAGGTCTCGGCTCGGCCCTGAACCTCCCTCGGCGTGGCTCCACGCCTCCAAATCCCCTGAACGGAGTACCCTTGAGACTAAGCGAAGGAGTCGGTTCGGATCCTCTGCACAAGAGAAGTCTTCCCCCTGCTCGAGTGAATCCAGTCGGCTCGGACCCTCCTCATATGGGATACTCTCTGGGCATTCGAGAGGGTCATGTCGGGTCGGACTCTCTCTAGGGTGACTGTCCTCTCGAACCGGGCGGAGACGCCATGCTGGAGATCCACCCATTCGACTCGGTTTCTTGATGGCCTATACTCGAGCCGGATCAACTTTCATCGCCCCTTCTTATTCTTATCCTGGAAAAGATCACTCCTCTATCGTACAGTTGTGAATGTTCTCCTGACACTTCTACAGCTCATCATGGCAAATCTCTAAAAGATATCGAAACATACTTCCTTAAATGCAAGGCAGCGATGGGACATCAGTGTTGACTATACCCTATTCTCTGACACATTCATAACGACGATGGGACTTTAGTTATGTCCTCGATGTGACTTAACGTTTTCAACCATATAAAAGGTCAGTGGGTTATCGAAGAGAGGTATGCAATCTCAGATCCCTCACTTCTTCCTCTAAGTTCTCCTCCTCTCTCACACACTAACTTAGGCATCGGAGTGGTCGCGCCAGGACCCTCCTAGCCTTCCCTCTCACCTTCTTCATGTTTGCAGGCTCTTCCCTTCAACCCCTTCTTAACCTCCTGAGGTCCTGGTGCTAAAGAAGGCGGTCGAAACTTCCTGGTGCAGATCTCAACAGGAACAGTTCCAATTCTTATTCAGTTTGTGGGTGTCTTTACTGCAAGCATTCTACTTACTGAAACAAACTATGATGTGCGGTGTCAATTAATGGAGATGCATATTCATTTTTTTAATTGGCATATGGTATTTAACTTACATCTATTAATTTTAGGGGTTTCATGAAAGTTTCCTATCAATCACCACTCTAAATCAGAAAATATTTACGATGCCTCATCTATATAGACCGTTTTCTTTGACTTGCTATTTACTGGAGGGAAAAAAAATCCTACAGTGTACCATAATTGAATCTCAAATTCAAAATTTTTAAGATCCATCAGAGGACCTTAACCATTACACCATTACCCTAGGCTCTTATAACTCTCTTATATCGTAGGCAAATGTGCTTCATCGGCTATGACAGACAAGGGATATGAAAAATAATATGTCAAAAATCCAAAAGTAAAATTTTGGCTTTTGATGTCAATGTATCCTAATATCATGAAATGTTATCTTCATTTCATCCCAAAAAAAAAATGGAATGTTATCTTCGTAGGCTCTGTGCTTGATGCAAATGGTTAAAGCATAATAGGGATCTTTAGAGTGTCATGGTTCAATTCTTTGCTGGGACATATGCTGACATTGAATTTAGAGGAAAAACGTAGGTTGGGCAGCCGTGGGCTGAAGTACCTATGGACGGAAAAGTCCATGAGTTTGTCTTCATAAGTAGAGTACCGATTCAGTGTTGAAACTATAGATAGATTGATATACATGAATGAACATTTATATACCATAAAAAATAATTAAACATTTACAGTGATTGATGCCTTACAAACTTGATCTTGCTTTTCATCTATCAAATAATCCTCGTGCTTATTGTCTAAAGGATGTTACGAAATCGAACAACCCTCCGAATTCCACGAACCAAATTCCTCTCGATATGGGATGTTCTTCTCTTGCAAAAATCTTCACCTTCATCATCCCGCTTCGCTTGGGTGCATCCTTTTAATAGAAGGGAGAGTAATAGGATAAGTCATGGGGGTAAGTGGGCAGTTTTGATAACTGCCCACATCTCCAACTGTTAGTAATAACCCTAGAGCCAATTATGTGATGATTGACTAGGGTCTTTGTATTATATTGTATTATTAATAAAGGCAAGGATTTTTGATTGTTATACTTACTTTATGTTTATGCCAAATAACTAAGTCCTTGGGTAGCTAGTTCTAATCTACATCATATCGATTGTTTGAATCGATAGTTAGATGATGTAGAGAACACTACTCTTAATCATTCCCAATCAAACATTAATATTCAGGGACGATATTAATGCATTGAGATTAACATGTAGGTCAACTGGATGACTTGATCTCACACGTCATGGATATGGGATATCGAGTTGACACATGAGTATATATTATAGAATATATACTGAATTGACACACCATGAGAAAGTTGCATGGATCGTTATATGAGTGTCATAAACTTTCTCATGTGACTATTGGTATGAATAGTTCTTTGACCTGAAGTCACTACGGTTCCCTATATAAGGAGTTATGTACTTTGGTGTCATCAAACGCCATCCGTAATAGGGTTGACTATATAGGGGATCAATGGGTATATAATAAATTATGCGGAGGGATGTGAGTGATGTAGATGGGATCTATCCCTCTTATATGACGGGAGTGATATGTTGAGGCCTCTTGATAGAGTAGGACTACGAAATGCATGGTCATGCTCAAATGAGTCAATATGAGATATTGAGCTCATTTGCTTGAGTGAAGTCTACTTGAGGATCAAGAAACATAAAGATTGATAAAAGGATGACACAATCTATACCTCATTGATCAATCTAGATATCGAGAATAGAAGGACATGGTTCATACATTATCATAGTCATGATTTATTTAATTAACGGATATACGATATTCATAGGGAGATGTTATGTGGAATGAGTTATTATTGATGGACAGATCTCGAAATCCTCGAATCCACCTCAGGAAGAATTCATATTCTTGTCACTTGGGTAGCAATGATGCATTGCTAGATACCACTTATTGCTTATGTTTCTAAAATAGGTTTTAGAGACATTGCCAACGTTACAAGAACCTATTGGGTCACACACAAATAATATTCTATTTTGAAGATGTGTTCATTTTAGTTTGACTAAAGGAATAATTATTGCTCATTAGATGGCCAATGCTTGAATTAGACTTGAGTTAGACTCAAGTTGGTTGAATTTGACTTAGACTCAAATTAAACCAAGTTGATGGAAGGTTGGTTCATCATGCATGATTAATGTGGATTAATTATGCAATGAAGAAGAGGAAGTTATCATGCATGATTAATAGGATTAATCATGCATTGATGAAAGAATACCAAAAGCCTAAAAACCTTTGGTATTCATGGCTTGGGTATAAAAAGAGTTTTCTTCTCAAGAGTCATGTTGGATGATCATCTTCTTCCCTCTTCTTTCTCTTGGCCGAAACTACACTATGGGGTTGCTAGCACAATCCAAATTTTCTCCAAAAAATGTGTGGTAGTGTGGATACGCATAGAGGCACGGACATTTGAACGTGCAAGAGATCCGATAAACTTTGGACAACCAGGATAAACAAAGGGCACGCAACAAAGGTATACCCTATTAGATAGGATTTTATAGATCTAACTTGTATGAGTTTTCTTTCGCATGGATCACTTAAGGGATCCTTTTTCCGCTGTGATTTATTATTTTATCGCATAGGATTCCCTACAGTGGTATCAGAGCTACTTGCGAAAGATCATACAAGTTTTTTTTCTTTTTATATGTGATATAGAAGTAGGACATGTTGTTATGGGTTGCCTAATTATATGAGTATTTTTGTTTGTATGCAAAAGTTTGTGTTGATCAAACTAGAGGATATAACATCATCATGTTGACAGATATGCAAATGTTTGTCTAATGAAAGTATGCTACAGTCCAATTGCATTTGACAAAAGTGTGATAAATTTTTCACGATCTATTGTAAACAGATGGTGTAATTTTTGTCACAAGGATACATCAACGGAGCAAGAGGGTTTCGAGTTTATTTTGATGAACAAAGGGCAGTGACTCATTCAAGGAGTTGTAAATAAAATTTTGATCATGAGTAATTTTAATGAACAAGCGGGACCGTCGTGAAATTTTTGCTCATGAGTAATTTTTGCAAACATAATAATATTGATGTCTTAGATCTATTTGTTATGTGTTGGTTGCCATGGTGCATGGTTATGACCCTTAACCCCGATGTGATTGTGGTTGTGTTGTGTGTGCATGTTGTAATTCATAATACAATCTGCATGTCGTGCCTTTCTCTCTATTTTTTTAGTTGTAAAAATTGATTTAGACTCGAATGTAACTCGAGTATTCTTATTTTGTAATGTACAAAATGAGGAGTGGAAAGTCCATTGGAGGATGAAGTTACAAGAAGGATGTTGATGACACATGATGACCAAAGGAAGCACTTGGAGAAGATGTTATCCCTAGGTTGACCATTCGATTTTCTCATTGGCTTGAGAGGATCGTAGAATATGAGTCATAACCATGTCACGTTTAAGCTTATATGTTGATATATGCTATGTGTGTATGTAATGCATGTTAGATAAATTTTATTGTAAAATACCAAAAATTTCATTGTGAAGGAGATTGGAACTCATCTTGCAAAGACAAAATCAACGAAACCAAATTAGGTCAAATCTGAAATTTGTTTGGTTGATGAACCAAATGATTCGGGTTGAACTAAATTGAACCAACATGGTTTGGGATGTGATGGAAGAGGTTTTGACAAAATAAAGGGGATGGGAAGATTCGTCTCACGAAGACAAATCAAACGAAACTGGTTTGGAGCAAATCAGAGGTTGTTTGGTTAGTGAACCAAGCAAACCAAAGTTGAACCTGGTTCACTACAGTAATCGGTTCAAGGGTTACAGTAAACCCTAAGATTTAAACCAGTTTAGCCCAACCCGAGTTAGGTTACTGTGCATCCCTCTTTAAAACATAAATCACCGATTGCTTTGAGTGCACCGCGTCTTCCTTCCCTCACGAACCCGATCAGCTTCTTCCTCCTTCCACATCTCTTGCCGTCGCCGCCTCACAAGCACCGAAGCCAATTTGTTCCTTCCCAAGTCGTCGACACCCAGCTGTTTCTTCTCCCTGAACGACGGCCACGGTGATCCTCATCATTGTCCGATCACTGCACGCCCGTCGTTGACTCTTCGCGCGATCTTTCGCAGCATCCCGCGCCGCCGTTTCACAGCGTCGTTTCTCTTCTTCATGCCATCTGTCGTCGTTCCCTGCCAACCGGTGTCATCTTCTTCTTTTTTCATCAAGTCGCAGCGTATTGGAACGATTTAGAGAAGGAAGACAATGGTTGTTGCTGTGATCTAATCCGCGGTGGGATTGATTGGGGTTGAGCAAGAATTATAGGGCAAAGGATTTGATCGGAGGAGGAGCTCGATTTAGGGCATGATCGGCCTTCTTGGAGGTGAGTTCTTCCCTTGATTTTGAGTTAGCTTCGTTCAGCAGTAGATGGTAGGTTGATTTTGGATGTTGGGTGTTGTCCTGTTTTGTCTAGATAGAATGGAGATCGAGTTGGGTTTTGCGGCGGTGAACTTGGAATCGGGCAGCGTTTGATCAGGGGCTGAACTGAGGATCCTAGGGCAAGGATCTGAGGTAAGTTTCTTATTGATTCTGATCTGGATGTTTTGATTAGCTATGTTAGTTTGATGTTGATCTTGTGGGTTGAATTGCGGTAAGGAAGAGTTGATGTGGGTTCTTGATGTGGTTGTCTACATGGGAGATTAACCACGGTTGGGTTATGTTAATCGATTTGTTGGGTTTTATGTGTTGAACTCGATTGTAAACCAAGGAGAGTGAGGTTGGTTAGTTTAACTGGATTGTTGTCGAATTAGTTAGGATTATTAGATTGGGTTAGAATTTATATATGATAAATTTAATACGATGATGTATTTAGTGTTGTATTGTCATTTATTGCAGGACCTTGAGTTGATTGGTCCTATTATTACACGGAGTTTGATTATTTTCTGGGGTTCTGTTGTAGACGATCATCTTATCAGGTGGGTACCCCTATGCTTGGTTAACACAGGTCCTCTTTTATAGTACATAATTTAATTGTTTATCCTATTGATACTCCTGCTACTTGTACTATTTATCTGATTAATACTATATGATATTCGTTGTTGAATATTTTCTAGTTGACCCTTGATATGGTTGATACTATCCTATTGATACTCCTATTACTTGTACCATTTTATCTAGTTGATACCCTATGATATTCGTTGTTGGATACCTTCTTGTCGATCTTTGATATGGTTTGATACTATCCTGTTAAATCTCTTGATACTTAGGTGTGTTATCTAATTGATACCTTTTGATACTTATTAATTGATACATGCTTGTTGACCTTGATTGACCTATCTATTGATAGTTCAGCGTTTAGTTGATATCGTTGATCTATGATGACCCCTCTTGATTCATGTTGATTTTACTGATTAGTTGTGACCATTACATGATAAGATGATTATCATAACATCTACATGCTAGAAGTAGGTGTTGTTGCTTGCTGTTGTTGTTATACCTCTCACTACCTGTGTGGGTGAGAGTATTATAGCACTGTCTATGTGGGTGCGATCATTATATCATTATAGCACTGCCTATGTGGGTGCTACACACTGCCTGTGTGGGTGCGACGCACTACCTGTGTGAGTGTGATTATCTTAGCACTGCCTGTGTGGGTGCTAGCATACTTTTGCTGTTGTATTATACTGCATTGTTGTTTGCAGCATCGTTGTATGTGACTATTGCATTTATATATTATATGTTTGTTGCATTTGCATGTTATATGACTATTGCACTTGTATGATACCTGACTGTTTCATTGTATGCCATGACATGCATAGCATGATTTTACATGATTCCTATACCTGTCACACATTATTGATCTTTCCTTATTTATTCACAGTAGAGATGGTATATCTTCTATATTTCTGTTGATATAACTCTTGCTGATATTTATCCTTACATGTACTTCTTTCATGTACCCACTGAGTATTTAATGCTCACTACCCAGACCCTGGAGTTTGCCTTGTTTCCTCCCCAGGTAGCAGATAGGATTTACTTGGAGCTTGGAGATCTGCTTGGCTGACTGCATCCATCTCACATCAGAGAAAGTTTTATATGGTGGTTTGTATGGATTTTGGTTTTACTCAATTTATGGGTTGTAATTGTTGACTGTTGGACTTTGTGAGTATCGAGGTTTTTGGTTGTATTCGGTTTATGGACTTCTGTTTCGTAGACTTGGGGTTTTGGACGGTATGTGTGGATTTGTGGAGTTGTATTTTATTTTGTTTTGCTATGTTGCTTTTGTGTGGACTTGTCGTTTATACGTTTTATTGTGGTTACATGTATTAGTTTAGTAGTTGTGGTCGTGTAAGCCTTATATTGCATTTGTGATGTATCTGTGTGGTGTGTGAAGGACGTGTAGTCCTTATTCTGGCCGCATGTGGCCGTGTATCTTTGTATGTATTAGGGAAATTGTCATAGTTACTGGGGAGATGCTGTCAAAATTTTCGGAAGGTCTTCCCGGGGCGTGACATAGATATCCTCCGGACAGCAGATTGAGTTCACCCGAGACGACGAGGGTATTGTTTATTTCCGAGGCAGATTATGCGTACCTGAGTCTCACCCAGTCATGGAGGAATTACTTCAGAAGGCTCATCGCTCTATTCACCCAGGCGTGACCCACATGTATCGAGACCTGAGGCGTGCCTATTGGTGGAAGAGCATGAAGAAAGACATCGCGGAATTTGTATCTAGATGTCTTGTTTGTCAGTAAGTGAAAGCTGAACATCAGAGACCGACTGGACTACTTCAGAGAATTCCCATTCCTGAGTGCAAATGGGATTACATTACTATGGATTTTGTGGTGGAATTGCCTAGGACACGACGAGACCATGACGCAATTTGGATAATCGTTGATCAGTTAACCAAGTCCACACATTTCTTAGCGATTCGGAAGACTAACTCTCTAGATCGATTGGCAGAGTTGTACTGTCATGAGATTATCAGATTGCATGGTGTTCCATTGAGCATTATATTAGATAGAGACCCACGATTCACATCCCGATTCTGGCAGAGTCTGTAGCAGGCCATGGGCACGCAGCTCCGTTTTAGTACAGCATTCTATCCACAGACAGATGGACAGTCAGAGCGGACCATTCAAACTCTGGAGGATTTGTTGAGGTCTTGTGTTATGGATTTCTGGGGCTGCTGGGAGGACCACTCTTGAGGATTTGTTGAGGTCTTGTGTTATGGATTTCGGGAGCAGCTGGGAGGATCACCTGCACTTAGTGGAGTTTGCCTACAACAACAGCTTTCATTCGTCTATCTAGATGGCACCGTTTGAAGCGTTGTATGGTAGGCCTTGTCGGACACCCACCCTCTGGGAGGAGGTCAGGGAGGCTTAGCTGCTAGGACCCCATAGAGCTCAGCATGAGATAGAGTTTGCCCGCACTATTAGACGGAGGATGTCAGAGGCGTAGGATCGCTAGAAGAGTTATCCTGATCGGCGACGAAGACCCTTGAAGTTCTCTACGGGAGATCATGTATTTTTTAGAGTCTCACCCACGAAAGGGGTGAAGAGATTTGGCCTCCGGGGTAAGCTAGCTCCACGATACATTGGGCCGTTCCAGATTCTAGAGAGGATTGGAGCAGTAGCTTATCGCCTAGCGCTACCCCCATCCTTGGCTAGTATTCACGACATATTTCATGTGTCCATGCTGAGGAGATCGATATGTATCAGATCCAGCACATATTCTATCAGATGTATCGGTCTCCATTCAGCCTGATGCTACATACGAGTAGGCTCCAGTACGGATTTTGGACCGCAAGAAGCGTTAGTTGCGAAGAAAGACCATCCGGCTCGTTAAAGTTGGATGGCAACATCATTCTGATGCGAAGGCTACCTGGGAGCTTGAGGATACAATACGAGCTCGATACCCCCACCTCTTCACTTGAGGTATGTATGTAATTACATTCAGCATGTATACTTCATATCCATTTTAGTATTTGCTGATAATAAATGCTGAAATTTGGGGACCAAATTTTTATTAGTGGGGGAGAATGTAAAATATGAAAAAATTCAAAATAAAAGAAAGACGGTTAATGGATTTTGAGTTTAAAAACTCGAAACCCATTAGGAATCCAATAACCCCTCGCGCAACTCTCCTTCCCGAAACTGAACTTCCGTTCCTCTTCTTCTGCCCGAAAACGCCCGATGTCGTTCCCCTTCTTCTCTGTGTGAAACCGCTGCCTCCTCTTCTTCTTCTTCCCTGCCGTGGCCTCTCCTCTCCTCCTTCGCTTCGTCGCCTGCAGCCAAGGAAGCCAAGCGCGACTTTTCCCTTCACTGCCCGACGCCGCTGTCGCTGTGAAGATCGCCACTGTCGGCTGCCGCCGTCCATCTCCCTCTTCTCTGTGCCCTAGCTGCAACCCTCTGTCACCTTCTTTCCCTAGCCGCCGCTGAGCAACGGGATGAAGGTGAGGTCCTATTTCATTTTTTGGGGGTATTTGCTGCTGGGTTGGATTTCTTCGGTTTACTGAGGGTTTCTTTTGGATTCGGCAGATCAGGCGAAGGAGGCGTCGATTGGAAGAGGGAAAAAGCTCCATCGTTCCTCTTCCACGTTTCCCCTTTTTCCTTTCTTTTTGTGATCATATTCACATGCCCTCCCTTCTCTGGTTTCGTCCTGATTCCTCCCTAGAACAGCTCATCAATTTTATCATAAGGCCCCAGGTGCGGAACTATTTCACGGATGTCTAGTTCTTCATTCCTTGTATTTATCGAGCATGGATTGATTTGATAGGGCAATATGTTTGATTTGTTGTAGAGATGTTTGATACAGCATGTTGTAATCAAGGATTCTAGATTAAACTTCATTCTGATGTTGATCTTTCCTCCCACCTTAAACCTACAGTTTCTACTGTGAAATATCAAAATTTGCCTTGATGCAAACATATTCTGATAATGAAGTTGCAGCTAGAGCATGCTGTTTTGACTTATTTGTATGAGACAATTAGCCTTCAAAGGCCCAGTTCAACCCTAAGATTTATTCTGCAAGCCAAATGGGTAAATCAGAAGGAAAAAATATATATATAGCAATATGATTAAATAACAGTACAATAAATGCCTCAATAGATGTATATGATTTAGAGTATATACACATGGTCTATCACTAATCCGACTCTGGTTTGGCATGGGCATCATGTGGAAACCAACTGTAGACTAAGCTTATCTTTTAAACGTTTTAATGTATTTGGTACCATGATTTGCTCGAGGATAAGATTCTTTGCTGAGCAATTAGCAAAATAAAAATTCAGATCCTTGGTTTTCACACACTAGATGTCCAAGTAATTTTGATAAACTATATAATTGACAAAACTCAAGTAGGTGTCATTTAAGGCTTGGTTTAGTTGAATTATGTTTGGTCTGGTTGATTTGATATTTTTTTTCATTGTGTTGAAACGAGTGTTCATTAATAAGTTATTAGGAAGTTATTTATTCTAAATTCAGGACATTGAACCGGATATTCTAGACAGAGGTTTTCCTTGCTGATACAGACTACATTCTGAAGGCGGGTATCTGTCTTATCTCTTTAGATAAGTCGTTTTGACATGTATAGTTTTACTATAGCTGTAGTAATTCATTTTATGCTTTTATATCTGCCCTGGTATGTCACTACTTGCTTACATATGTTGTATACCATTTTTACCTGATACCTGTTTAGTTCCTTAGCATCTTGATACTTGCTATGTGTATATAGGTTCATCAGAGTAGTGATATATTGTTCTTTACTGGGCATTGATTATCTACTAGATATATCTTGCATACATTAGTGTCATGCACCATTTTGCATGATTGCATGCTGGTGATCATCGGCTCCTTTGTTGTTTGAGCCCGTCGCCAGTTACATGATCTGCACACACTTCCACTCATGGGTTAGTGGTACATCAGGAGGGTGTGTGCAGTTGCTCTGTCAGGGCTCCGCTTGGCCGCTCAGGGGTAGTGGTTCCGCGGCGTGGTAGCATTACAACGATCCCTCCTTCGCATTATGAGACGAGGAGATGAGAGCATTGCTCCCCCATATGACTTGGGGTAAGAGGATAGGTGTACTCCGACAGCATCCTATCCACTTTGTCACTCAGGAGCAGTGAAGGCAGAGTGCACAGTTGTCATAGCCCTACCCACTTGAACTCACCATTGTGGTGACGGTGGCTGACTGGTGTCAGGGATGACCATGTCATTGCATCATGTGCATACGGCATAGATTGCATTTATTTATGCTTGTTGCATTTTGGTTGCTGCATATGTTTGACATGCACATACAGGAGGCCTTATGCATTTTGGTAGGTGATTCTGGTATGCACAGCTTTTCCGTTCTTTCAGTTTTGCATTTCTTACTATCCTTTCAGGAGACTGTACTGGCATGATTATTACTGCTAGGGATAGTTTACTATACATGTCTGCTAGATATCCGCTGAGTTCGTGAGCTCACCCCGTTGATTTCATTCTTTTCAGGTTGATGTCAGTCTGGAGAGTCGTGCTGCTAGTCCCCTGTCGAGATGACCTCGACCATTTGGTTTTCACTATGTTTTCAATATTTGTGTCAATACTGGTTCTATATAGTATGGATCTTCTTATACATGTTCGATTTTAGTGTTTTTGTTATATTTAAGGGTTGTGGCCCTGTGGGTCTTATATTGTGCTTGTTATGTACTTTTGACATATTATGTTTTTGGATTGTAGCTGTGTAGGCTTATTTGTGGCCTTGTAGGCCTTAGGACATATATGTATTCAGGGAATTGCAATTATTACAGGGGAGATGGTGCTGAAAATTTTTGAACAGCCGTCTCCCGGGGCGTAACACTTTGACTCAGATTTGACCTGAGTTGACCCTGAGCTTGGTTCAACTGCCTTTGTTTGCTTTACCTCTGCTTTCTCTATCTTGCTTCCAGCTCTTGGTTCCTGCAAGACAAGCATACAAACAAACAGACAATCCTAAACCTTACCTTGTGGGTCTAACTTCATATTTCTACCGAAATTCTAGGTTAGTCTAACGCCTACTATTCCACTCTGGGAACGCGCCCTTACCCACTCCCCTCGGGAGAAGTTTTACCAACAAGTCCTCTAGACTTGTTAGACTTCCCGCTTAACTATGGTCCCTGGCCCCAGTGTTAGGATCGGTTGGTTCGCTAGAGGGGGGTGAATAGCGTTTTTCGAATCTTCTTTGATTGTTTCTCTGCAAGAGTGTTAGCGGAAGCAAAAATATAATAGAGAAAACAATAGATCAACGCTAACCCGGTTTGTTTACTTGGTATCCACCTCCGCAGAGGTGACTAATCCAAGGATCCACACGCACGCACACACCCGCTGCACTATGAATCGTCTCCTTCTCGAAAACCTCGAAGGCGGAGAAACCTTTACAACCTTTTCATTCTCCTCAAAATGATATGAAATAATGTTTAGGAGGAGAGGAAGAAAGCAAAGAATCAGAGAACAACAAGTTCTCAAAAGAAGCACAAAGAGATAAAAGAATGGCAGAATTCATTCAAAATCTTGAGTTGTTCTCGCGCAGGCTTCTTTTATAATTCTTCAACATCAGTCGACTGCTGGCAGGGCCAGTCGACTGATGCCTTCAATCGGCAACAAAATCTTACATTAAAGCGCATTAAATGCTTGCCAGCTTTCACCAACGTTCAAATATCAGTCGACTGATCCAAGACCAGTCTACTGGCATCAGTCGACTCCAATACTCCAGTCGACTGCCCAGTCGACTCCTGTCTTCCTCTGGCTCGACTGATTTTTCTGTGTGCGTCTGATTTATGAGCAGTCGACTGCTGGCAGGGCCAGTCGACTGGTGAAGCTGAAAAATCTCATTTCAGCTTCTCTTGACCTAGACCTCGGCCTTCAAACACCTCCCATAGCCTCGTGCCTTCCCTGGATGCTCCATCATCCTCGCACTAGCCTGAGATGCTTCCATCAGCTTCGTCATGTCAAGTCCTTGCCAAGACCAACCTTGGACTTTTCCTTGCCAAGACTACCCACTTGGACTTTTCCTTGCCAAGACTACCCACTTGGACTTTTCCTTTGCCAAGACTACCCACTTGGACTTTTCCTTTGCCAAGACTTTCCACTTGGACTTTTCCTTTGTCAAGACTTCCCACTTGGACTTTTCTTTTGCCAAGACTTCCCACTTGGACTTTTCTTTTGCCAAGACCAACCTTGGACTTTCCTTTGCCAAGACTTCCCACTTGGACTTTCCTTTGCCAAGACTTCCCACTTGGGACTTTTCTTTTGCCAAGACCACGCTTGGACTTTTCTTTTGCCAAGTCTTCAACCTGGACTTTCCTGCAAACTTAAGAATTAATATATTTTGTAAATACAAAACTATTGGCTACAAAATTTACTCAATCACATACAAAACATACAACTTATATTTACACAAAAATCATTCTTACAGCAGGTTCATAACACAAATTCATATCATACAGCAGGTCGATAACATACAACTTATACAAGTTCATAACACAAATTCAAGTTACAACTTCCAACATAGAAGCTCCATAATTAACAGCAGCATGTCCATAACAAAGGTTTCAACGCAACAGAATATCCTCCAACAATAGCAGAAATAGAACAGGTGCATCACAACATTAGCAGCACCAAGTAACAGCAAGTGCATCACCAAGTATGGGCACAACATTAGCATCACCAAGTAACAGCAGCAGAAATAGAACAGGTCCATTTGCCAAATACCAACCTGCCAAAAGATAATACTAATTTATCCAAAATATGGGCACAACAGCAGTAAACTCAGCTGCCTTAAACTATGAACACACATATAGATTAAGTTAATTGGAAAAACAATCAACATTGACTTTGCAAAATGATAAATGATTTATTTGAAGTGATTTGAACAAGTACTATTGATCCTAAATTGTTTTGATCATTTGGCTTACTTGAAGGATCCAGAACCTATAAAAAAGTATGCAAACATGATAAACCAGATACACTACAAAAGAGTTAAAAGTGAGGATGTTGTGTTTAGCAAACCTCGCGCATAAAAGACCACCTTAGCGATAGATATTTTATATACATTAAATATTTCTGGTTGGTCACAACAACTAGATGTTAAATACTTATAGCACACTGAAAAGGTGTAGCATGTGTCAAACAAGTACCAAAATTAACAAGAATATTAGTGTTTCATAAAATGACTTACCTCAATAGGCGTCATCAATTCAAGGGGCTTCTCCCAGGCAGATTGCCTAGTCTTCTTATTATAATAGTATCTAAAATGAAAAAAAAAATGATGAAACATAACAAAAAAGGAATAATGTATAAAACTAATCAAAGGACAAAGAATACCATGTACTAATATGAGACAATAACACACCACCAAGATTTTAGTGGAACATTGACATACATCGATGAAAGTATTTTAACTCTGAATAACTTTAATGTAAGTAGCACTAGTAATCATGATTAGAAATAGTAACGTCATGAAAAGAAAACATAAAATAAGCATAATTACTCAGTCCACACCTTTTTCCATCAGCAGCAGTGTGCTCTTGCCAGTCAGAAGAGGCCTATTCTGTAGAATTTGATTGTACAATTTGCGCCTTTTTTATCAGAAGTATAAGGTTAAGCCAGGAGACTATAAAATTTTCATCTAAGCAGAATTAACAAATGCAAAAAAATTTAAAAAAAAATCTTACTGGAACAGTCACAGCGGTAGCCAAAGGTTGTTGTGCAGTCTGATGCAAAGGTGCGACGAGAGGTACACTCTGAGTTCTAGGCGTTGTCCAGGTTTGTGTTCCCGAAGGGGTCACCTGTGTTGCTGCTTGATACTGAACTGGAGCATTTATGGTATTTGGTGCCTGAACTTAAGATGTTGCAAACTGCAATCCAATACTGTAACATCAAACAATAGACCATTGTTATGACTTGGGTGTTCATCACTCCATTTGTTAGTAATGATTAAATGGTATGGAATATGGAAGAAACGAATACAATATCTCACTTTCTCAAAATGCATTATAGACTACTCTAATATTTTACAATTCAAAATTTCAATATACCCTACTTGTATATTTCCTGTTCAAATTAAATGTTTTGTTCTTAGTTGATTCAAACCCAATCGTGAAGATTGATTTGCAAATTATGCACCTAAGCTTCACCATAAAACATTTATAAGTACAAAATTACACTGTGCCTCCTATGCGATTGAGCAAAGTAAAATGTCTAAGAAAGGATTTAATCTATCGATTACCATGACTTTAATCAATTGGAAGTAAGATAAATTACTGTTTGGTACACCGTAAACAATAGCAGCACGCTACACAACATGACTACTACTAGCATCGTAGATCAACATATTGAATAGAATTGGTGGTTGCTCTGAGATCCAGAATATGAAAGAAACAATCACACCAAGTGACATAACCGAAAATTTTAGGAAATAAATTTAGAGCAAGCATGCTCTATGACAAAAACAACATAAAAGCAGCAACAAAAATTCATTGTTAAAAAAGATTAGACTGAAAGACTAATTGATCACAAGATTTTCCTATATTGCTCTCTCAGCACACAAAGTAATAAAATGTAAGCTCCCAGTTTAGTCAGAAGAGAAAATAGATGGATAAAAAGATTTCTATCATGAGTTCCTTCTGACAATGGAAGAATTTATGAAAGCTCAAGATCTGAAAAATCATGAATATAGATTCTACTAGCATCATTTTTTATTTATCCAGAATGCAAACATGATGGTATTAAGCTAACAGGTTTATCAGCAAATCAGGCTAGGTCCACTTGACCAGGATTATCAATCCACGGTATTTCTATTTCCCTTTGTAGTTTGGGTTC
>NC_133862.1:1477075-1492987 GCF_044706935.1 Curcuma longa | reverse complement strand
AGAATGGGTAGTATTACAACCCATTTGTGATAACTGTTTAAAAATAGGGCATGCAAATTTTTATAAAAATTACAGCAAGAATATTTTAATTTCTAAATATGAATATGTAATCAACCAGTATGATAATGATTATGACATCAATTTTTTAATTGAAAATGATAACTTGGTTGTGTCTACTAGTATGGTTGATGATCTTGCTGAGGATATATTTGAAGATTTATTCTATCATGCTATTGATGATATTGTGGAAGGATATGTAGGGACTCGTACTATGGTGATAAAGTCCCAAGAATCGTTTCTTTATATTCCACAACCACTCGACGTAATGGATAATGCAGGATTAGGAGTTGTTAAAAAAGTTAATATAGGGACTTGGCATTAGAGACCAAGTCCCAAGAATCACTTGTTTTGGTTGACCCTCCACCCGTACCAAAGTACACTCTACCTTCAAATTTATTTGATGACTTACTAAACTTTGTAGTTGGTGAAGATACTATTTGTTTTGATATACCTATGTTTAGCAATCTATCTTTTCTCAAGCATATTTATGGTAGGAAATCTTTTGATAATAATTCTCATACAAACTTTTCACAGCTATTTTATGGGATTGCTAGTAGTAACTATTTATTTTTTAGCATATTTAATGGCATGCTCAGGGCCCTCAACTGTAGGGTTCTGAAGTATCTTACACCTCCACAGTCGAGGTTTAAATAATGCAAATAAAGGTCAAGCTAAAGACCTTAAACAAGCGCTTCTTGGGAGGCAATCCAAGTTTCCTTCTTTGTTTCCATTTTTAGTTTTTTTTATTTTCTTTTACACTTTATTTTATTTTTTAACTCATAAACTCTCTACTTACTTTTTCTTATTATATCTTCTTTTGAAGGTTTCATGGATATAGAGAAGTGTGCTTACCTTGAGGAGAGAGAATAGATAACTGAAAGACTTGAATATCTTTTGAGCTCCGTTAGGTAATTTCTCTCCAATAATATTTCTTCTCCATTAATATTTTTGTTTTCACTGAAACATAGAAAAATGTAAGTCTGGAGGATGTACATATTTTTGGATTCTTAGTTAGATTTAGTTATATTTCTTTTGGTTTCTTCGTGCATAATAAATTTTTTTGGCTAGTTGCATCACTCATCATATCAATAATAGTTTGTCTTCCTACAAAAGTGCTAGCACGCTTGTTTTAGATTTTATTGATTTGATATTTGGAGCTAGTATGTTTGGTGATTTGATTTTTTCCTATCATTAGTAGCATGAAGTGAGCTATGTATTTATTAAAAAAATTTGAGTTTTGATCTAGTTTTAGGATCTTTCTACACTAAGCTTAGGTTTGATACTAGAAAGTCTGAAATTAGTCATGATTCATAGAACCATTAGTACTTGTGCTTCTAAGGTGATCTCTCAACTGCATTTTGGTTACTGAATAAACTCAGATCATGGAAGCTCATTTGAAAAAATTAAGATCCTAAAATAATAATTCTACAATGGGTGCAACTCCTTCTTATGCTCGCAATACTTTGCTAAAAAAAAGGGATAAAAAATAGTGTCATGAGTGGAAACTGACTAGATACCCCTTTGAGATCGGTAAGGGTTACTAGGGAAATTAATATCTATCATGTTTCTCTTGATATCGAGTATTTTTTTGAGACTTTGTGTAGACTGGTGCGAAGCACCTTTTGAGAGGGATGAACCATGCTTGTGGTAGGTAAGTGTCTATCGCCGGAAGCATAAGGAAAAATGGTTAGATGACGACTTGACTTTAAGTAAGGTTTGACACTTTAAAACCCATGGTCACTTTTTGCACTGAGCACGGAGAACTAACTCTTAGGCCACTTTTTAAGTAATTTTGATATCTAGCTCACCAATGATACTATATGATAGGATCATTTGCGATTCATTAGGGATTATGATGCTCTATTTTTTTCAATTCATGAATCTAGATGCAATTTTTTTTTGTTTGAGGGCAAGCAAAAGTTTAAGTCTGGGGGTGTGATGAGCGTAGGTTATATATGATTTTTAGCCTTTTTTAACGCTCATCTATTTGTAATTCATTGCATGATCTACTTTATTACACCTTATTTCTTTATTATTACATGTTTCTACTCCTTTTGCTCAGAGATCTGCTCTTTGTATGTTTTTGATTGACAAGATGTGATTCAAAGCTAAAACGATGCATATTTGATGGTGGAGCAAGAAGTGGAGAAAAGAGACTCGCACTGGCCATGCTCATCATCACGGGTGGGTCTCCTATGCAGCAAACACGAAGAAATGGAGGAAAACAAACAACAAAGCAAACACGGCCATGCCCGCGAAAACCTCAAGGCGAACTTCCAAGTCATGTTTTCTATCTGGACAGTTTTGTAGACTAAAAGTAAAATGAGCATAACTTTCAGCTCAAATTGACTCATGGATCGTACTACCTACCAAAATGAAGATAACTTCAATCTCTACAACATTTCTTCAGGGTGTACAGAATGATTCCATCTCTAGGCTGTGCTAAATAGCACAGCCGTGCCTCCTAACTGCTACCGCACTGGGTGCTCTGCCCAAACTGCAGACGAAACTTTGGCTTAGATGGAGTTATGGGTCGGTCCACCCACCAAATTAAAGATAATTTGATGCTCTACAATTTTGGTTCAAAATCCAATTAAAGGAAAATTGGGTTTATTGGGTGGAAAACTTGTTGAGGTGGAGCCCTATAAACCAAGAAAAATCTGGGCAATTTTGGGGGAGTTCGGGCCGAGTTTTTTTTCGACCGTTCCGCAAAACACGGTCATATCGTTCCATGAAATACGGCCTTGCTAGCAAAAATTTTGCTCCAAACTTCTCGGCTGTGCTATGAGACACGGCCATGTCGCTCTGAACTTTTCAGCTGTGCCACGAGGCACGACTATGTCTCCCTTGAAAGCCTATTTAAACATCTTTTGCAACCCTTTTGGAGGCATCTGAGGAGAGATCTAGGGAAACCCCAAGGTCTTAGCTTGGGGGTGGTGCCTCTCCTCTCTTGGGGAGGCCCTGAGCACTTCATCCTCGCCAATCCATCCTATTCCGGAGCAAGAAGATCTTACAAGGATTGCCTGAGCATCAAAATAAGTTTTCCTCTCTCTTATGGATGACGATTTTCGTGCTTTCTTGTTGTAGCCTTCTTGTAATGGAGTAGATCTTTGAGTTTAGGATGTAGGATAAACATTAATATAATGATGGTGATGTAAGAACTAGTTCATGTTATTTTTCCCTATTCTATGAATTGTTTATTCTTATTTCATGTATTGTGTGCCTTAAACATTTTTTGATGATATGTTTGTGTGAGCACAAGTACATTATTATGAGAGGTAGACTATAGTGTAGGGAGATCTTAGGATCGTATGACTGGGGTGCCTTGTGACAGGAGGTGACCCTTTTTAACCGGACTTTTCGAGGAGATCCTTACATGGTGGTAAATTCCAATAAGGGATAGCTAGCGGCTATTGATGACTAGAAAGGGGTCCTTAATTAGGTACTCGGTGACAGAGGATAGAATACCAGTAGTATTGTTGGAGTGTCCGATGACAGTGGGAGAACTATAGAACCAGGCTATTTAGGTATCATCCCGAACTAGTCGTCGTAGCATTAGAGGGTAATGATTTAATTCCGATGAAGCCTGACGAGGTCTAGTTGGTATCTTGGTTAGAATCCCTACAAGATGATAAACATGGAGAGTAAGAGAGTAAACATGAATTAAGGACGTCACCTAGCATGTATGTGAATCCGAAATCCTAGACTCATCGATCTCAACAATTTCCTCCATCTCGTTCTATAAACTCCCAAGCTAATCTCTCTCTCTACACAATCCACAATTCTTGACTTTTTCGCTTCTTTTAGAGTCTAGATAACTAGCCTTGTGACATCACTATAGCTATCAACAGTTCCTGTGAATTTGATTTTTTTTTATTGCTTGACGACACCTGTATACTTGCTGGAGCTATCATTAGACTCAAATTAAACCAAGTTGATGAATGAAGGTTGATTCATCATGCATGATTAATGTAGATTAATCATGCATTGAAGAAAAGGAAGTTATCATGCATGATTAATAGGATTAATCATGCATTGATGAAAGAATATCAAAAGCCTAAAAACCTTTGGTATTCATGACTTAGGTATAAAAAGAGTTTTTCTTCCCAAGAGTCATGTTGGATGATCATCTTCTTCCCTCTTCTTTCTCTTGGCCGAAACTACACTAAGGGGTTGTTAGCACAATTCAAATTTTCTCCATAAAGTGAGTGTTAATGTGAATACGCATAGAGGCACGGACACTTGAACGTACAAGAGATCTGACAAACTTTAGACAAGTGGGATAAGCGAAGGGCACGCAACAAAGGTATATCCTATTAGATAAGATTTTGTAGATCTAACTTGTATGAGTTTTCTTTTGCATGGATCACTCAAGAGATCCTTTTTCCGCTGTGATTTATTATTTTATCGCATAGAATTCCCTACACTATATCATCTAGAATTAAAATAAATAAAGTCAGTATAAAACTGATAAACCAATAACAAAATTGGTTCAATTCAATTCAAAGTAATCATAGAACCAACACACTAAGAACATACACAAATACTCAATAGGCACATTTTTTTCATGAATTTTCCAAACTTGAAAAAATGTTCCCTTGTTTAAATTTAAGTTTCACAAAGAAAATTCAATTTAAAATACCTAAAAAATTCAAAAAATTATTTTGAAGATACTAAAAAATTAGAAAAATTATTTTGAATTGACTCATGACCTTTACACACTTACATGCATCAATGCATGCGTCGGTTGAACCGTGCCAACGACCACGTCACCCATGACACATCACAACCACATCATGCACATTCATCACATACACAGATGAACATCTGTGGAGCAGTACCAAATCCAACATGCCTATAGTGGCACGCGGGTTACATGCATGTAATGTCAATGTGGCCTCTTATTCTGACACAACCGCCAGCATCCAACATTATTCGTGCATCATTTAATATGTCACACTTATGCTACTCTAACCTTTTGATTGCATGTATAAACTTAATGTTCTACCTGACATAAATTTTTCCCAGACATCATATCAAACAAAGATCATGAATCAGGTAGAATTTTGATCAAATCAACAAAGATCATGAGATAAAGAAGCAATTGAATTCACATTGGCCTAAGCATACTGTGCATTGAATATCTTGCAATCATAACATCATAGCATGGTAATATTATAGGTTTGTACATACTGTACCAAATCATATTACCTTGTTTCTATATGCATATCAAACATACATAGAAATAAAACATGCATTCCATTAGAACATTCATAGCAAACATGCACAGAAGATAAACATGCATATCAAACATGACGCTCTGATACCATTGTTGCTATTTGATGCATGAACAATTGCAATTTATAAATCAAACAAAAACACTTACAATTGATGCCTTTCGATTGATGTTTGTGCTTGTCATTAAAGGAACAATTACCTTGAACAACCCCTTGTATTTCACCGGCCAAATTCCTTCTCTAGTTTGAATGTTCTCTTTCTATTTCAAGAAAAAAGATAGAGTTCTCTTCTCTTGCAAAAGACCCGGAACCTTTCTCCTCTTTACTTGGATGTTTAAATAGGGTAAGTGGCTAGTGGGAAATTTGATAGCAACTTCACTGCAATTTCCCTTGCCATTGTAGTTACAACTGTTGCAGTCCACTATCACTACCAACAACATTTGTATGCTGATGTTAATTTTTACCATCATTTTCATTTAGTTCTTTTTCTTAGTTTGTTTTGCTTCCATAACTATTCCCTCAATTTTGATTGATCTAGATAACATACTTTTCACCATAGATAATTATATCAACCCATCTAATATCTAAAATAATCTAATGTTAATAGAGAGAGGGGGCTAATTTTCCAACTATTATATAATGCTCGAAAAGATTTTTTACACTTAAAAATTAGAGAAGAATTACTATTGGTGCAATCATCGTCGATAATCGAACTTGTATTTTGATATTTGGAAAAGAGTTTAAAGTTAGGCATTATGTGTTTGATATATGAGCCAAGTGTGCAAGTCACTTAGCATAGAAAGTCCTAATGGGTACATTAGATATCAGAAGTCTTAGTGGATTAGAAGGATCATACATTAAGCAAAAGACTAAATGAGTTGATTTGCCAAAGCACTTGATGGGTCAGCTAGATCGAACGTCAAGTAAGGAAGTCTTAGTTGGTCAATCAGACAGAAGGAGAATTCCAAACAAGCTAGTTGGATCAAATGTTTGGCAGGTGAGTTAAGGAAAGTCTTTGAGAGGTCATTCCATTTTAAAAAGCTAGTAAGGACGTGTCCCATTTAGGGCAAAATCTTAGGTGATGATCTAACTAAAAAAAACCAATTGAAATTTTTAAGTTGAGATCAGATAATTGTAAACTATCAATTAATCCATACATAATTAAATTGTTCTAACATTGTTTTGTAGGATATCTATCTTAGTATTTGTACTAACTTGATTTTGTAGAAAAATAAAGTTCTCCAAACTTAAAAGGTTGGTCTACTGATCCAGGTGGATAGGCACAGATCGGATCCAAATCTAGTAAAGAAGGAAACAGAGGTTCAGTCAGCTGATCAGGAGGATCAGTCAACGTAACATATTTAGAAAGCACAGATCGGGTTGATTAACAAAAGAAATTCTAAGGATCAATTGACTGATCAGGAGAATTAGTTAATGAATAGTGGATTTCACAAGATTGATTGCATCGAAAGGAAGCACATAAGGCAAGATAAAGATTCAGTCGCCTGGAAGGTTTAATCGACTGAATGGGGTTCGGTTGACCAAATGAGGTCTATAAAAGAAGTCTCGGAATCCAAGACTCTATAGTCATTTCTTTCATTGACTCATCTCTTCTTTGCTATTCTAATCCATGCAAATACAACTATTGCAATGCCAAGAGGTTCTCTGACAACCATGATGAAACTTTAATTTAAAAGTTGTCGGTATACTATTTCTTTTTGTACTTGTATTCATCTTAAAAAGGAATAATAGTTTGTTACTATCTCCCTCATTCCTTGTACATATTCTCTTCTTCTTTGAATGTTTTTGGAGAGAAGGTTTTAGTGGATTGTCCATTCATATATGGTCCAAGGGATTGTGGGCCTTGGAGTAATAATCATTAGAATGTGAATCAAGTAAAAATGAATTGTGTTCTTGTGCTTTATCTTACTTTTATTTTTCTACTGCAACTTTGTTTGGGTTTTCATAAAAGAAAAGAAATAATTTTCAAAGGCATGATATTCACCCCCCCCCCCCCCCCTCTATTGCTTATTTCGGTCCTACAATTACATCCTCAAGAAAAAGGAGAAAATATGTATCACTTGCTTGCTACACCTTTCACATTGTCTAAACAAAGAAATGGATATATTTTACTTTAGGTTGAAGAAAATAAAGTTACTGGATGACTATAACTCAAATATTGTTACTTGTGTTTCTTTAGAAAAGCGTAAGCTTATTGGGTTGAAATCTTATGAATGTCATGTTCTAATGCGACAATTGCTATCAGTTCCATTGAGAAGTCTTTTACTGAAAGGTCCACACAATGCTCTATTTCTACTGTGTGCATTTTACAATGAATTATGTCAAAGAGTGTCAGACAAGAACTGTTTAAAACAACTCAAGGAGAATATTGCTAAAATTTTATGCATGTTGGAAAGATATTTTCCACCTGCTATCTTTACCATTTCGGTTCATTTGACATTTCATTAGCAAAAGAGGTTCACTTGTGTGGACCAATACAATTTCATTGAATGTATCTATTTGAAAGGTAATAAATATTATACAATGAATTATATATTGCTATCAACACTTCTTTCATGTGAATTTTGTTTTGTTATTTAGATTTATGAAAAATACTTAAAGGTTATGTGAATAACTGAGCAAGGCCATAGGGTTGCATAGCTAAGTGTTATTTCACAGAAGAACGAATGTGATTTTTATTAGTACCCCAGTGGAGTTTTGATGTGTAGTCAAATAAGTCTGAAATTAAGTCTTATGATATTTGACACATGTGTCTAAGTGTATAGGGGCTTAGGAGATCACACGTAAATCCAGATAGCGAACATTAGCAGAAGATGCAAGCGAGCGAAAAGGATGACATGGAAAATGAGCCAATGAGCTTAGTGCATCCGAGGTATGAGGAGCTATGGAAGAGTACTCTGGTAGAGCGAGAAGGATGCATAGAATTGAGCCAGAAGGGCTTGGTGCATCCGAGGGACGAGAGGTTGGGAGGAAGACTACGCAAGGTGCTCAAGACAGAAAGGAGAATAGAGGAGGAAAATGGTCAACAGAGTGCTCGGATCTAATTCGGGTGCCTCGGCATTCCACGCGCCCGGATCCAATCTGAGCGCCCCAGAATCTAAGCGCCCGGAAGGCTTCAAAGCGCTTGAAAGTGCCACGTTAGCATAATGGTCATATCAAGGTGAAGGCTATAAATAGATTGAAGCTCAATGTACACATGAATTATTTATTTCATTTAGTTTGTTTAAAGTATACGCTCAACTGTTGTACAAGGTTTCTCCACCTCCGGATCAATTCCAATAAGGAGACTTTGATTAGAGATTTCATAGTCTTGGACTAATTAACAACCCAAGGATTATAACCAAGTAAATTCTATACCTCATATTTTATTTCATACTATTTACATTTTAATTATTGTGTCCTTGCTCAAAACATTAGCAAGAGAAAGAGATTAATTTTATAAGTCGATCTTCACTCCTCCCCTCTAGCAATCCACAAAAAGTTCATGCTGCACCAATAATTTTTGTAATGCTTATATAAAAAAAGCTGTTACTATTGGTGTTCATTCTAATCTGAATGATGATTTAGAGAATGGATTAGTGGAAGGTAACCTAATTTCTCAAGGAAAAGAAAATATTTTAGAACACCATGTATTGCAAGTCGCACATCGATATGTGTTGTTCAATACTACAAAAGTTGAACCTTACTTACAGTGAGTAAAGTTAATTGCAAAACCTATTAGATAATCTTGGTCTATTATATAATTCGTATATTCTAACAATCACCTTTCAATGATTTGAAATAGGATGCATGTTGATGAGCTTAAACAAGCAATTCATCATTTATAAGTAATGAAACATTGTTACAAAAGTGGCATATAGAAACATTTAATTGCTCAATGGTTATCAAAACATGTTCCCGATAACTCTTCAGGCTGAATTCAATGGCTAGCACATGGTCCAAGAAAGTATGTTATATCTTATACGGGTTATATTATAAATGAACATCAATTCCACATAATTGATGTTGAAAGGTCAACACAAGATAATGGTGTTTCAATTGAAGCTAATACTATTTGTCAATCTAGTGCTAATGATTATTCACATACAGTAGGAAGAGTATCATACTATGGGGTTATATGAGATATTGTTTTACTAGACTACTATCCTTTCAAACTGCTTGTCTTTAGGCTTGATTGGGTCAATCATGGAACTAGTATTAAAATGGGAGATGGATTTAAACTGGTCAACTTATACCAAGGACAAAGAACTTTTGAAAGCGATCCTTTCATTTTAGCATCACAAGTAAAGCATGTATTCTATTTTAGGGACAATGATGAATCAAATTGGTATGTGTTACTAAAAGCTATGCCTTGGGATATTCATGACATGAATTTGATTGAAGAGAATATCTATACGTCATCAACACCTCTTGATATATCTAGACTTGAGATTAACATTATTGAGAAAGAACCATATGCAAGGAATGAGTGAGAAAATTGACGTGACTGATGCATGACTTAAATTTTCAACTGTAGATTTTATAGTTATTTATTTCAAATAATAAATATTTTTCTCAAGTTCCATTACACTTTATTTACCATTTTAATATATTTTTTCTATTTGTTTATTTTCAGTTATGCATCATGTCATATTGTAAATGAGCAAGTTATTATATAGCATTCAAAAGATGAGAAAATGCATAAAAAATATAGCAAAGCATCTGTATATGAAATTCAAATGATATTGTATTCTTTTTTAAATATTGATCTATTTTAATAAAGTACACTTGTATATTTCAATCTCTTTATGCTATTTTTGTAGGAAAAATATAGCTTCTATCACTCCACCTAATTCATCACAAGATTTGCATGGTAAAGAGTGAATTGATGATGACAAAATTGATAAAAAAAGGGACAGATTCTATCAAAGTTGAATTTGATTAGTGGTCAACAAAAGCCCAAAGAGCTGGAGCATAATAAGTTCGGATAGTCGATTAGAAATAATTCAGTGAAATACACTTCTTTTCTAGGTTCATGATAAAGGAATTTGTGTTATATACATTAGATGGATGGAATGACATAGATGAAGAAGTGAATAATATATAGGATATGGAATTGTCTTCAGGTAATGTCTTTAGTCACTAAATTTTTCTTATCTAATTCTATAACAAAATGTAGACATATTTTTGTTCTTCTTAATGTACAAGTGAATTATAATTTGAGTGGGAAAAGAAATCACTCTTTCAAAAGTTAGCTAAGTTGTGTCACGATAGAAAGTCTAAACTGTAAATACTTATACGAGAAGCTAATGCTAGTCAAGAAGCTTTACAAAATCTTAGTCTTTTGAAGCCTGAATTTATGGATCAAAATCAGTGGAGATTGTTTGTGAAGAGGACAATATCACCTATCAAGTAAATATTAATTAACAAGTCTTGCTTTTAATGGATTTGTTGTATTAGGAATACTCTAAAATTAACTGTGATTTATTGAAATATTCTGGATGTATTTAGGATTATAATGTTGGATATATTTTGTGGATTCAAATAGATATCAATTATATATGAATATGTTAGATATATTTTATTTTTAGAAAAAAGTGTAAAATTTAGAACAATGAGGATAAAATAAGACCAAATTCATACAATGAACCATAGAGATTATGCCTAATTGACTTGTATGATAGTAAATATTATTATTTATCAAACTTTATGAAAAGTTATGCAAATACACTTAATTAGTAACATCATTATTTGTTCTTGATAATTTTTTATATATTTATATATGTCTCATATTTAAGGGAAAAAGTAAGTCTTGCAGATACATCAATTACAAGATCAAAAGTTTGAATTGAATGTTATAAGAAGAAAAAATAGAGAACCTAATAATAGTCAAGGGAGAGGAAATAATATTAAAACTATCTCTTTGTTATTTGTAGAATTCAAAAGAAAAAAAATAGACAACTTAAATTTCTT
Source organism: Curcuma longa (assembly GCF_044706935.1). Taxonomy (NCBI): domain Eukaryota; kingdom Viridiplantae; phylum Streptophyta; class Magnoliopsida; order Zingiberales; family Zingiberaceae; genus Curcuma; species Curcuma longa. The sequence continues at coordinate 1,481,717 of NC_133862.1, read as the reverse complement.
ATTTTATCAAAAGTTATCTCTTGTTAAACCAAAAAGTTACTAATCAATTTTTTTTGCTGAATCACCAAAAAATGTGACACTTGTCAGGCTATAGAACTACTTATCAAATATTTGCCAAATCTACCTTGATTTTTTTTTCACTATTTTTGCCACATTACTGCAAAAGCATATAGTGATATAGATTCAGATGATAAAGCTAGTTTAGTATTGAGTTTCAATGTTATTGAACCATGAGCAAGATATTCTTGGTGAATCAGAAATTCAGTTTTCATATCTAAAAGTTTAATATGGAGTTCTTAACCAGGATAAGGTTTTCAGGTGTTTTAAATGTTTTCTGGAATTTTTTCATAGATGCAGGAAGGAATCAAATACTTTTTCCTAATTTCATCAAGCTTATGGAATTTTTTTCTTCATAATGTTTTATTGCAAAGTAGAAAAAACATTAAGGATTAAAAACCTACAAGCATGAGTTATCAGTTATCAAAGAATTCCGCTCATTTGGTCAGTTTCGTGTAGTGATCTCAAGTGAGTTCTTGTTTTCTATATTTCCATCAAGCAAGGGAAACTTCTTGTACTTCTTGCATGCTGCAGAAGCAAATAAAATCAAGGATACGATTCTTGCTTGGAGATATCATATGAATGAGCATGTTTTTGTCTCATGTTAGTGTAATCTTACATATTCTTCTAATAGATGGAATATAATCATATCATTACTAGTGAAGCATGTTGTTAAATGATTTTTCCCTCTGAAATGCAAAGGGCAGTCAACATTGTTGGCTCCATCCCATCAACATCACATTACTCATTTGTCCTGTTGCTTTTGGAATATATTTGATTGATTATTTTGTGGATAGTCAAGGCTTGCTTTATGGTTTTGGGGAGGCTGAAACATAAGCAACCAGAAAAAATAAGCAACTTAAATTTCTTATTTTATCAAAAGTTATCTCTTATTATTTGTAAAAAGAAATAGAAGAGTGTCCACCCGAATCTCACAATACAACTAACATTGCTGACGATACAATTAGTATTGTATTTGACAAGGAAGCTTGAGGTAGAGTTCATGGAACGAGCTTTGGAGTCACACCATCGAAAGTTGAAGTTTTTGTGCAATAAAATGGAACTATTAAATAATTTGAAAGTACGATACATAAGTTGAAGCTTCAACAAGAAATGCAAGAAATCAGATACATGTTTTTTCAAAATATAAGGCAACAAAATGAGCAAGAACATGTTAGTAATTAAACAACATAAGATAAAATATGGAAGAGTGATTTCTTTGATTTTTTAGATTCTTGTTAGTAAAATTATCTTATGGTGACATTACTTGACATAATTTATCTTAATTACTTTGATTTTTTTGTGTTATTTTTAGTAAATTGTCTTATGATGGCATTATTTGACACAATTTATTTATAAAACTAGGTTGTTAGTTGTGGCATTAGTAGTGGAATTGGAAATGATGTTGGTGGTGGTAGTCATATCAATGGTGCAAAAAAAAGTAGTGATGTTGATAATGTTAATCAACATCTAGCTGCAGCTCAAATAACTATCTTGAAATTGTGCATTTTCTAAAGTACAAATTTGTTTTAAAAATAAACATGGTAGAATTAATAACTTTGTATTGTTATATAGTCAAAAGTGAAGAATGTGAGTCCTAGAGATATCAGTGATATCTATTCACTCAAAAGGAGTTGAACCTCAGACAGAGACGTTGGATGGAGTATCTAAATGACTATGATTGTACTATTAACTATCACCCAAGGAAAGCTAATGTGGTAGCTGATATACTAAGCCGGAAGTCTCGTGGGATTTTTGGCTAGTCAGTGGGTGGCAGTTATTGATATGGTCCGATAATTTTCTGAGTTGGGCTTGGTAGAGCTTGACCAGACTCAGCGGGGAGTGTTGAATTCTATGATGGCGTAGTCACCTATAGTAGAGAAGATCAAGGTGGCACAAGCTAGCGACCAGCATATTCAGTTCATCTGTAGTAGAGTGGACTCTGGACAACAGTTGGGGTTTTCTTGCGACAATGATAGGATACTTCGATTCTGAGGAAGACTCTGTGTTCTAGAGTAGCATACGATTAACAAGGAGTTGTTGTAGGAGGCACACCATTCTAGGTTTGTGATACATCCAAGTGGTACTCGTATGTATTGGGATCTTAAATGCTCCTATTGGTGGAACAGTATGAAGAGAGACATCGTAGATTTTGTTGTGAGGTGTTTAGTATGTCAGCAGGTGAAGGCTGAACACCAGAGACCAGTCAGGTTACTTTAGGAGATATTGGTACCCGTATGGAAGTGGGAACATATTGATGTGCGTAAGGTATATACATATTTTTATTACATTTATTACATATCTTATGCATTTCATGATAATACTTTGTGTTTATCGCACCCTTTATCTGTGCATTAGGTATATTTCCTCTATTTTCTAATTCGGAGGTTTGCTTTCGTACTTTTGCATTGCAGGATGGAAATCAGTGTGAAATAAGGCTAAACGAAGGAAGAACAATAAAAGTCTAAGACAGTGTCGTGCCTCAAGGCATGACCGTGCTTCATCACTCAATCCATTCATAGCCACGGTCATGTTTCCTGCGAAGTCCTCAATAGCATTGCGTGTCTCTCATACACGGTTGTGCCAACAAGATAGAATAACAGCTGCTCCAGGTCGTGCCAAAAGGCACAACCGTGCCCTAAAATAGAAGCTAGTAGACCACAGGTCGTGCCACTAGGCACGGCCGTGCCCCAACAACAGAAGGAACCAGAGAGGGAGTTGTGCCTATAAGGCACGACCGTGCCCTTCTCCAGTGCGACTCCAGTCTGAGGCCGTGCCTACAAGGCATGGTTGTGCCATCTTTCCCGAGCAGAATCGGTTCCAAGTCGTGCCCATTAGGCACGACCATGCCCATGAACCCCGCAATGAAATTTCTAGGCCATGCCACGAGGCACGACCATGTCTCTCCTGTGGCCTATATAAGCATCTTTTGAAACCCTTGTAAAGAAGGGAGTAGTTAGAGGTGAACAGAGGACGTCGCAACCACGTTTCGGAGTCAAATTCATCGATCCATCCTTTCCTCCGGGGTTACTCCACCATTTCCATCCACCATCGTCGAGGAGATTTCAATTCGAAGGAGATCCGCACACATGATAAGTCTTTCTCCTTTTCTTTTCTAGATCTAGGAACAAAGATGATCTCTATTCTTCTTCGATTTGTATTTCCTCCGTTATGGAGTAGATCCCTTTGATTCTAGGATGTAGAAGAAATTAAGATGTAATGGATGATTATTTTAATGGATTTGTTATTTGTCATCTTCTATGATATGTTTATCATTTGCTATGTGGATTTGTGCCTTGTGTGTGATTGATGATATGTTTGTAAAGACTTAAATTCATGTGGATGGGAGTGAATTATGACTTATAGAAATCTTAGGATCATATGACCGGGGTGCCTCGTGACAGGAGGTAAACCTTAAACGGACTTTCTGAAAAAATCCTTAAATCGTAACAAACTCCTATGAGGGATAGCTAACGACAATTGATTACTAGGTGATATGAACCGCAAGTATACGATTGTCGTCAAGTAATAAAAAGATATCGAACCACAGGGACTGTGTATTAGCTATAGTGATGTCACAGGGCTAGTTTTCTAGACTCTAAAGGAAGTGGATTGGTTGAGGATGTTGGTTGTGTATGGTAGAGAAAGAGAGAGATTGGCTTGGGGATTTATGGATGAAATGGATAAGTTTAGGACTTTGGTTTCACATCCATGCTAGGTGACATCCCTAATTCATGTTTGTTCCCTTACTCTCAGTGTTTACCACCTTATGGGGATTCTAACCAAGATACCAACTCGACCTCGTCAGGCTTTGTTGGAACTAAATCATGATACTCTAACGCTATGATTACTAGTTCAGGACGACACCAGATAGCCTGGTTATAGCTCTCCCGCTGTCACTGGCACTCCAGCATACTACTAGTGTACTACTCTCTATCACCGAGCACCCAATCAAGGAATCCATTCCTAGTCATCAATAGCCGTTAGCTATCCCCTAAGGGAGTTTACTACCATGTAAAGGTCACTTCAAAAAGTCTGGTTATAGCTCTCTCGTTGTCATCGGGCACTCCGGGTGTACGATCCTAAAATTCTCCTACACAGTAATCTACTCCACTTAATCATGCATATATGCTCACACAAATAATTCATCAAACACATTCAAGGCATTCAACATATGAAACAAATATAAACACTTCATTGAATAGAAAAAATGACATAAACGAGTTCATACATCACCATCATCATATAGACGTTCATCCTACATCCTAAACTCAAATATCTACTCCATTACATGAAGGTTATAACAAGAACGCAAGAAAAACGTCATCCACAAGAAAGGGGAAGACTTATATTTGAAGCGTGAGCATCCGTTGAAGATCTTCTCGCTCCGGTGTAGGATGGATCGGGTGAGATGAAGCGTTTAGGGCCTCCCCAAGAGTGGGGAGGTGCCTTCCCCCTAGCCAAGATCTAGGGTTTGAAGAATGTTCCAAGATAACCATAAAAAGGTGCAAAAAGATGTATTTATAGGGCCCAGGCACGCCCCTAACACGCCTTCGTCACACGGCCGTGTCTGGGAGGCACGGCC
>NC_133862.1:1433976-1477048 GCF_044706935.1 Curcuma longa | reverse complement strand
TAGAATGAAACTCCAATCAAGAGGAATAAGTTCAGGGTAAGCTTAACATGGAACACCATGGTTTAATAAATGAAATATGGAACACTAATAAAAACGAACATGCTCAAAATAAGTGTAACATAGTAGATCATAACTTACAAAACACACATACTCATGCTACACAGGAAACTAATTAATCAAAAATTACTTATCACAAGGAAATTAGAGTTTTGCAGTTGAAGCGGCGGTCGACCAACGCCCTAAGCGACGGTCGACCAACGCCCTAAGCGACGGTCGACCTGAGGCCTAAGCAGCGCCCGGCTGTCTCTCAACGGCCTAAGCGGTGGTTAGCCCGCAGCCTAAGTGATGCTCGACAACCGACCTACAGTCTTAGTGGCGGCCGGCCAACCAAATCGGATGTCAACCAGCCAAATCAGGCGCCAACAGTGACCTAAACGGCAGCCGACTAGCCAAATTGGACGTCGACAGCAAAATAGAGCGATGACTAGTCAAATTAGGCGTTGGGCAGTGGCCTAAGCGATGGCCGACCAACGGCCTAAGCGATGGTCGGCCAACGACCTAAGCAGCGATCGGCGACAGCCGACCAGTGGCCTAAGCAATGCTCGACCGACCAAATCGGGTGCCGACAGTGAAAGAGATGGAAAGGAGGAGAGTTTACCGATCACACCGTCACCTGCTCATCGTCATCCCTGTCGCTGTCGCCAGAGGTTGGATCGCGATTGTAGGATGTGGGAAATCGGAGAGGAGAAAGGTGCAATCACCGGAGGTTTAGGGGAAAGAAAAATCAGGCAAAGAAAAGTCGCAATTGGGGTGGATTAAGTTAGGATTTTTTATGACGAATTCGTATTCATCACCAAATTCATCGCTAATTTGATGACAAATCCGTTATTCATCGCTAAAGGTTGGCAATGAATTTGACATTCGTCATAAATTAGCGACGAATCCATGATTCGTCGTCAAATTACGATGATTTTTGTGACAAATATTAATTTGCAATGATTTTGATGATAAAAATTATGACATCGTTACTTTCGCAACTAAATTATTTTCATCGTGAAATTCATCACAAATTAGTGACGAAATAAAATTTCATCGCTTATTTCATCGTCAAGTTGCAATGAAAAATTTTCATCGTAAAGTTTCATTGTGAATACTCTATATTTTTGTAATGTCATAAGATATTAATTTTTAAATTTTTTATAATATTAAAATTTAGATTTAATTATGATGCTCTTTGCACCAATAGATGTGACCATAGTCACGATAGAATGAATAGAAGTGGTCAAATTGGTACTGCTCAGGTCTTTTCCTAAACCTTTGGAGTTGTTGCCGTGCCCAATTATCTTCGCACATATGTAGCACTCTTTCTTTAAATACTTTCAAAGGTGTATAGTGGTGAAGTGCCCTAGGTGCTTGACCTTCTCTCGCGGTCTATATTCTAGTTCTGTCTCCTTCGACAGATTGAGATATTGGCTTCTTTTCACTAATTTCATCCTTTGAGCCTTCTCAACTTTTATGTACTCCTCAATAATTTTATCCTTTAACCTGAAATCTTGGAATTCATATGATATGCCGACTTGAAATGAGACCATGATATGTCAATCGGAAATGAAATTATATAGGCATAAACTGCTGACTAAACTAAAGTTGTTATCGCGGTGGATCAAGGTACAAGAGCGACTCAAGTCGTACAACCGAGCAGCAGACTAATTAATTCCAACCTCTTACAGCAGAAGACCCAGAAGTGTATGGTTTTCTTTTTCACAAACTGGACGCACAAATTTTTGCTGAGCCCACTGACCAAGCGCTCTCAACCAACGCAGCACCATGGTGGCAGAAGCTTGAAAACAATTGACAGCTTTAGTGATTAAACGAGTAGCTCATGCCCCATCTTCTTTCATCCATCACTTCACACCACAAGTTAACAGGAGGGTCATAAAATTAAATAACTGCCAAAATCATAGATGACAGTGGCGTAAGTTCTCTAACAAAGTTCTGCCCAATACCATGCAAAGTTTGAAGTTTAGGAACAACAACGGAATCATCACAGTGACATAGTAAAATAGTTTTTGACATTCTCTACCAAGCTCAACATCTACCATGAGAAGAATGAAAATAATAATTAAGCTAGTCAATGAGAGTACTGGCAAGGAAGATGGAGGAGGAGGAACTGGTGAGTGCAATTAATGGTGGTCATTCAAACTGGAAAGGTGTGGAGGAGCATGCTCCTTTGCCAAGTTTTGCTTATTGTTGTGCATCCACACCTTGAGCACTCTCCTCTTCACCCCGATCTCCTGGCAGAACTGCTGCACCACGCTCTCCTCCTGCTTCTGCAGCCTCCACCCGGCATTCTCCGCGAACCGCAGCATCTTCTCCTTTTGCTCCGCCGTGAACTTGGTCCTGACCCTCTTCTTCACCACCAAAGCTGGCCTTATCACTTCCACCTCCTCCGACTCCGACGTCTGCTGCTGCTGCTGCAGAGGCATGATCATGCTGTGCGGGCTGACTCGTGGGAGAAACTGGTGGTAGTGGTCAGGGCCAGGGAGAAGGAGATGGGTCCCTTTGTAGCCCACCACCTTCCTCCCCCTGAGGCTGAGCGGGTGGAGGTACTCCGATGGAGAAGGCTGCTCTTCTCCTTCGGTCTCCTTCCTGTGGAAGTTCCTGTGGCAGCCGCAGGCAGAGCACTTGAGCGCCTCGAGGGAGCCCTCCTCGCCGCTGGGCATGAACTCGCCGCAGCCATCGGTGGCATTGCCGCCGATGGAGGCCGCATGGTTCTTGAGGCACTCCCTGTACTTGATCGCGCCTTTCTGGGCGCTGCAGTGGAGGTGGTCCTCTGAGACGGCGCTGGCAATGGGTAGGACTAGAGAGGGAGGAGGAGGGCCATTGGAGGGCTGGTGGCGGTCGAGGTGGTGGTGGTGGAGGGAAGAGCTGCTATGGATGCTGCTGTTGATGTGGCCATGAGTACCACCACCAATATAGGCACTAGCTATTGGGATTGACATCTCACCTTCATGCCCGGAAAGATCCATCATCCCTTGTGCTGTTTCTGAACTCAATCGAAGAAGAAAAAAAAATTGAGGTCGGGACAGATAAATTACAAGAAAGAGATGAAAAAGTAGAATTTAATGTTAAACCAACCTCTCAAGGCCTTTGGGCTTCAAATTTCTTGGGTGTCTCAGTGAAAGATCTTTATCCAGATATTTCCTTTATTTATTTTGTTTCCCTCTCCACCTGCTTCTAACATGAAGACTCAAGAAGAGAGACATGAAAGAGTTAATTGACTCCTTGTCAACGAGGAAAAGATTAGCAGTTCAATTAGGAAGAGAAGGTGTGAGTTTGTTGCAAAAACTGCAAGAGAAAGAATGAAGAAATCGGTTTCGATTTGGTGAAAAAAGAAGTCTTCCTCAACCTAGAGATCTCCCCCTAGCATTCAAGTGCTCCACCTCATCGCCAAGCAACACCCCAAACAAACAGGTAGAGTGGACAGTAGTTTCTCCATGATGCCTGGACCCGTGCAGTGATGCAGACAATGCTTGAGAGCAAGAACAAGAAGGACAAGGAGAAGAATTGGAGAGGAATGAAGCGAGAAGTGAGTTGAGGGGTTGAGGTCTCGAGGCACTAAATAAGGGACCATGTGAGGGAGCACAAAGGTTGGAACAAGATGGAAAGAGAGGAGCCAAAAATTTTACAGGACAGGAAAACAAGAAAGTTCAGGGAATTATCACCAAACAAAATAAAAAGCGTGGGGTGTTTGCTTTGCTTGCACTATCAGGAATGAAGCAAAGCTTAGAGAGAGAGAGAGAGAGAGAGAGAGAGAGAGAGACTGTAGTGTCAGAAGACAGGCACACAGTGAGAGAGAAGGAACAGGAACAGAACAGTCCCCACAGCATGAATTTGAGGAACTTGAAGAAAGCTTGCTGCCAAAATTTCCTCAGTAGTAAATAAAATGACAGAAGCATGCATTTACTATTTAAATATCTCGGTATATCCGTTCGGGACGCTAACCACGTAGAAAATATATCATCCGAGACAACCGCACAAGAAATGTGTTATCCGGGACATGAATCACATAGGAAGTGCACGCCGCCCGATATAAGGCCTGTTATATCCTGATCAGGAATACCCTTTAGAAGATAGTGCATCGATGTATCACAGGACTTCCCAACCGTGTATTTATTTTTAAAATATTTTTAAAATAGATTATATGGGACTCTAATTGTGAGTTTACTTTGAAAATATTTTTGATTGAAAATATTTCAAAATAGAATATACTATAGGAACATTTCCTATCGGGAACATTCTCAAAACGGTGCGTTCGAGTCACATAAACATCCCGATTGAAAATATCTCTATTGAATCAAACTCCTTCGATCTAAAAGTTCGACCATTCCTAATAGTTACAACTCTAACGTATAAAATTGTCAATAACTATCACTAACAAGACCGACAATTATAAAGGTGACTCGCAACAACTATCCAAATGGTATCATATGTACAATGCCGGTGTCATACCCCTAACACCCGCCACTATCCCATATGGCCCTACATCCTTAGCGGATCGCAGGCAAATGTGGTGGTTAACATAGACATCAAAATTCGACAGTGCAAAACGATAAGTAAAGGTGGTTGAAAGTAAGTTTTTCTCCATAAGTACATAAGTTCTTATTCGTGCTTTTCCATTTTTCTTTTTCTCAATTCAACACTGACTTGAACGTCGGAGAGGTTATATTGATGCCTACTAACACATGTTGGCAAGCACATGAACCGTTCAAATGAAAGGAAGCTCTATCGGTTCGAATCCGCGAGAGAAGGGGAGGGCTCATCAACTACAAATCCCACATCTCCATTTGGGCACACCTTAATCCATTGCTTATGCATAAGGCGTTCAAAATGAACTTGTTTAATCATTTTTGTTCGTTGACTTTTTCTGCACAAGTGAAGAATATATATAACAATGAACTTTCAATTTCCAATGCTTGTTTGGTCACATTCCTTAACAGAGCTCCGAAATAATACAAGCAAGACTTGTTCAATCACCTTAAGATTGTTTTGACTCTTTTTGTTGATTACTGAATTTGCTGCAGAGTTTAGATTCATATTTAAACCATGATTTCTAAAGAGTAATCCATCCGTTAAGCATTATTCTTTTTTACTTACAAAGAGAAAATTAAATAAATAAATGGTCCATGATACATGGTCCCTCAGATTCATTATTCTTCTGCTTTCTATGACCAAAAATCTTCAAAGGGATGAAAAATAAAGATCTGCATCACAATGCACTTTTCTTTATTACAAGATGACAACATCGAACAATGTCTGAAAGAAGAGAGAACATGCGAACTTTTCAAGCGGGAATTTTTTTTCACCAATTTGACTACTGCCAATCCCTGAGATATGTGCATTTTTTTTTGGTCATTTCTTCATCTTTACATCCATATCACTTTATTCTTCATCTCAACCCCTTCGTCCACTTCCTCTTTCTTGATTCTTCTACTAATCTATAGTTTTTTTTTTTCTTTGACAAATATATAAATCATCAAACGAGCTCTTCTGTTTAAAAAAAAAAATGCCCTATCAAATATTTTACTCAAAATACCATTACTTTCAACAATACTATTATAATATTATAGTATTATAATAGTTACTTATAGTAACTTCTACCATTGTGACAAACTATTCAAGTAACTATTATAATTATTTTAAAATAATTTTAAACAATTTAAAATATTTTTAATAAAATTTAAATAATTTTGACAAGTTGATAAAGAGTATTTAATATACTAATATTTAAAGTTTATTAAGATTTTAGAATTAAAATTTAATTATAATTGTGTAGTAGTTAATTAAATAGTTGTTATAACTATTTTAATATGATTCAATTAATTTAAAATAATTTTGATAAAGTTTAAATAATTTTGATTAAGTTAATAAAAATATTTTCTTATAATAATATTTTATGCATAGTTATTTTGATTAAAATAAAATAGTTAATTTTTTTAACAAGTTATATATTGTAGCAACTACAACCAACTACAATAATGTTAGAATAAAAAGTATTTTGGATATGAGATATCCTTTTTGATTTTTTTTTTAAAAGAAACATCTTTTAATTATTTGAATAATTTAAGACGTCCTTATAATTTTTAGCTTCAGATATCCTTTTTCCTCTCCAATTCCATCTCTTCTGCTAATCTTTAGTTTTCCCACCAACTTACCCTCTCTTTTTGTTTTCCTTCCGAGTGCAAAATTACTAATAGAGATGCAAAAGTACCAGCAGCATTAAATCACCAATCACATAAGAAGATGCAACAGCTGGTTGGAGCAAAATAGCAGTGTCCATTCAATGAAACTCACAAGCTCTTTTCTGAGTTTAATTTACACATTAAAGTCACTGATAAAGAGGATGTGGCTTTGTGTGTGTGGAGAGAGAGAGAGAGATTAGGATAGAGAGGCATGTGGTGAAGAATTAATTTGTGTTCACGCTGGAGGAGGAAAAGTGGAGGTTGAGGCAGTTTTAAATTTAATAGACATTGATGTCACACAACACAGGCAATAGGCTGTTGATTTCTTAGCCAAATACTTATCATCTGGCAGAGATCAGAAAGGAACAGTACTCGCTACTCCCTCCTTATCCCTCTTTCAGCACCCCTCCATGACTCTCCACATATCCCAACAAACATGGTAAGCGATAACATCTTCCTTCATAACCACAAAAACAAAACAAAAAACTCCAATAGATTTCTCAGCACTCATTTTCTCTCACAATTATCTCAGCAAGGCATTCATTGGTGGATTTGCTTATAAGCTGATACACTACTAATAAGTAATAAGTAATTTTCAGTCTAATAGCCACTTTAAAATCACCAGTTGATGATAAGCTGATACACAGCTTATGTGATGAATATTTTGAAATTTAATCTTATTTATTGGTCGTCTCTCTTAGATTTTTTTTTATTTCTTACTTAATCACCCGTGAATGAGTTTATTCTTCCATCTTATTGCATTTATATCTCATTCTTAGACATGGATTAATTTGGAATGGGAAAATATATCAAGAATTAGGCGAAATACATATTGTTTTTTAACTCTAACTTCATTACCTATAATTATCTCCACAAGATTTCCTAATTCTCTGTTTCTATGTTGATAAAACTGTTATTAAGTGCCTAACAAACATCATTGAAGACCCTTTGATGGAAAAATTTTGTGCGAATGGTTGTTAAACTATCACTAGTATGCTTGCGTCATTCTCTATTGAGTTTTGTGGTTTTAGTCAACCGATTAGTGTTTCGATAGGTTGGTGCATGAAAGTGACAACAAACCAAATTTTAAAAAACGTTTCAAACATTATACATTTTTTTTAAAAAAAAATTGACAATACATATGTATCATAGAAATTTAACCGTAGAAAGAATTTCTTTAAGGAAAATCATCATATTTTGCCAATAGAAACAAAGTTTTCAAAATAGACTACTCATTTAAAAATTTCAATTTTGTAATTTTAAATTTAGAAGCAACAAACAATGTGGAAATGATATGATAAAATAAATTATTTTTATCTTTAAAATTATTAATCACGGTTTATGAGTCAAATGTATACTTATCAATACATTTGTGGTTTGTCAAAAAGTTTAATATGCATCCTGATTATATTGGCTCAACTTGATAATATTGGATCGTATCATGTTTGGTGGGCTTACATGTGATCTATGACATGCGGATCTATAAGATTAAAGGAATAAAACTCATTATATGATCTAATATGATTAAAGGAATAAAACTCATTATATGATCTAACATATGTTTATTGAGGATTTGAATTATTAGATGTAAGATTCATGTGTGTAGAACTTGTTAACCCACACCGTTAGCATTACTGGGCTAATAACAGATGAGCTCATATATAAAGAGTATAGTCTCTGTTGGATTAGGTATTCTGACATATCTCTACGTTTCCTATATGTGGAGACATTACGACGCCGTCAATCTAATTTCTTCGAAAGATTGGCCCTCTTGCTCTCCTTCTTCCATAGGATTTTCAATTTCATAGATGATACACGAAAGGACGATGGCTATTCCACTGGTCCATCGTCTATTTCAATTTATGCATTTATTTTCTACTATAGAACTTGATGAAACTCTAGATTCTTGTGCATGTCTTGTTTTCTTTTATCAAGTTCCACTTGTTTAGAATTCATGCGGTTAGGAAACAAGATTCCCAACAAGTGGTATCAGAGTCATGACTATTTCATCGTTTTCTATAACAATGAAGTTATGATTTTCATCAATTTCGTTAATTTTATGCTAGATTCGAAGTTTCTAGTGTAAAATAATTTTTTGTTTATTGAAAATCTTGAAAAGAAAACTTAGGACAGGCGTAGTTTTCAAGTGTTTCACATTTTTTGTGAAGAACACAAAGAAATAACAATAACCGTCATCATTTTTTTTTGATGAAAATCATCATTTTGATTTAATTAGGGTTTAGAGTTTTAGGCGCACCATGACTGTGTTGAAAAACATGACCAGGTCATGTGGTGTGCTGGTGCGTGCCACAGTCGTGTGCCACACTGGGGACAAACACTACTGAACACGGTTGTGTTGCCCAACACAGTAAGGTTGTGTAACCTTCTCGTTAAACCAATTTTTTTGGCCAGGCTAGATACAACTTTGTTGGCCAACACGGTAGGGTTGTGTTGGCCAACATAGTAGGGTCGTGTTAGCCAACATGGTAGGGTCGTGTGACACTTTGGACGGGCTGAGCACGATCGTGTGGCATGTTGAAGAGCGGCATGGTCATGTTGCAGAACACGACCAAGCCGTGTGGGGGCCAATCCACCTTGAGTGTCGACCATGGATGTGTCATGCGACACGACCAACTCATGTTATGTCCTAGAAATCCTATTTTCCACTTCGTTGCTTGGCTTTCCACTAGGAAATCACTAGCAGCGGTGGACTAATATGTGTCCTGGGATTTTCTTGAATCTATGTTAAAATTAATTGACCTAAACAAAAATTACTTTTAGACCGGATATATATTTAATGATAGCTCACAACTAAGGAACACAATTTATTGGTATATTATATGACTGATTAAGGTTGTTAGGAGCTATGGACTCATATGGCTCATACAAGTATCAATTATACACATAATATGTCGGTCCAAATGAAGACACATTATGTGGCCAACTAAGATTTGATCTATAATAGAGAGTACTGCTAACAAATTACATTTTAGTCCAAAAATTAAAATGTAATGTTATATTTGATATCTCATTAAGAGCTTATTCACATGCATGTTTTATTGCATCATTTGCTATATATATCTTTGTGTATGTTCTTATCTTAAAACATAAGCTTACAATATTTTTATCTTTTTTAATTCCAGTGCAATCTATAACTACAACATAAGCAACATCCCCATACTTATTGGATTAAACTTTGCCCATTGGAAAGAATATGTTACCATATTCTTGGGTTGCATGAACTTAGAGCATATGTTTCTTATGTTAGCTCTTCATCTTCTCTTATATTCATCTCATGAATATAAAGGGTTTTTGCCTCTTTAACTTTCTCACATTAAAGCCAATTAACACTCAAATAGAGCACATGTTTCTCATGTTGGCTCTTCATCTTCTCTTCATCCAATAAAGAGAAAAACCATTGATCTTCCTCTATTATTAATTCATTAAACATTTTAATGAATCAATATCTCATTCAAATTTGGTTGAGTCTAAATTATACTCAATCTCATATTCCAATTGGATTCACTTGAGTCTAACTCAATTAATCCAATTCGGATCATATTTTAGTTAAATTAAAATCAATCAATCTCCGAAGTATCGTGTCCTTTGTCTGTGACCCAATAGGTTCTCATAACGTTGGTAATGTGTCTTAACCACTTTAGACACATAAGCAATGAACAACATCTAGCAATGCATCATTGCTACCCAAGTAACAAGAAAGTTGAGATCCGACCTAACCTTTTCGTGACTACTATAAAATATGATGATATCCTTCCATCCTCGATAACTAGATTGATCAATGAGGCATAGATCGTATCATCCTCGATATCAATCTTTGTGTTTCTTGATCCCCGAATAGACTCACTTAAGCAAATGAGCTCAATATCTCATATTGACTCATTTGAGCATAACCATGTATTTAGTAGTCCTACTCAATCAAGGGGCCCACAAATATCACTCTCGTCATATGGGAGGGATAGATTCCATCTACATCACTCACATCCCTCCGCATAATTCGTTGCATACCCAATGATCACTTTTATAGTCCACCATGTTACGAGTGACGTTTGACGATACCAAAGTACACAACTCCTTATGTAAGAAATTATAATGACTTCAGGTCTAAGAACTATTCATATCAATAGTCACATGAGAAAGTTTATGACACTCATATAACGATCCATAAAACTTTCTCATGGCGGGTCAATTCAGTATATATTATCTAATATATACCCATGTGCCAACATAGTATTACATATCCATGACTTGTGAGATCAAGTCATCAATTGACCTACATACTAGTCTCAATGCATTAATATTATTCTTGAATATTAATGCTTGACTAGGAATAGTTAAGAGTAGTATTCTCTACATCATCTCACTATCAATTCAACTAATTGATATTATGTAGATTAGAACCTACTACCAAGGATATTATTATAGTTAGTCTAATCAGGAGCTCTCCAGATCTAATGCTAATTATAGGATTGGTGAGGATAGATAGAGGGGGAGGGGCGGGGTGAAAATTGATTTTTTCGTTGAGTTGTTTTTCATCGTTCGTTAATTCTATCAGATTAGTAGCGACCAAAAAATACAAATAATAATGAACAAGAACAAACAGACACAAATGATTTACTTGGTTCTCAACCTCTCAGGATTGGTACTTCAAGGCCTATATACAAGAGGTGCCTATCCATTAGCATATCTCATTTCTAGAACTTTTTCTCTTATACTTTTATATACAATCGCAATAGATAAAGATGAAACACATATGTATATAATAAAAGCAAACCAAATACGCTAATGATCGGTCTGGAAGCCTTGAGCGTCTTACACTCCTTCTGGGCTTTCTCGGTCACATGAGCAAAGCGTTGTTGCCTTTCCTTTGAGCATATAAATGATGAGTAGTAGTAGAGAGATTGATATTCTGAATGTTGTGTCGGGGTTCTTTTTATAAGATTTGATTGAACTACCGATAAGCCTTATCAATTTAATGAACCTTGTCAAATCTAATTCAAAATACTGAGTTCATCGTGATTTGGATTGAGCCTCGTGATCTCATTTTTATCAAAATTTTCCAATCTACCGAACTAGTTTTTCGATATACAGAACCAATCCACATCATCGACCTGAGTCTGGACCTAAATCAAACCCAATCGATCTACCAAACTATTGGATCGATCGACCAAATTGGTTTGGGTTCAATTCGATTCGAGTCAAGTCCGTTCACTCCGAACTTGGTCTGGCCGCATCCGATTTGTATTTGTCTATTTCTTCATTTTTGCTTCCTGCTCTAAGTTCCTACAAGACAAGTATACAAGTACAAACAAGCAACCCTAGTGTAAATCTATCTAATCTACTATGCTTACCTCTTGCTTGAAGTTTACTCATTCAAGACTTCTCACTTCCTAAGATTTATTTCCTCAGGATTTCCCTTTGTTAAGCATCTAGTCACCTTGATCAGCTTGGACTTTACACTTGCCAGATATCCAGTTATCTTTAACAAGTTTGGACTTTTCCTTGTCAAACATCCGATCACCTTAATCTACATGGACTTGCCAGACATTTGGTCATCCTTTGCCTACTTAGACTTTTTCTTTCCAAACATTCAATCACCCTTAACCTTCTTAGACTTGTGCTAGTCATTCGGTTAAACTTGACATGACTAGATTTTACCTTTGTTAGTCATCCGGTCAATTTTGACTTGACTAGATTTTTCTTTGCTAGTCATTTGATTAACCTTGATTAGAATTTACTCACTTCCAAACTTTTGATCATGTTTGGATCAAACTTTGGTCAATACTTAACTAGACACAAATATATTGTCAAATCTCAAAATCTTAAAGGCTGATTACACCAACACAATCTCCTTTCCTACTCAAGGTCTAAATTGACGGAGTCTCTGGTCATGTCATGTAGAACTTATACTTTCGCTAATTAATTGTTACAATAATGCAGTAATAATTAATTGACTACTATAGTATTATAGCAATCAATTAATGATTGCTATAATATTGTAATAACTAATTAATCATTTTTGCAATAATGTTATGGTAAATTAATATATTGAAATAATTTTGATTAATTTGAATAAATTTAATTAAATTGATAATCAATTTTTAATATAATGTATTCTATATGTAAAATTTTAAATTAAGTTGAATTTTAAATTAATTTATTTTTATACATGATAGTATTTATGGAATAAGGGTATATTCAATATAAGAAATACTATGGATGCACTTTTTTTATTAAAAAAATTAGAGATGCTCTTTTAATAAGGAATAATATTAAAAGAGACATTTACTGAAATCATCAAAATGACTTTTTTTTTATTATGTTTCATCAAAATATCGTATTATTTCATCTCATTTCATTTTTATTTTCAAAAATATCTTTATTTTAAAAATATTATAATAATAATATTAACTAAATTACTCTAATATAAATAATTAACAATTACGATCATATAATTATGTTTGAATTATTATTTTTATATTATAATAAAAAAAATAATAAATCCCAGTTAGTCTTATGGACTCAATCCCTGGAGATGGTCGGCCCGATCCCTATATTATAATAGTTATGGTGGATAGCTGCTCTAACCATATAAAAAATAAAAATATTTTTAAAAATAAAAAATGGGATGAGATGGAACATATTATTATTTTAATAATAAATAAAAAAATTAATTTTTTAACGATTCAGTAAAATGGTGCCCCTTCTTAATTGCTGAAGCGGGGAGGCGAGTGTAGTTTTTAAATAATTTATAAAAAACGGTTTTTCCCAGCGTAGGCCGCAGCCCATTCGACGAGCCCCCCCACTGTATTTTTTAGGGTTTATCGGAGCTCCGCTCTCGATCCGTTCGAAAACCAAATCATTGTTCCCTCCCGACCAGCTTTATTTTCGCCGTTCGCCCGCCGCCTCGGCGTTTCGTCTCTTACCATGGCGGATTCCGAAGTTCAGGCGGCTGTCGATCAGATCGTCGCAGAAGGAGAAATTAAGACTTTTGCAGGAGTGGAAGTCGATGGATCCAACGCCACAGCCGACGAGACCATAACTGTCGCCGAACACCACAAGCGAAAACTTGAGGGTCTGGAGCCTGACGAGGATGAAGAGGCGCCACTCAAGAAGCAAGAGGTCACAACTGATATCCACACCCTAGCCGCCAACGGTCATAGATCGGGTGAGGGAGATGTCCCCGAAGGTGCCTCGGTGACTACTTAATGGTTCTTATTTTCGTGTTGATCTCATTTACACGCTAATTGTGCAATATATGACCTAAAAACGGGCCATACAGAAAATGACAATGAAAAACTAGAGTTGTCTCGGCCCGCTGAAGTGAATTCTGGCGACCAGGTTCAATGTCAAGCTGCAGAAATCAGTAGTTCAGTTCGTCTATGATTTTTTATATGTATTTTAATTTTGCCTCTTTGTTCTTTTCGTAGTTCTTCATTGACTTATATGGTTGGCAACTGGTGACACTTGCTAATTGATGCAGTTGCTTCTGACACTAGCAAAAGGTTACGAGAATTGAAAACTTAATCTGTCGAAAATGGTAAGGATACGCCTGAAGAAAATGCTGAGGCCGTTGCTTCACCTTCCGTAGATTCGGCTGCATCATCTCGTAAAATGGAAGTACCTAACAGTAAGGTACAGCCTTCCATGTATTTTTATAATATCCTCTAACCATGAAATGTGTTTTTTTTCACAGTTAAAGTTCTATCTCTGTATATTTTTCACAATATATGTCTCTTACTTTATTGTTGCGTGTTTGAGTTTATGCAAGAGCTTTTTTTGCCTGTTATGCCAATGTACATAACTTCATCTTTTGGCTTTGAAAGAATTTCTCTTGTCCGTACTAATGTAATGACCTAGCCTTTTTATTCCATGTATGAGCTGGATGGATGGTTAGTTAGGTTTGTTTTTTTCCTTTCCTTGTATCCTGCAATATTCTTTGATATGGTGAGATGGTTGATGTTAGTGTTGTGACCACACAATAAAAATGTTACTTGTAAAAGGAAAGTTAATTGAACAAGAATAGATCGAAGGATAAACTAGAAGGAACACCATTGAGGCAACCAAAGAACATCCACCAGAGCAATGAAACATGCTGATGAAACATGCTGCCGTCTTAAACAATCCAATGATTAATTCACCTACCTCCAATATTTCAATAATAAATTAGGAAGAGGAGAATAATATATTAACTTCATTCATAGTGTTACAAGCAGGATGGTTGAAATGGAGGAGAATGTTAGATGTTCTTTTCGATTGTAATGTATTGGTAAAATTTAAAGGGAAGTTTTATAAAACGACAGTTAAATCTAAAATGTTATATGAAATTGAAGGTTGACTATGACTCGAGTACATGAATAGAAGATGAGAGTAACAGAGATGAAGATGGATGTGCAGACATACGAGGATGAACAAGATAACTGGAAGAGCATTCTTAAGTGAAGAATTATCAGAAAAATTCTATAAGAAAATGCCGCCTTTACTCGGGGAATATTTGGAGGCCAGATTTAAGGAAAAATTCAAAGGTAACACAATTGGGATTCTTCCAAGAATTCATCATGCATTCCAGGAGATGACGGAGATGTGTAAGCAAGCTACACTACAAAGAAGCGCAAAAGATTTCCAGTTTTGTTCCCAAATTCCCTTGCGAGGGATGATGCATGAGCAAGGAAGAAAGAGGTTCGGGTTGAGAAAGGCTCAAACCTATAAAGGTAAACCCCATAAAACTCATGTTAGAGTAATTAAAAAGAAATATCAAAATGATAGGTCAAGAGTACGGAAGTGCAAATGCTTTATATGTGGAGAAGAAGGCCATTTTGCTCGAGATTGCAGAAGTAAGGTGGGCAACAAAGAAAGAGTTGCAATGCTAGAAGAGCTTGACTTACCAGAAGAATTTGATGTGGTATCAGTAGATCAAGAAGAAAGTGATAGTGATGCAATTTGCAGCGTATCGGAGGGAGAAAATGCTACTGAGCAACATTGCAATACTGCAACCAGTGTAATTCCTGAATTCCTCTTTGTTTTATTAGGAAAAGAATCTGGTTGGCAGGTACAGGTGGATATCCCTGAAGAGCAGCACAATTGCAAGCATAACTGGGAGTTTAACATGGAGGTTCGAACGCAGTATGTAAAATGCAGATTTTGTGGAAGTAACACGAGCCAAAGAGCCCGTGGGCATTGTACGGTATGTCTTCTAACTACCTGTACAATGTGTGCTGACTACTATTTGGGGTTGGATATTAAAGTTGAGATAGCTCCACCACAGAAATTTGATAATTCTGCACTTATACCTGAGCTACTTAATTATATTTCTTACCTGCAATATGAAGTGCAAAGACTGCAGGAAGAATTAAATACACTCAAAAGGGCACATGATGATGATTTGACTTCAATTATGGAGGAAGAATTTTCGCAAATGGAGGCTAGAAGAGCAGAAAAGGGAAAAGAGCAGGTCACATATTTGGAAGAATTGATGGTTACTAAAATATCAGAAGGGCAATATCATCAAAAGAGGGTAGTCAACAAATTATACAATGTGACGGTAACTTTTGAAATTTCTGATATACCACCCTTTTCAGTAAATGCAATTCTAGATACAGGGGCATCAACTTGTTGCATTGATAAGAAATCGGTTCCTGAGAAAGCACTGGAAAAGAGTCTGAATACTGTGATGATAAGTGGAGTAAATTCCAAGCAGACAGCAAACTTAAAGCTTAGAAGTGGGTATATGAAGATTGCTGAGAGTAAGTTTCGCATCCCCTTCACTTATTCATTTGAAATGACTTTAGGGGAAGGTATTCAGATGGTACTTGGCTGTAATTTCATAAGAAGTATGAAAGGGGGAGTCAGAATTGAAGGTAATATTGTTACCTTCTACAATAATATTACTTCTATTGAAACTAAGCCAGTAGCAGCTTATGCAATTGAAGAATTGCAGATGGATGAGCTAGAGTTTATAGAGATTGAAGAGCAAATGAATTTTGCTTCTAATAAATATAACTCTAGAATTTTGCAGAAGCACAAAGGGCTGATTGAACGACTAAAACAGCAAGGGTTTATTGGAGAAGATCCGTTACTTCATTGGGCTAAAAATAAGGTGATCTGCACTATTGACATTATAAATCCTGATATTACTATTCAAGATAAACCCTTATCTCATGTTACTCCAGCATTAAAGTCAATTTTTGAAAAGCATATTAATCAGTTATTGGCTTTGAAAGTAATCAGACCCAGTAAGAGCCGACACAGAACAATGGCTATGATAGTCCAGTCAGGCACTTCTATTGATCCGATTACAGGGCAGGAAATCAAAGGGAAGGAGCGCATGGTGTTCAACTACAGAACTTTGAATGACAATACTTATAAAGACCAGTATAGTCTTCCCGGGATCAATACAATCATTAAAAAGGTCAGTAATTCAATGATTTATTCAAAATTTGATCTAAAGTCAGGTTTTCATCAAATTGCAATGGATCCCAAATCTATTGAGTGGACGGCTTTCATTTGTCCACAAGGTCTTTATGAATGGCTGGTTATGCCATTTGGGCTAAAGAATGCACCCGCAATTTTTCAAAGGAAAATGGATGAGGTATTCAAAGGGACATCTGATTTCATTGCTGTATATATTGATGACATTCTGGTATTCTCCAAAACTGAAGAAGAGCATGTGAAGCATCTGGAGATTATGTTGAATTTATGCCAGGAGCATGGATTGGTATTATCTCCAAGTAAGTGTAAAATAGCTGTACCCCGTATAGAATTTTTGGGAGCAGAAATTGGGGAAGGAAAACTGAGGCTACAACCCCATATTATTAAAAAGATTACAGAAGTTAAGGATGATCAACTTCGTGAGAAGAAGGGTTTGAGATCATGGTTGGGCCTTCTGAATTATGCAAGGACATATATACCAAACCTAAGTCCAAAGCTTGGCCCATTATATGAAAAGACTTCAATTCATGGTGATAAAAGGATGAAACCCTCAGATTGGGAGCTAGTGAATCAGATTAAAGAGCAGGTAAAATCTTTGCCTGATCTGGATATTCCTCCAGAAGATGCATATATTATCCTGGAAACAGATGGTTCAATGACCGGATGGGGAGGAATATGCAAATGGAAAAGGAAGAAGAAAGACCCCAGAAGCACTGAGCGGATTTGTGCTTATGCACATGGAAAATTTCCAACGGTAAAATCCGTTATTGATGCAGAAATCTTTGCTGCGATGGAAACTATGAGTGCCCTAAAAATTCACTTCCTCGATAAGGAAGAAATTACCCTACGGACTGATTGCCAAGCAATCATTTCTTTTCATAACAAGTCTGCCCGGAACAAACCATCAAGGGTTCGGTGGTTAGCCTTCACCGATTTTATTACCGGGATGGGTATTAAGGTAATATTTGAGCATATTGATGGTAAATTAAACATTATTGCTGATACACTGTCTAGATTGGTCACGGGACCAGAGTCTATAGCAGTACTAACGGAAGGCGAAAGATCAAGTTTGACGGATCAGCAGGAGGAAGCATCCTCATCATCCAGGTACCCACTATTAACCCAATATGAAGATCTAATGTGTGACACTTCCAAAAGGATCTTTGATAAGGAGGAACACGACAAACGGAGAAAGCTGGCGAATATTGAAGAACAGGCAGTGGAAAACGTGCTTTCCAGCCTGTATGAGCTGGAGATGATCTTGCAGATAAAGGAGGTGGATTTCAATAATAGAGCGAATATGGAAGGTGGAAGAAGGAATCTTTTTCCGCAGAACACAACACCACAACCCGACGACCGAAGCTACTGGAGAAAGAATCTGCCAGCTCTAAAGCAGATAAGGAAGGACCTTTGGAATGCTGTAGAGCACATGAAAAGAGTCCTTTCAGAAATAAAGATGAAGAGCATCTACCCGTGAAAGCGGTGGTGAGCCCACTATGTAAATAATTATGTGTAGTGCTGTCACTTTACTTTAATTAGTGTTGTCACTTCGCAACTTTACTTTAATTAGTGTTGTCACTTCGCAAGGATTGAGCCCCGGGGAGCCGTCCTTTGCGAATATTCGTGAGTTGTAAAGAGTCTGTAGTATGCTTGTAATGGCAGACATTGGATGATGGAGTGAAGGACGATGGGGCCCAATGAGCACCCGCTTCATTCTTATCATAACCAACTCATGCCTATATAAGGAAGCGTAGTTAGTCAGTTTAGGCATCCTTGAGCAGAACCAGGAATTCCTATTCTGTGTGAGTGCGTTTTGTCTAAGTGTTTGAGCTTTGTGAGTTTTGAGCTTTTAAAAATCTCCTGGAGTGAAATAAAATTTTGAGCATCGTCTCAAGTTTTAACATGTATCTTTATTATTGATAGGAATCTAACATGGACTGGCTTGAGTGTCATTTGCTTTTGATTTATCTTTGCAAAATATTTCTAGTGGATAAGTTAAATATATTATATAACATGCAGGCTTGTCAAATTGGCAAACTAGTGGTTTGCATTGGTGTTTTGTTATTCTACAATACATACTATAACAATCATTGTCATTAAGTCGGAGGTTTTGACATGGAAAAAGAAATCATTCATTCAAGGATTGGAAATTTTAACAGTCACAAATTCTAAGTTGATGAAACATCATATACAGGTTGGTGTTCTTATTGGGAAAACCGGTGAGACAATAAGATACCTGCAGTACAACTCAGGCGCTAAAATTAAAATAACAAGAGATGATGAAGCTGATCCAGATTCTAATAGTTCACCAGTCGAACTAATAGGGTCCCAGGCCAGGCATTAACAAGGCGGAGAAACTCATAAAGGATTCATTGCTGAGGTTTGTTGGGGGTATATTTGCAAATCCATTTTGGCCTTTTTCTTGTTATCATGATAAGTTTTGCTGCATGTCTAACTCTTGCGTTGCTTACTAATTGCTTGTAACACCTTTTTTCTTCTTAAGCTGATGCTAGTGGTTCACCATCCCTTGTGGCTAGAGGTTTTGTTACTTTACAATCCGGTTGAGCACGATGTGAAATTAAAGTGCCAAATGAGAAGGTATATGTAATCTATAAGCATTTTTTTCTTGGTTACCTTTTTTTGATCAGTTTGTGTCTTCCACTGTGTAGGTTGGTATAATCATAGGCAAGGGCGGTGAGACTATTAAAAATCTACAAACTAAATCTGGTGCTCGCATACAAGTTGTGAGATTAAAATAAATCATTTGTCTTGAATTTAATACTGGTGCTTGTTAACACACTGACAATTACTTGTTTGAACCTATGACTTATAGTTAATACCACAACTCGCTGAAGGTGATGCATCAAAGGAAAGAACTCATGTAACTGGCGACCAAAGACAAATTGAATCTGTCAAAGAAATGATCAAGCAATGAATCAGGTCTGCTATGCAGTATTCTCTCTTTTTACAGTTGATTTGCTAGACTATTATACATTTAGTTATTGCACCTCTATTTTGTGAGCTTCCTCTCTGAGACAGAGATTGGTGATCATGATTGTTTATTCTCAACATTATTTCCTATGTCCCAAAATATTTTAATCCCTCCATTGACCTCATAGTTCGCCTTTTGTAACTTTTAGTTGTTAAGGCCAACTTTGTTAAAAATTCTGACTTGCTGGAATATACTATTAAGGAATTAGTAGTTCAGCACTGTAATTCAGTGCTTTAGGGAAATGTCTTAATCTTGCAAGTGCCTAAATAGCCATTCAGTACTTTTAGGGAAATGTCTTAATCTTGCATAGGTGGGATTTAGTGTTCTACTCATTGATTGACGTCGTGCTTCGACACTAAAACATGGCGGAGAACCTTCCTCTCGCTAAAATTCTGATGATCCTAGACAATCTAGCCACGGGCTCTTCGTGAGGTCGCAGGGGCTTCGCTTAGTCGTAGCCTCTTACAATGGCGTTGTGGTTGCCTCATTTGGCCGTTAGGCCTTTGCGAGGTTGTGTTGACCTTGCCTAGCCACGAGGCCTTCATGAGCTTACGACGATTATGCTTGGCCACGAGGTTTTTGCGAGGTCACTGCTTCCTTGCGGAGAACTTGCGGCCAAGTGTGGCTGCTGCAACCGACTATTGCACCTCTCAAGTTTTCTCCTCTTTTTTTATTTCTTTTCTTGCTTTCCTTATTCTATGTTTGCATATTTTTCTTTTTCTTTTCCATGAGAATTTTTTTCAAGCATTGATTTCTTTCTCTCCTTCATGAGGGTGAATATAGAGCATAAGGGAGAAAAAAAAGTGTTACAGAGTGGTTGCAGTGGAGACGGATCGCTAAGAGAGATATGAAAAGGATAATTAAATATAATATAACTCCTAACCGTATAAAATATGCCACTATTCTAATTAAATAAGATTGAATCAAATTAATTTTTATATAAATTTGGTTAAATTTTAACCTAACTAAAATAAATTCAAATTAAATATAGTTTAAATTTGCTTGACTCTAATCATTATGTCTGCTTGGTGAATCTCTCTTAACTCTAAGTTGACTTTTATTAAATCCTAATTTTGGTTAGTTTAATTTAACTTAATTAATTATTTTAAAATAAAAATTATTTAAAATATAAATTTTTTAAATAAGATAAAATTTAGTATCTAAAATATTTTTTTTGTATGTTCTAACTTTTGTGATGTTGATAGAGATTCAGAGAAATATTTTTAGCATGCGATATGAAAACTAAAGTAGATCGTGTCAAACTTCTCCTCTTCCTTTGTGTGCTCTCTCAGCTTTAGTTTGAATGTCAATAAACAACTAGGGTTTGACACAACGATTTGTTTAAATAAAAATTTATTTAATTAAGTAAAAAATATTTGTTTATACTATTTTTAATTTTATTTTATTAAAATATCATTTAAAATACATTACACTTATTTTGATATTTGCAATGTCATATTATGTATTTTACTAAACTTATTTTAATTATTTGTATAAATTTTAATTTAAACTACTGTTGTATCATTTTTTAAAAAAAGAGAAATATATTTATTTATTTTTATCTAAATTATTAAGCGTTTGAAAACTTATAAACACTTATTCAACCATTCATCCAAGAATTATAATATAATATATCAATAAATTAAAGTCCTTAACCCCTTATCCTTTTACTATATAATAGAAAATTTAGGCAATATTTTTACATATTTTTAAAATACAAAAAGTACATTAATACATGAATAATTTGAAGTTTTCAAACAAATGTAACTTAATCAATGCCTAAAATCATCAATATATATATGTAGATGTTGAAATTTAAAGATGAATATTTATGACCATTACAAAAGCTCTCGGATTTGATGCCTCCACAATAAAATATTGAAATTGAAGATCAGTCTTCATCAATATTATAAATGCATGTTTTTGGACTTAATGTAATTAAGACTATTTAATTATGTGCAACAATAATAAAAATATAGATTTTAAAATTCTACATTACTGAATAGTTATTGCACAAGATTCAATAAGCATCAAACATCTCATGAGATAATATCAAAATTTGATCTCAACATTTAATATCTCAAATATAACTCAATAGTAAATATATATAATAATTAAATATTAATAAAAATATTTTTTAATTAGTATATTTTATATTTAGAGAAGTACTGAAATTGTATCGGCATAACACAATATTAATATCAAAATCATATCGTTATGGTCATAAATTAAAACTTCGGCACAACTAAAAATTTTAAACTTTGCTTGAGATCAAGTTTATATTGTAGAAGCATCATGATATCGTTATTGTCCGTTTTTGAATGCATTGCTCATTTTGATTTTTTGCATATTGACATAAGACATGTATCCGAAAGTATCGATTAATCAAATGCCTTTTGGCCCCTGTTCAAGGAAGGATGTATCGCGACGGAGTCTGCTCCGTTATGTTTTGTTGTCGCCGGGCGAGATCGTGACCTGATCATGATTTGTCGCAGTAGCCAAGCAAAATCACGACTTGTGGTGATCTGCCATCATCGTTGGGCCCCAAAAGTAGTGGCCACACCAACATAGATTTCCTTCAATTTTGGTTGGCAGGTGAAAAGAAGTTCACACGGGAGTGATGGCGGTGCAAGTGATGGTGGTGCGGGTGATGGCAGAAAAAAGAAGATGAAACGTTAGGTTTAATGTTTTCTTTTTAATGCAGGTTGAAATGATAAAACATAATTGGGCTTGGGCTTAAAAAAAAACAATTGGGTTTGGGTAAAGGTCTAATTAAATTAGTCTTATTATATTAGTTCTAATGAGGACATTGGACCAAACTAGTACTCGATCTCAGTTGGCTTATGGAGTCGGCATTATTCTCAAACCGAGTGACTTGGGTATGTTGAGTGGGTGTTTGTGTTGAATCTCTTGGATACCGGCTAGAGAGGGGGGTGTGAATAGCCGTCCACACTTTTCAGCTTTTCTTCCTTAGTCTTCGTTGGCACAGTGGAATGAACAATCAGACAACACGAAGATTCGGAGATGATGCTCCTATTCCTCGGCGTGTTCGTAAGGTGGATGATCCCTCGATCTATCGGTAGATCAGACCCCAGAAAAATACCGGCTATAATCTTCTCCTTCTCGGTGGAGGAACCTCTCCACAGATTGTCTCAAATGATACAAAGATAAGCTCAAGACAAGGAGAATATAATGAATCAAAGATCGGACAATAAAGACAACAAGAACCGCTTGCTGCTCAGCCTGTTCCTCCAAACACAGGACGTTGCTCTAGACAGAGCCAACAAGAACAGCTAGCAGCACAAGCCTATTCCTCCAAACACAGGACGTTGCTCTTGTTTTCTCTTCTTCGATTCACGATCAGGCTCTCGTAAGATTGGCAATGGCGCTTCTGAGCTCTCAAGGATGATCAACGTATATTCTTGGAAGCCCTGTTCCTCAGCGCTGCTTCTTGCTTCTCTTATAGTCTCTGCTTGGTTCTTGTGCCCAACGGATCCCTGCCAAAAGCTGCCGCCCGTTGACACAGAACTCCCCCTGCAGAAGAGACAGCTCAAAAGCCCGCCTTGGAACTCTCACCATCCATTTGAATTTTCCTCCATAACCTGTCCTGTATATCTGCACACTCAAAAGCAGCATTAAAACATTCCAGCACAAGGACATAGTATAAGGATGGATAAAACATTAAAGTCCAGGTCACGAGCAAAGCTACCAAAGCTTTCTCGGACTAATCAGGAGACCGAGCCACCAAGGCCCTCCTCCTGGAATCAAGAGACCGAGCCACCAAGGCCCTCCTCTTGAGGAATCCGGTTCAGAGCCACCAAGGCTCTCGGAGATCGAGCTACCAAAGTTCACGGTCCCGAGCCGAGCTACCAAAGCTCTCCCGGACCATCTCGGCCATCAGCACCAAGCTCTCGGCCAATCAGGTTCTAAGCCACCAAGGCTCCCTGAAATCGAGCTACCAAAGCTCACGGTCCCGAGCCGAGCTACCAAAGCTCTCCCGGACCAATCAGGTTCTGAGCCACCAAGGCTCCCTGAACTCGAGCTACCAAAGCTCTCGGTCCCAAGCCGAGCTACCAAAGCTCTCCCGGACCTGTCCCGGCCATCAGCACCAAGCTCTCGGCCAATCCGGTCCTGAGCCACCAAGGCTCCTCCTGGACCATCCCGGAGTCAAGCTACAAAAGCTTCCTCCATCCTTCCACGAGCACCGAGCTCCATGGTCCTGAGTCACCAAGACTCCTCCTGGACCAGTCCGGAGACGAGCTACCAAAACTCTCTCCAAGGTAAACTTCTCCCGGCTTCTCCTGGCTTCACTTCTCCTGGCCAGTGAAACCTTCTCCCGGCTTCACTTCTTTAGACCCGGGACAAACTCAGCTTCGTCCAGGCTAACATTAGTGTTCTCCCGGCCAAGACTTCTCTCGCAAGCCTATACTTATCCCGGCCAATGAAACCTTTTCCCGGCTCCACTTCTCTTGGCTTCACTTCTCCCGGCCTACCTTCTCTCGACTAAGGTAATCTCCTTGCCGGTCAAGATCTTACTTCTCCCGATCAAAAACTTATCAATGTAACCCTCTCTCGAGTAAGATCTTATTTCTCCTGTTCAAGTTCTCGGGCAAGTTTATTGCTTCCGACCAAGCAGACACGATTACAGTGGACCTGGTCGACCCCGTGGTCGATCAAACCAAGTTGATCGACCACGTGGTCGACCATAATGCCATGGTCGACCACGTGGTCGACCAAGGGATCATGGTCGACCATGCACCATGCATGCCAGAGTTCTAAAAGGTGTTGGTACCGTTGCATATTTAAATGCCAATCTATGTGTTCCTATGCACTACTTTGCACAACATTTACATGCTCTGTTCCCATGCATGCCATTCCCATGCATGCTACGTTTCATAAACTTAAATTTGATATGAACTCTAAAGCAACACATGATTTACATCAATCATTAATTTCATTATCTTAGTTTCCATGCTTAATTGGATGCATGCAAAAGAGTGCATACAAAGGGGTGAACGTATTGAAAAAGAAAATTAATTCCATGCTTAATTGATTCTATATGATATTAATTGCATGCTTAATTGATTTTATATGATAAGAAGATTACTTCAACAGTTATATAATTGCATGCATGATCCTAGCTCTTCCATTTGGCCTGGTAATTTTTCTCTTGGATATTCAATCACTTACTCTTTTACTCGGCTGATCTAAACTTAAATCTTTTGTATTTGATCTGACTTTATTTGTCAAACAACAAAACAGACTCAAGTCTGATCAGACTCAAGTCTGACCGGGTGGTCAGACTGCATCAACAGTTTGTACTTGGACTCAGTTAACAATGCGACTTAGGTCTGCAGAGTGGGTACGTTGGTCGAGTCGTTTAGATGATATATTGGAAGACTTGATATATTGGAAGATGATATATATTCTTTTATCCTCATCACCTATGTGGAGTTGAAAAAAGAACTACTTCGTCATTTAGACCATGTGGATGATTATGGACCACCTCTCCGAGAGGGTCCTGAAAAGATTGAGGAGGATACAAAAGAAGATTCAAATGTGGATTCAAAGAATCAGGAAACTGGTCTACTTGAAAATGCCCTAGTTGAGCCTAGAAAGATAGATATTGTGTTGATTACTACTGCGCTAGTGTCTGTCTTAGTGAGAGCAGTAATGACCTATTTAGTTTCTTAAAGTTTCTGTTATGTGTTAACAAACTTATAAAATGAGTGTTATGTGTTAACAATCTTAAATTTAATGATGAGTTCATTTAATGATGTGTTCATTTAGTTCATTTAATGATTAGTTTATTTGATGAGATGTGTGTAATATAACTGATCAATATCGATTAGATTGGAACATATGAATGATGAATGGAAACATTATTATCAATTTATTTTGTATACCAACTCAAATTTGTATTGAGTCAATAAAAAAAATTACATACATATGAATTACACTGAATGACTAAATAATATATTTAGTTATAAATTATGGCTATTAAGAACATTATAGTTGAACTCAATAATGGAGAAAAACTACATGAGGATAACTACAAAATATGATATCTCAAAATACGATATGTTCTTAGAGAACAAGAAATTCTTGAGATTATCAATCAGTTTATGGAAGAAATTGTATATAGTCTAATAACACAACATAAACATGATCATGATGCCTATAAGGCATGGAAGAAAAAGGATTCTATTGCTATAAGGGTATATTGATTAGTTCAATGACGGATGATCTGGTCTATGAGTATGAGTTATTACCATTGATTCATGCTGTTTGCATTGCCTTTATAGAAAAGTATAGTGAAGTAAACTTGAGCAAGCTTTGTCAGCTGACAATTAAGTTTGACAATTAACAAAAAGCGCTCGAATGTTTACAAGACTCAACATATGAGGAAAACGACTAATATGATTCGGGAGCTAAAGATTGCTAGTTATGAGTTGATTGATGAATAATAGGTTCAGATAGTAATCCATTCCCTTTCTAATTTTTGAGAGATGACGAAACAAAATCTTATCTATAGTGAAAGTATTAAGACTTTTACCGATGTCTTATGCTATGTTGAATTGGAGGCACAGAGAATTGAATCAACAAAGATTTCTGGATAAACTTTTTGTAACTGAAGGTTCTGTTAGTGTATCTGGATCCAAGAATAAGAGAATGTGGTTCAAGAAGGGAAAGAGAAAAGAAGTTAGAGCTGCTGTTGTTGGATTGTGCTCAAACAAGAAGAAATTCAAAAGGAAGAAACCTAAAAGCAAGCTAACTTACTTTAACTGTGGCAAGAAGGACCATTTCGCTCTGGAATGTACTGAGTCAAAAAAGATATATCTATGTTTATCTTCTATTCATGAGAATTATGTTGCTAGTACAGTGTTATTAACTGATTCTTATCCTTTGTGGATTATAGAGCACCAAATCATGTAGTTCATGAGCGAGCTACATTTGTTTAGTACCTTCGGGTACCAGTTGTCAACAAATGGATATATGTAGGAAACAATGCAAAATTGAAGCCAAAGGACTTGACACTTGTAAACTTAACCTACGTCCTTTATGCTCTTGAGATTAGATGGAATTTAATTTCTGTTAATTGTTTTCTTAGATTAGGATATTGTATAAACTTTTACAGTCAGTGTGTGAAACTTCGTATTTAACTTTGTGTTAATTGGATATGATTTTTTAACAAATAGTTTTATGGTTCTTGATGTAGAACTAAATACTGATTTTGGAATTAATGATTATTTTTCAAATATTACTCTTACTAATGATATTGATATTAATGATGTAGTTTGACATGCTAGATTAGAATATATTGGACAAGAACATATGAATAGATTAGCTAGAGAGGGTCTGCTAGTCACTCATGTTAAGATAAACTTGTTTGTGCGTGAGCATTGTCTTGCTGAAAGGCAACTAAAAAACTATTGGGTAAGACTATTAGTGTTGAATCATCATTGCAATTAATTCATTCGGATATTTGTGGTTCGATGAATGTGAAGGCTAGACATGAAGTTTCCTATTTCATTACATTTATTGATGACTTCATATATTTTGGTCATATGTATTTGATTTTTAATATATCTGAAGTATTAGATTGTTTCAAACATTATACGAACGAAGTTGAGCATTAATTAGATTATAAGGTTATAATTTTACACATTGATCGTGGGGGTAAATATTTATCTGATCAATTCAAGACAATATGTAATGATAAAGAGATTATTAGATAGATAACAAT
Source organism: Curcuma longa (assembly GCF_044706935.1). Taxonomy (NCBI): domain Eukaryota; kingdom Viridiplantae; phylum Streptophyta; class Magnoliopsida; order Zingiberales; family Zingiberaceae; genus Curcuma; species Curcuma longa. Next base: position 1,449,621 of record NC_133862.1, on the reverse strand, counting down.
TCTAGGAACTCACAACTAAATAGAGTTGCTGAAAGAAGAAATTGAACTCTTCTAGATATGTTATGTCTATGATGGCTCAAGTGAATTTGTCAATTTTCTATTGGGGAAATGCATTATTAACAGTAACCTATATACTAAATAGAATGCATTCTAAATCTGTTTATCTACTCCATATGAACATTGGACAGGTAGAAAATTAGATTTGAGTAATCTAAGACTTTAGAGGTTAGTTGTCTATGTTCATGACAGTACTCACAAGAATAGAAAACTAGAATTTAGGAGTAAGAAGTGTATCTTTATAAGGTATTCTGAGACCTTCAAGGGTTATATTTTCATTGGTGAGCAACAAAATAGAATCATCTCTGAGATAAAATCGAAAGATGCAAATTTTCTTGAAAATAAGTTCCCAATAAGAGGTGACGTTGATAAAACAATTCCACTATTTGAGCAGGATGATATTTTATCAATAATACAGGTATCACAAGAGATGTTTGAATCTAGTCAATCAAGTGGGAGTGATTTGCCAATTAATGAGATGATTTCTCAATAGTTCAACTTACGAAGAAATAGAAGTAAAATTATTCCTTGAAAAATGTTTGATATTGAGAATGAGACATTAATGATTCTCCTAGTTGACGATGAAGAATTTCAAACTGTTATGGAAGCATTGAGATGCCCAGTTAAAGAAAGTTGCAATGGATGAAAAAATAGAGTGTATGAAAAAAAATCAAGTTTGAGAATTAGTCGATCTTCCTCCTGGCCGAAAGATTATTGAGAATAAGTGGATTCTCAAAATTAAGAAGAAATTGGATGGATCGATTAATCGATACAAAGCTTGTCTAGTTGCAAAATGATATACCCAACAAAGGAGTATTGATTTTGAAAAGACATTTTCTCTTGTTGTGAAATTTATGTCAATTTATGCCATTTTAGCTATAGAGTACATTTTGACTTAAAATTATATCAAATTGATGTAAAAATAACTTTTCTTAATAATAAACTTAACAAGGAAATCTATATAACACAGTCAGAAAGTTCATTGCTAAAGGTCAAGAAAATAAAGTATATACATTTAAAAAGTTTATATATGGTCTAATGTAAGTGTCAAAACGATGGAACATAAGCTTTAATGTAGTCATTTTATCTTATGATTTTAAAATGATCAATGAGGATCATTGTGTTTATATAAGAAAGACAAAGAAAAGTTTATCATCTTATCATTATATGTTGATGACATATTATAGTTGAAAGTGACAAAATTTGTGATAGAAGCCAAATCATGACTTTCATCAAAATTTGACATAATAGATATGAGAGAAGTTGAGTACATCTTAGAAGTAAAGATTATAAAAGATTGATAAAAAAGACTTTTGGGTTTATCTCCAGAGGCTTATATCACTAAGATGTTTCAAAACTTTAATATGTCAGATTGTAATATTGAATAAACACCTATAACGAGAGGTACTGTTCTGAGTAAAAGTATATATCCCAAGACTCTTGAGGAAATAACCAAGATAAAGAAAAAATCACATACTAGTGTCATTAGTAGTTTAATGTACACTATGTTGTGTACACATCATGATATTAACTATGCTATTAATTTAGTTAGTCATTTCTAGTCAAACTCAGGATCGAGACATTTGAAAGCGGTCAAGAGGATATTTAGATATCTTAAAGGGATAATAGAATATTGTCTCTGTTTTCAATAATCTGCTACATAGATGTAGATTAGACAAGCGATCTTGATGATAGAAAATTTATATCTAGCTATACCTTTTTACTGAATGGTGGCACCATCTCATGGAATAGTAAGAAATAGACTTATATAACACTGTCGACAATGGAAGCTGAGTATGTGACTTGTTCAGCGGTTGCACAAGAACTCGTAGGGTTAAAAGGTTCTTGAAGCATCTGAAAATTATTAAGAATAGTGGGAGTCCTATTATAGTGTACTATGATAATTAAGCTTCTATAACTTTTTTTAAGGATTTTAAATGTCACAACAAAGGTAAACACATAACTATTAAGTATAATTTTGTAAGAGATATTGTTGACCAAAAAAAGATAATTCTTGAGTATATCCCTACACGTACTATGCTTGCTGATTCTTTTACTAAATCATTAACTAAAGAGTCATTTTAAGGACATATAAAGTCTTTGAGATTTCGAAGAATATAATATATTGTAAAGAAAATAAGATGATTGATTTTGAAATGTCATGATCAATTCAATGTATAAGTTATTATTACATTTGAAAAAAATCTCGGTGAGAATGTCGGTGGATTGAGATTAGTCCTCTCATATGGACAATTATTTCTATTTGTTAAGTATAAATAGAGGTAAGATCATTACTTATGAGATAACTAATAAAACTGTGAATGAAGATATACTTATAAGTTGGGGTCACCTTCATGATTGTATCAAGATAAAATCATTTGTGAATTAATAATGATCGGAGTAAATGTATCCACCATTTACTAAATTTGCTAGAAGCCAAATTGGAATTCATAAATTGAATTCAGGATTAGGTATTGGGAATGTGTAGATCAAAATCTGTACAATGTTTGAGAAAAATATGTGCTCTTTAGTAGTAAAGAGAATAATATCGTAGTATGTAATTCATATCACATGTGCTATAGCGACAATAAGGGTAGTAGGAGAATAAATCCCTGCTTCTCTATTACGTGAGATCCTTTAGATTACAAGTTAATTTCAATTTTACCCTAAGTGACTATTTAACTATCTATTTGAATTTTTAATTAGGTCTCCTATTTTAGTATATATCTTAATGACTATAGATGATTTAATCTATGGAACATGACTTGGAAATCAACTGATTAAAATAAATAGATTCCAATTAAAAAGAAAAATAAATTAGATTTATATCTTTGACATTTATTCATTAGTTGACTAATTATATTTTATTGTTGAGTATATAAAATGTGTATGAATAATTATTGTATGAACAATTATATTAATTGGAGAATTAAACATGATGTTATTATGAGAGATTAGAGATATTCATATTGATGTAAATGAGTTAATCTGAATAAATATAAGATATTGATATCTCTTGTAGAGTGGTCATGTAGAGTGTAACAATTTTGTTAGCATTGATTGCTCTGTGTGTTTGCTGTTGCTCGAACTATTTTTCCTTAAATATGAATTAGATGTTATACGTGTCTGTGACTAATTGGTTTTATGTTGTATATGATCTTTATAGTTTGATTTAGACGAGTGGAAGATGTTAGTAGTGGGAGACATGGGCAGTTTCTAAAATTACCGACGTACCTCATATGTTGCTCCATACTCTTGTTATATATAAACATCCAAGGCAAAGATAGAAAGGGGACTGTTACTTTCTGACAAGAGAGGAGCATCCAAGCGTGAGAGATTTGACTTGTGAAATCTGTGAAGGATTGTCTAATAATTGTCATTTCGATGACAAACATGAGGTACAAGCTAGACGAGGCATCTTCTGTAAGTGCTTACAGTTGTAACCTTGAATTTCATGCATTAGAATCAACAACCACCACAATTACCATCCTCGTGTATCAGATACTCAGCCCCATTGGGGAGCTCGAGCTATGTTTACCAGCAATGAGGAACATACCCACCACTGTTGTCAACTCAGTATCCTCTCATGGTCGCTACTCGCAGCAGTTTGCTCCATGTGGTTATTAGAATTTTGGGATCATAATTGTAATTATAAATGTCTAATGTCATCAATTCAATAAGTCAAAAATTAATGTGGTCAAAATTATGATTAAAGAATTTGACTTAAGGGCTTAATTGTAATGAAAATAATAGTGTGAATACCGCACATATAATTTCTAGTTTGTTGAGAGGCTACATTAGAAATAAGCAAACTTGGATAATTATAAAAAGGGGTTATGGTCCCAGTTTGTAGAACGATGCTTCAGTTTTGTACCCTATCGATAAAACTCTTTGGATTCTTAAGAAAATCTGCAAATTGAAGATCATTGCTCGAGATCGATTGTAAATCATGAGTTCTGGTATGCTTCCGCAATTCTAATTATTATGCTTGTGATTTCTTGAGAATTGAGTAGAGTTTAGGGTTTTGTGTTGAGATTTTCCTATCAATTTTTTCCTACAATGGTATCAGAGTGAAGGTTATTCTAAATTCTTAAGAAATTATAATACATATGCAAAGTTTTAAACATATCTTTTTGATTTTAGGTTCATGATAATCAAGCTCACCTTGAGCAGGAATTTTTAATTCATCTTTCTTGGGGTCCAAAAGCGTTGGTACGCACATGGCCAGCATATTTTATAAATGGATATATTTTTCATACTCAGGAATATGGAAGGGGAAAAAGTACAATGAATAGTGGAGTATGTGTTCAGTCATCAGAAAATGACAGAGGCAGTGCAAGCAATGATTTTTATGGTTTGCTGGATGATATTATAGAGGTAGAATATCCTGGGCCAGAAATGCGAGTTATTTTGTTTATGTGTCGTTGGTTTGACCCAGTCAGAGGAATGAAGGTGCATCCACAGTACAAGTTGGTTGAAATAAATCATAAGAGGTTTTATAAACGATATGAACCATTTGTGTTGGCACAACAAGCTATTCAAGTATTCTATGCTTCGTATCCTAGTTTAAGACGTGACAAAATTGATTGGTGGGCTGTATGTAAAACTAAAGCACGGACAAAAATTGAGGAACGTTGGGAAGACATTGCATATCAACAAGAGGAAGTTAGAAACACATTTGAGACGGAAGAACATATTATTTCAACATTACGAGATCCCAGCGGAATTGTAATTAATGTTGATGCAAGTGATATTAATGATAATGAAGATGATGACAACGACGAAGATGACGACGACGATGATGATGACGACGACGACGACGATGACGACGACAACGATGATAATGACAATGAAAATGAGGACTTTGATTTTATATAAAAAATTAGCTCTTTTGTATATATGGTAAGGGAATTTTTATGAGTAATTTAGTTTTATTTGGCATATTTATATAACATGTTGCTTATTTACTTGTTTATACACTGTCGTCTTAATAAATATTTATAATTGACTGTTGATGCATTGTATTTTTTTTCTTATCTGTTATTACAGGTCTTCCTATTTGCATATGGCGGTCAGTTTTTTCTTAGTAGTTGCTTCGGTCCTCGTACTAGCACATATGGCGGTAAGTTTTTTCATATTCTAGCTGTTAATTTCTCCTATTAATGTAATGAATATTTTTTTTTATCTTATAAAAATTTTGTTTCACAGTTTCGCAGAGGTGGCCATAGACGCACTACGCCTGTTGCTCAGTCTGCTTCGGCACCTGGCCAGTCTGGGTCACCCTCTAGTGCTGCAGGACCATCACATGCACATTCGCCACCTAGTGCTGCAGGACCGTCACATGCACCTTCGCCACCTACTGCTGCAGGACCGTCGCATGCACCTTCGCCACCACAGCCGTCGCAGTTACAGTCGCCAAACCCTTCCATACAGTCCACTACCGACCAGCCTCGGGAGGTTGTAGTCCCTCATGGCGATTCGTAAGTATTCAGATAGTTTTTTTATATTTATATATATATATTTTTATTACTAATAATGTTTGTTTAATTTTTTTTATAGGTTCGAAAATTCGGTAACAATTATTCGCCAAATTAATAGAATTGTAAATAATCATTGGGGAGGGACTTCGATGACTTATACTAGCACTCCAGGACCCACAAAGGATTTATGGTGGAGTGAATTTAAGGTAAATGTTTTCTTAATTTAATTAATATATCATATAAAATTGAATATATCTAATATTATTTTTATTTCAGCGAGCATTTACTTGGGATCCTGCACATGAAATGGAAATAAAGCGAATTTTTTTAAAAAAAATGTGGGGATCATATTCGCCATACTTTGAATCATGCCAAGACCAGAAATAAGAAACCACCGTGCATCACAGATGAAAATTGGACAAAGATCCTCGGTGCTTGGGAAACAGAGGAAAGTAAACAAAAAAGTCACCAGAACAAGACAAACCAATCATATAATTCTGGTGACTCATCTGCTACATATGCGGGAGGCTCCATCAACATCGAGGAACACACGCGCAGATTAGTAAATTCTTCTATACACTATGTTATTAATTAAATTTAACTTATTTCTCTATTTCTAACCATGCTTTTTTAGACTCAGGAGATGGGGAAGGAGCCACTATTTATTGAGACATTTACCCGCACTTTTCAAAAAAAAGATAAGACTTGGAGCGGAGACAGAGCTAGAGCTATGAAGGTTTAAATTTTATTATTTAACTTAATTTAATTTTAATAGTTATGTATCTTTTTTAACATATTAAATGTATTTATATTTCAATACAGGAAAAATATGAAGAGGCCGAGCTAGCACAGAGGAATTTAAGTGCCAGTGATGGATCTGAGCCCTCCGTAGGAAATGACTTGAATATCTGGTTGGAGGTGACTGGAGGATCGAAGGGGGGGAGGATATTGGGATTGGGTTCTCTGAGCAGAACTCATCGAGTTCCTGGCACCTCTTCTTCTTCTTCCACTCAACCGGCAATGAGGGCTCAAATAGACAACCTAACTGAAGAAGTCTCTCATTTAAAAGGAATAATTAATCAAAGGGATGAAGAAATGAGAGAAATGCGCAGACAACAGACTGAAGAAATGAGAGAAATGCGCAGACAGCAGGAATTGATTATGAAGCATTTTCAGTTAGGCTCCGCTCTGAGTCAGCTTCCTCATATTCCCGATGATGCCGGTGAAGACGGTGAAGACGATGATTCTTGATAGCCTAGTTGTGTATCATTTTAATTTTTCTCACATTTAATTTTGTTTTTGCTTATTGCTATTTGTAACTCTTTTTTATTTACTAATTCATATTATTATTTTAATTTGAACAGGGTTGATGAAACCAAGGATGGCGAAGAGGTAAATTTTTACATATTCTACTTTATTTGTAAAAATTAATGTGCTAATATTTCTATTTTTTGATGTAGGAACAGAAAAAGAATTGATGATGATGATCAAATCAGTGATGCAGAAAGTATTACCTGAGGTTGAATCCGTGGACGGTGATACTTATCTTTTCTGGTCATTCAGCTTTTACTCCACCTTATTTATGTATTTGCATGTTATGTTTAGATACATTTGGAGTTGGAGTTTTGTTTATTATGGATGTTATGTTTGATACATTTGAAGTTTGGATGAGTTGATACATTGTAGTTGCTATATTTGGAGTTTCTTACATTTGGATGTTATGTATATTATGATCATTTGGATGTTATGTTTATATTTGGATATGTTTTGTATTGTTTGATCATTAGGATGTGTTTATATGGATGTTTAAGTAGGATGTGATTATATTTATGGATGTGTTTGTGATTATGTGTGTGGATGTATTTGTGATTATGAGTTTGGAATTATTTGTGGATCTATTATTGTAAACAGGATTCATATATCGTAAAAACAGATTGAATCCTGTGAAATTTTTTTTTGTTTTGCGACGAAATTTGCGACGAATCAAGGTTTCGTCGCCAAAATATCGAAAATATATACTGTTGATATCGTAAAATTGGCGACGAATTAGTTTTTTCGTCGCCAAATTTGGCGACGAATTCATGTTTTCGTCGCCAAATTTGGCGACGAAATCATGTTTTCGTCGCCAAATTGGCGACGAATTCAGTTTTCGTCGCCAAATTTGGCGACGAATTCAGATTTTCGTCGCCAAATTGGCGACGAATTCACTAAATTCGTCGCCAATTTGGCGACGTCGCCAATTTGGCGACGAATTCAGTGTTTTCGTCGCCAAATTGGACGAATTTCAATTCGTCGCGAATTTGACCTTTTTTTGCGGTTTTTGGGTTTTCGCGAATTTTAGCGACAAATTAGTTTTACGTCGCAAATTTGGCGACGAAATTTTATTTTCGTCGCTATATTTTGGAACGAAAATATTATTTCGTCGCAAAATTTTGCGACGAATTTTGCGACGAATTTAAAATTCGTTGCAAAATTAGCAACGAATTTGAATTTTTTCGTCGCCAGGTCTTGCGACAGGCTTTTCGGAACGGAAAAATTTTTGTCGCCATTTTCGTCGCAAATATATTTTGCGACGAAAATTTTTTATTTTTTCGTCGCAAAATTCGTCGCAAATACCCTGTTTTTTTGTAGTGTGTTAAATCTTGAGTTCAACATAGCTTTAGTAGATTTGATTATCTTATCATTACTTCCAATAAAAAGAATGTCATCTATATATAGGCATAAGATGACAAAATCATTTTTTGTGTCTTTCATATAGACACATTTATCACATTCATTGATCTTAAATTCACTTTCCTTCATGACATTATTAAACTTTTCATGTCACTGCTTTAGAGCTTATTTCAAGTGATATAATAACTTTATCAATCTATAAATTTTATTTTCCTATCATGACGTAGAAAATTCTTCAAGTTGTTCCATGTAGATTTCCTCTTCTAAATCCTCATTTAGAAAAGCGATCTTTATATCCATTTGATATATTTCTAAATTTCATAAAGCGACGATAGCCAACAACACTATGATGAAAGTTATTCTCGATACCAAAGAATATGTATCAAAGTAATCAAGGTATTCACGTTGTTGGTAATCTTTAATTATCAATTTAGACTTATACTTATCAAGCTTGTCATCTGCCTTGCTCTCGGGAAGCTTTGCTTGGTTTTGTTTCACTTATTGAGGCTGTGCTGTAAGCTATTTACTTGTTTTGCCTCAATCTGTGTTTTCCTTCTATAATCTCTGTGCTTAACATCTATCTGTGAGATTGGTTGTGGAGAGGTCACTCCACCGAGAAGGAGATTCATCTAGCCGATTTTATCCGGAATTTGATCTACCGAAGATCAAGGGATCGTCCACCTTACGGACACGCCGAGGAGTAGGGGCAAGTTATCCCTGAACCTCGTACATCATAGTGTTTGTATTTCTTTCCTTTTTGTTAGCTATTTTCCGCTGCGCACTAACATTTTTGTAGGAGAAAATCGAATTTCAAGAGAGGTTATTCACTCCCCCCCCCCTCTCTCTAGCCATCTCCGATCTTCAACACATATATGGCAACATTTGAAGCAAAATGAAGGAGGAAGAGAACTATGTATCAAGGAGGAGAATTTCAAAGATTTAGATCAGAATTTCTTCATGGATTTGAAGAACACACTTAAACAAATGGAATACAAGAGAAAGAAATCAGAAAAAGGGCAAGGTTCATTGATTAGCATTTAACTATATCCATGTATACCACTTGCATCCACTCTCTTATTTGAATTTCTTTTCTCTTGAATTTTTATTTCTAAATTCTTATATCAATTGCCTCAGTTCATGAACTTTTCTATGTCTTCAATAAGCCTAGTAGATGTGGATTTCAAATCAAGAATGGTAGTGGAGAGTAGAAAACAAGCAAGCCTATGGTAATGCATGAACTTGAGTTGTTTGATTGTAGGATGAGAGCCACTGATATTATTTGCTGAAAATAACCTCGTGAGATTTAGTGTGATACATTTATCTTAATTAATCATGAAGTGTGAAACTTGCTATGTGGTTAACTGAGTACAAGAGTCTAATCCATGGGTTTAAGTTTTTGAGACTCTAAAACTTAGATAATTCCCTTTTAATTATTTCTAATCATGATTAAGAATAACCTAGGTAGGGGTACGATCTTAGTTTATTTTGTTTACTTAAGCGAGACGCTCAAGGGTAAGTGTGGGGGAATTTGATGAGTTAGAGTTTTATACATTTTTAATCGATTCAATTTTAGATTTTTGCATGAAAATAAATTGTTAAATGAATCGATTTGATTATATTTGTGTCATGTGGTATAATTGAAGGTTTGATTAAAATTTCTGTGATTTAATGGCAAATTTTACATTAATTGAGTTTAATTGATTGTAGGGTTCAAATCAGATCAAATTCGAGCTCAATCGTGGTCAAATCGAGCCAATTTGCCCAAATTGATCAAGCCAACATGGAGGACATGACCTAGATCAAGCCCGATCAAGATCCCTCAAATTTTTGGAAGCCCTAAGCTGCCCTAGAGCCTAGATCAAGTTTTGACCGTTGGATTCAAAATCAAGGGCTGAGATGCAGTGATTAATCAGCGGTATATAATCACAAAGCTTACCCGATGAACAGTGTCTGGCCGCACTGTTCATCGTCCCCGCGGAAACAATCCCCTGCGCAAGGACGTAGCAGCTCGATCATTCCCGTCCATTTCTTCCACTTCCGTTGCAATCCTGGATCCCTGAGGAGCTTCAATCCGGTTCGTTGGGCGACAATCGGCGATCGGACGGCGCGCGACGGCGGGGGTTCTTCCGGCGGCGCCAAGCCCTGTTTCTTCGAGTTCCGGCGAAGTGCTGAGAAATTTGAAGCCGCAAGCTGAAGAGGGGTTCTCTAAAGGTTGCGGAACACATCCAAAGGGTCAGAAATTTTGCCAGTGCAAGGAGGAGGAGAGAAATCCAGTTTTGCCAGCTGAAAACAAGCTTTTGCACGCGCTGTTCTGTTCGGAGAGGGTTTCTTCGGCTGTTCGTGGCTCGGGCAGCAAGTAAACCGCACCAACAACCGACGTGAAGACTCCTTATGGATTATTGAAGCCACATTGTGGATTCAACAAGTTGTTGACACCAATTTGAGGAGAAACAATCGGATAAGGGAGGATGGATGTTTACTGTTCTTGATTCTTCGTTTCTGAACTTTCGGTTTCTGATTGTTTCTGAAATTCCAATTTCTGAGTTGTTGCTAATCTAAATCTTTAACAACTTTGTTAATTTGATTATTAGGTTAATGTTGTAGTTCTTTTTGTTTGGATTCAGATTGATTTTAGAATGTTCATTTTAACTTCTGCATTTGGACTGAACTGATAGAACTGATACTGTGCAGTATCAGTCGATACTGTACAGTATCAGGGTTTTAGGGTTGTTTTGCTTAAGCAAGGGTTGTTCCACGAGTTAATTGCATTTGATAGTTAGATTGCATTTTGTTTTGCAAGCTAGATTAGTTTCTTAGAAATTTAACTAAGCCTAGGTTCTTTCTTTCCTAATTTCATGAATTGCTGATTCATTGCCCTTGTTAGATTTTTCTTTATAGATTAGATTGATAACTTGCAATTTATTTCATTTACTGATTTTTAAATTTACATTTTGTTCGAAAAAATACCAAAACCCCCATTTATATCAAAAAACCCAAAAAGAACGACACGTAAGCTTAAATTGAACAATTGTCTACTAGTCCTTGGAAAAATACGACTCGAGGCCCCTATACTTCATTTGTTTGTATTTATCGTGGGTTTTCGATAAATTTATAAATTCTAATTTGCAACCCTACTCGTGACACATACAAATCTAGGGTTGTCAATCACCCACAATCACAATTCATAAAGTTCTTTTAGTTAAGGACATGAAATTTAACTTGCTTAGTGTAAGTCAATTATGTGATTCGGGTTATCAAGTTAAATTTCATGCAAACAAATGTCTAGTTAGACAAATAGAGTTGAAGAATGTGATCTTAGAAGGATATAGGAACCAAAACCTTTACTATATAAATTTGTTTTTTGCTTCTCCCTTCTATGTCTCATGTCAAAGGAAGAGGAAGGATGACTATGACATAGGAGGCTTGGACACATCAACATGAAGAACATTGCCAAGGTGGCCAAAATGAAATTGGTGAAAGGACTACCAAAAGTCAAATATGTCAAGGACAAGATGTTTGATGCATGCTAAGAGGGTAAACAACCTAAATCATTACACAAAGGTAAAACTCTAACTAGCACTATTTTACCTTTTGAATTAGTGCATTTAGATTTATTTGATTGTCATAGCACCCTTTCACTTATGGGGAATAAATATTGTTTGGTAATTATAGATTATTACTCTAGATTTACTTGGGTTTATTTCATGAAAAATAAGGATGAGACCTTAGCTATTTTCATAGGTTTTAGCAAAAGGGTAGAAAATGAAAGAACCTTGAAAATCAATACGATTAGAAGTGATCATGGTGGAGAGTTTGAGAACTCAAACTTCTCAAAATTTTACTTAGAAAATAGATACAAACATGAATTTTTATGTCCAAGAACCCCTCAACAAAATGGAATTGTTGAGAGAAAAAATATGGCTTTACAAGAAGCCGCTAGGACAATGCTAAATGCGTTTTCATTACCCACCTATTTATGGGCGGAAGCGATTAACACCGCTTGCTACATTCAAAATAGGGTGGTAATTCATCAATTTTCAGGAAAAATATCTTTTGAGTTGTGGAATAGAAAAATATCCAAAATTAACTACTTTAGAGTGTTTGGATGTAAGGCTTACATTTTAAACACCAAAGATGACTTAAAAAAATTTGAGGCCAAAGCGGATGAAGGAATCCTAGTTGGTTACTCATCATCTAGCAAAGGCTATAAGGTTTATAACAAAAGAATCCAAATGATTGAGGAGTCATCAAATGTTGAATTTGATGAGTCTAACAACACTACCCTAGAAAATCTCCTATTGATGAAGATATAAACGCAAGAAAACAAGATATAACTCATGCAATAAAGAACTTACAATTAGGAAGTAATGATCTAGGGGGAGGAAGAGGTGATTCGGATGATGAGCGTAAACGTGAAAATAATAAGTGTGATGAGTGATGAGCTAGGGTTTTATGAATTTTTAATCGATTCACTTTTGGGTTTTTGCATGAAAATAAATTATTTAATAAATCGATTTGATTGTATTTGTGCTATATTGCATGATTTGAGGTTTGATTATAATTTTCATGATTTAATGGTGAATTTTTGCATTAATTGAGTTTAATTGGTTGTAGGGCTCAAGTTGGACCAAGATCGAGCTCAACCGCGATCGAATCGAGCCAAATTCACTCAAATTGATCAAGCCACATGGAGGACATGACCTAACTCAAGCCTGATCAAGATTTAACATTTTTTCACAAATCCTAGGCTGCCCTAAACCCTAGATCAAAGCTCTCCTCCACAGGATAAAAAATGGACGGCTACGATCAATTGATTAATCAGAAGTATATTAAGCCGAAACATAGGAAGTGAACAGTGGCTGCGCTACTGTTCATTGTCCCGAAAGCGCTCCCCTGCTCAGCGATGTACGCGCACAGCTGGCCCGGCCCACCTAAACTTCTTCCATTGCAATCCTTGGTCCTTGAGGAGTCCAACACCGGTCGATTGGGTATATTCCGGCAGCTGGAATGGCGTGACGGAGAGGGTTTTTTCGGCGCGACCAACCTCTATTTCCGGCGTTTCTGGTGGCCTGCTGCACAATCCGAGTCTGCAGTTCGTGGAGGGGTTCTCCTAGGATCGACGGAGCTCCCTTGTATCAACAGCAACACCATCGGAGCAAGAAGAAGTGGAGGATTCCAGTTTTGTCATCTGAAACGTGACTGCACAGCTTTCTGTTTCGTTCGGAGAGGGTTTTTTCGAGCTTTTCAGAGGTCTGGCAGCGAGTAAAACACCCAAAGATTGCGTGGAAGACTCCAGAGCGATTGTTGAAGCTGCATTGTTGGATTCAATAGCTTGTATGACACCAAGCTAAGGAGAAACAAGTGGAAGAAGAATGTCTGGATGAGTTTATATTTTTGATTTTAATACTGCACAACTTTAGTTTCTGAATCTTATTTTCTGAGTTTTGTTAATCAGTATCTGTTAAGAATCTTGAATTCATTTCGGGTGGTTGATTTCAATACTAGTTTATGTGTTTTTGGATTCAATCCAGTGCAAATTCCGTTTAAAACTTTGAATGCAATTTCTGTTTGATTAGGGCTTCAATTTCACTGTACTGTTTTGTGCCAAATTGCACTGTTCTGTGCCAAACTTTTCTGATGTATCAAGTTCAGCTAGTTTAGTTATTTCGATTGCATTTTAGAATTAGAATTAGTTAACTAATTTCAAGTAATTCTAGTTGGTTTGTTTCCTTACTTACATCCATTGCATTGAAATTCATTTAGGATGCATTTAAGCTTAGGTTACTGATTTAAACATAGTTTAGGGTTTATGATAGTTTTGTTTTATTTGTGCATTTGGGTTTCAACCATCAATTTGATTTGAATTTGCATTTCGAGATTAGGAGGTAACTTGATTTCAATTGCATTTCGTTAAATCATTGCATTTTTCATTTTCATTTCATTCCAAAAACATCAAAACCCCATTTACATTTGAAAACCCCAAAAAGAACGACACGAAAGCTTAGTTTAAACGATTTTCTACTAGCCCTTGGAAAAATATGACTCGAGGCCCCTATACTACATTTGTTTGTATTAATTGTGGGTTTTCAAAAATTTAAATCAATTTGCAACCCTACTCGTGACACATCAAATCTAGGGTTGTCAAATTTTGGCGTCGTTGCCAGGGAACTCTAGTAGAAATTGTTTACTTTGAGCTTTAGTACAGTTTTACATTTTTGTTTCTATTTTTCTTGAATTAATTGCATATCTGATCTTTTTCCTTTGTTTTTGTTGAGTTTATGACCAGGAGTGCAGGTGATGATTTAGCTGAGTTTGATCCAGAGTTAGAACATGTAACGCCCGCCCTTACCAGAGCCTTTGACGGACGCTACAGTTTACTACATTCATTCATACATGCTACTATCATATACGAAAAATCTAAAACTTTACAGCGGAAAAATAAAACATTATCACAAAACATAGATCCGTATACAATAATTAGAATTTAGTAGCATGATAAGTCTAGATGATAAAGTCTAGTCAGGGAATCATTATAACATGATAGTTTTAAACAACTACAACTAACATGCAGATATAAAATATTTGCATGGCCAGGACTTTGTCAAGTCACCACCATACACATCTCTTTAGCCCTATCCCGCTGCCTCCTCTTGCTCAGTACCTGTTAATTGGATCTGCAATATAAGGAAGAAATCTATAAGCACAAAGCTTAGTAAGTTTCTTTCCTACTCACAAAATCCGAATGTCATTAAATTATATCCTTTCTAGCATATAACATGGAAAGCACATTAACATTTCATATTACATACATTCAACATGTTAACCATTCGTTTTTCAAAAATATGTTAACTTATTAGATAAACATAATCAACATTGTTGGGGTCCCCTGGCTTGTACCCATTCGTTACTCGCGCGCATTTCCTTCAAGTAAGTACGAGATAGCTAGTCTCGACCTACCTGCATACTAGGTCTTCTCTAATGTCCTTCAACCTAGGGGCGTTCTTAAGGAGCCCATCCCTTGGATCCTTTTCAGGTTCCGGTACAAGCCTTTCATCAAAGTAAAATAACTTTATACTTTCTTTTTCATTTTCACAGGAATGTTCCTTTTCATTTTTCTTTCATAGCATGGTGAACATTCATATTTAATTTAAACTTATAGCATACCTTTTGCATAGAGTATAACATAACCCTATGGCTAATAACATTGAACCCTAAATTTGACCTTAACCTTTCTTTAGGGTAGTCAAAACTCTCTGGTTATGTTTAGAACATCATTTTAAGCCTAACCTAAGTTTAGCCGAACCTGGTAAAACATGCAATCATAAAGTTTACCTCTCTGGAACCCAATCCGATCAAACCAGAGGGCTTAATCGATCAGATAATCGATTAAGTGCCCTTGTAATTGATCTAATGAACGATCGATTACAAGTTACGT
>NC_133862.1:1380889-1433876 GCF_044706935.1 Curcuma longa | reverse complement strand
TCGGCCGC
Organism: Curcuma longa; assembly: GCF_044706935.1. Classification (NCBI taxonomy): domain Eukaryota; kingdom Viridiplantae; phylum Streptophyta; class Magnoliopsida; order Zingiberales; family Zingiberaceae; genus Curcuma; species Curcuma longa. The sequence continues at coordinate 1,433,868 of NC_133862.1, read as the reverse complement.
GTACCGATCAAATCCCTCCATTCGGCCGCATACCGTCGAATCCCTCCATTCGGCTGGGAGATAGCCGAATCCTTCCATTCGGCCGCGTACCTCGCCGAATCCCTCCATTCGGCTGGAGATCGCCGAATCCCTCCATTCGGCCGCATACCGCCGAATCCCTCCATTCGGCTGGTAGATAGCCGAATCCCTCCATTCGGCCACATGCCTCGCCGAATCCCTCCATTCGGCGGAGACCTTGCCGAATCCCTCCATTCGGCCCCTTAAATTCGGCCACCGGCCGAATCCCCCCATTCGACAGCTAGTCTAGCCGAATCGAACATGAGAAGCACTTAGACGCTGGAAGCCTTGCCTCATGTCACTAATAGCACGCGAGATCTATCAAATCACCTACAGTGCCCTGGTGTACCTCATCATGATTTCTGACAAGCCCACGCCCCCAATAATTAATGTTATCCCTTCCTGCTGCCTGCACAGATAGTGACAACATAACACTTTACCGGCGATGGGACAAGGAACTCGATTATTCCTGCCACCTCATTAATCATGATGAGACGTTCCTTAAATGATGACGTGACAGGTATGCACGCTCATCCCTCCTTAAAAAGACCACTCCGCTCCGCAGGTACTCTCTCTCTCAGATCTCTCCTCTCTCATTCTTCTCTACGCTCCCTTCCTCTACTGTTCATCTTCTTCCTCCCGTCCCTGACTTGAGCGTCGGAGTGGTCGCGCCAGGGCATCCCCCTGGCCTTCCTACTGACGTTCCTTGTGTTCGCAGGTCGTCCCTGAAGCTGCTATTGGTCCTCGGCTCCGGCGAAGTCTCAGGCGACTCTGAAGCTGTCATCGCCCTCAGTGTCATCTACTGTTCAAAGCCAGCGGCGAGGAGGTCCGGTGACGTGTCCCGAAGCAGTTCTCAACCGGAACATAATTTGGCGCCGTCTGTGGGAACTTTCTTTGCCCGGATTTGAGATGCCGACGGACGAACCTCCCCAACCTCCTCAACCTCTCAACCTCGCCTCATCACCATGACTACCGAAGACTTTGATAGGGCGGTGGCCGCCGCCGTACTGGCGATCTCTCAGCAACAACAACAACAGCAACAGGTACCAGCTGGTCCTTCAAGACCTCATTCTTTTTCTGCTGAAGCACCACCACCACCGCCGCCAGCGCCGGCGCCGGCCCCAGCACGCCGGTTGTTTGAGCCCACTGAGGCCCACCACACTCAGGCCCACCAATCCCCATCCCATCAAGCTCCGGCCCACTTTGCTCAGGTCCATCAGGCCCCAGTTTATCAAGCTCCAGGCTCAGGGCCCATCAAGCTCACCAGGCCCAGGGCCCACCTCAACCATACATGTTTGAAGACTACGGAGGGATGTCCGTAGAATCTGCAGCTGCCCAGGACCCCACCTCGACGCCCTCCACGTGGCAAAGGTCCGCTACCCTGGGGAAGGCAGCAGCTCCCACAAATCTCCTTTCGCTGTATGGATTTTAGAAGAAGAGCTCCCACGCCACTTCCGTGCCCCTCAGCTCATGGACTACACCGGAGCAACGGATCCGGAAGACCACTTGGGAAAGTTTGAAAATGCTGCCACCCTGCACCAGTACACTGACGCCATCAAATGTCGGGTTTTCCTCACTACTTTGGCTGGTGCTGCGGTTCGCTGGTTCAACCATCTGCCACCATCCTCTATATGCTCCTTCAATGATTTCTGAAGTTCCTTTCTAAGGCACTTCGCCACCAGCCGTGCTTACCGAAAGACGGTGATGGACCTCTTTCCATCAAGCAAAAGTCCAAAGAATCACTCAAGGAGTACCTGCGCAGATTCAACCAAGGAGCGCAGGAAGTCCCGGCCGCTCCATCAGAGGTCCTTGTCAGTGCCTTCTCTCAGGGACTTATAGAGGGGGACTTCTTCCGGTCTCTCATCAAGAAGCCTCCGAAAAACTTTGACATGCTGCTGACCCGAGCCGACAAGTACATACATGTGGAAGAAGCCCAGTCGGCTCGGCGAATGAATGCTGATACCTCCTCTCATGGTGGTCCAAGTAGACAGCCTGCTCCGGCTGTCCGAAGTGAACCTCGTCATCCGCCTCAACCACTCAGAAGACCAGAGCCGGAGCATACGGCTAGACAGGTGGGTGGCCCCCGTGCCATCCAAGCAGTAGACTCCCGGCCCACTCAATCATCAAGGCCTTCGCGATGGTTGCCCCGTTTCTGCGCCTATCACAAGTCACGAACTCATGACACTCGGGATTGCCATCAGTATGCCCGAGTCCTCCGTGAGTCAGAGGATCAGCGCTCTAGGGGGACGATGCCTGCCCCTCCATTCCAGCAGGAGACTCACCATCAAGCAACTGCTCCACCGCCACCATCTTCTCCTCGGACTGCCCCCAAACGCCACCGTTCTCCCAGAGAGCTCACTCCCCCGGCGCAGAACGAGGGGGACCGCGGCCAGGGATCCGGCTCCCGTGACCCTCGAGCCGGCAACCAAGATAACGCCCCCCTCGGTAACATTCTTATGATCACGGGAGGTGCCACAGATGGAGACTCCAACCGGGCCAGGAAAGCCCATAGCCGACAGCTGGAAGTTTGTGGTGTGGCCAGAGGAAGTCAAGGCACGGACCCATCATTGGTTTTGGACCACAAGACTTGGAAGGAGTCGAAACTCCTCATGATGATGCGCTGGTCATAAAGGCCACCATCGCTAACTATGATATCTCCAGGGTATTTGTTGACACCGGCAGCTCCGTCAACATCATATTCAAGTCGGCCTTCAAACAGATGCAGATCGACATGGATGACTTGGAGCCAATGGCTACTTCTCTTTATGGCTTCACGGGGAATGAAGTGCGCCCCCTCGGACAGATCCGCCTCGCCATCTCCTTTGGTGAGGAACCGGCTCGGAGGACAAGGTACTGCTTCTTCACCATAGTGGATGCCCCTTCTTCCTATAATGTGATACTAGGCAGACCCACACTTGGCGCCTTCTCCGCCGTCGTCTCTACTTACCACCAGAAGATCAAGTTCCCGGTCGGGGACTTGGTTGGGGAAGCACGAGGCAATCAGACGACGGCGCGACGCTGCTATGTTGACTCAGTCCGAACGGAAGCCAGGAAGACTCGGCGGACCCAGGGAGCTGAAGTGCACGCCGTTCAAGAGGTGCCCAACCCTCGTGCTGCATCTGAGAAGGAACTCCTACAAATATGCCCCGACCGTCCGGAAGCAGTTGTACAAGTGGCCGCCGAACTGCCAACTGAGCTGAAGCAAGAGCTGGCCGAATGCCTTCGCCGGAATCAGGATGTCTTTGCCTGGGATCCAACTGACTTGACGGGGGTCTCTCCTGCCGTCGCCATGCACCGCCTCAACGTCCTGCCAGGAGCCCGCCCCATCAAACAGAAGAGACGCCACTTCGGCCCTGAGCAGAACAAGGTGATCCGAGACGAAGTGCAGAAGCTGCTGAAGGCTGGATACATCAAGGAGGTGCACTTCCCCACCTGGCTATCCAACGTGGTGTTGGTGCCGAAGCCCGGAAACAAGTGGCGAGTCTGCGTGGATTTCAGAGACTTGAACAAGGCTTGCCCGAAGGACTGCTACCCGCTGCCCCGCATCGATCAGCTAGTCGACTCGACCTCCGGTCATGAATATATATGTATGCTTGATGCTTATCAGGGGTATCATCAAATCCCCCTCGCTGTAGATGACCAAGATAAGGTCAGTTTCATAACGGCAGATGGAACTTTTTGTTACACTGTGATGCCGTTCGGACTCAAGAATGCCGGAGCCACTTACCAACGCTTGATGGACAAAATCTTCCGGCACCAACAAGGCCGCAACATCGAAGTATATGTGGATGACATATTAGTCAAGTCCGAAAAGGGAAGCTCCCTCATTGCCGACGTAGAAGAAACTTGCAGCACTTTACGCCAGTATGGTCTGAAGTTGAATCCGGCCAAGTGCTTATTTGGCGTCCGAGTGGGGAAGTTCCTCGGATACATAGTAACTGAGGAAGGAATTGAGGCGAATCCGGACAAAGTTCAAGCACTGTCTCATATGGCTCCGCCTCGCAACCTCAGAGAAGCACAGAAGCTGATGGGCCGGATCACTGCCCTCTCCCGGTTCATCTCTCGAGCGACAGAGCGAAGCCTCCCATTCTTCAAGGTCTTGAAGCGGGCACAGAAGTTCGAATGGAATGCAGATTGCGACAAGGCATTCTCCGAGCTCAAAGAATACCTATCCCAGCTCCCTCGGCTCGCCAAGCCTTCACCAGGCGAGCCCCTGTTCATGTACCTGGCGGCCTCCAACTTCGCTGCCAGCTCTGTGCTGGTCAAACAGGAAGGTCAGTCTCAGCATCCTATTTATTTCTCCAGTCATCTTTTCAAAGACGCAGAGACCCGATACTCCAATTTGGAGAAATTGGCGTGGATGCTTGTCTTATCTGTCCGGAAGCTACGCCCATATTTCCTATCCCACCCAGTTACAGTAATGACCAACAGTAACCTGGGCCGACTGCTCACCAATCCGGAGATCTCTGGACGGCTTATCAAATGGACCGTGGAGCTCGGAGAATATGACATTCAATACCAACCCCGGACTGCCATCAAGGCCCAAGCCTTAGCTGATTTTCTCATTGAGATACCTGAAGGCGAGCCGGAGCAGACTTGGAGGGTATATGTAGATGGCTCCTCCAATCGGCAAGGAAGCGGAGTCGGAGTTGTGTTGATCTCCCCTCAAGAAGAGGAGATTCGGCTCTCCATCAGATTAAGCTTCCGTGCCTCCAACAATGAAGCTGAGTATGAAGCTGTGCTTGCCGGTCTGCAGGCGGCCAAACGAATGGGAGCTGCGCGGGTCCAGTTATATTCAGATTCTCAGTTGGTGGCACAACAAGTGGAAGGAACTTGCGAAGTCCGTAATGACCGACTTCGTCGGTATTCCGAAGCCTTTATCAAGCTCAAGGCTGAATTCAGAGAAGTTTCCCTCCTGAAGATCCCTCGGACTGAGAATACTAAGGCAGATGAATTGGCCCGACTGGCCAGCTCCATGACCGAATGGACAGACGAAGGGCCCATCACTCAAGTATCCTTTGTCGCCCAAATAGATCAGGCCGAAGCCGCATCAGAGCCGGAAGACTGGAGGAGTCCCCTCATCAACTTCCTTCAGACAGGCGTCTCTCCTTCAGACCCCGGTGCAGCCAAAGTGCTCAGAAGGCGCGCGGCCCGATTCACTCTGATAGGAGATCAGCTGTATCGACGCGCCTTCTCCCGTCCTCTGCTCAAGTGTTTGGGGCCAGAGGATGCCGACTACGTCTTGCGGGAGGCACATCAAGGATGCTGCGGCAACCATCCGGGAGGAAGATCGTTGGCCCGGAAGATTTTATTGGCCGGCTACTTCTGGCCGACTCTTCAAGCCGATGCGGCAAAGTTAGTGTCATCCTGCCTACACTGCCAGAAATACCAAAACTTCTCACGACGACCGACGGAAATGCTGAAGGCCTCCACCACTTCATGCCCTTTTGATCAATGGGGCATGGACATTGTAGGACCCTTCCCGACAGGGCCGCAACAAAAGAAGTTCTTGCTGGTCGCCGTGGATTATTTTTCCAAGTGGGTTGAAGCCGAAGCTCTCGCCCGCATCACGGAGGAGGTCGTCATCAAGTTCTTGTGGAAGAATATTGTCTGCCGGTATGACATTCCCCAACGGCTAGTATCCGACAATGGCCGGCAATTCCAAGGGAAAGAAGATCCAGTCTTGGTGCCAAGGACTCGGCATCCAGCAAGCATTCACCTCCGTGGCCTATCCGCAAGCCAATGGTCAGGCTGAAGTTACCAACCGGGAGATATTGCATGGCCTCAAGACCAAGCTGGATCATGAAGGAGGCAGCTGGGTGGAGGAGCTACCCTGTGTACTATGGGCCTACCGTACCACACCGAGGGAAAGTACCGGCATGACACCATTCCACTTGGTGTACGGAGGAGAGGCTGTAGTACCAATGGAGGTGGGAGTCCCATCAGACAGGAAGAAGTCTCTACGATGAAGACAACGGGGAGCGCCGAAGGATGGAGCTCGACCTCGTCACCGAAGATAGAGACCGAGCCGCCTCTCGACTCATGGCCTACCGACAAAGGATGTGCGCCAAGTACAATCGCCGAGTGATCCCCAGATCCTTCCAAGTAGGGGACTTGGTATGGAAGAAGGCTAAACCGGCAGGCGACGTGGGCAAGCTTGACCCACCATGGGAAGGCCCTTATCGGGTAGTCAAGAAGACAAGCTCCGGCGCCTACTACCTCACCGACTCGGAGGGCAAGGAATTGATCAGACCTTGGAGCGCCACGCACCTCCGGCCCTACCATACCTAACATTCCTCTTCACTAATTCTCATTACTTGTCTGAATTCATTTCTCACACATAATGACAAGTGATGTTTCCTACAGGCCTTCCCCGCTCCAAGGCTTCTCAGCCATTCCTGACACTTTCCCGACTCGAACATAATTAGTCGCGGACCTACTCCGTCGAGCTCAAAATTAGGTCTCGGACCTACTCCACCGACATAATTAGGTCTCGGACCTACTCCATCGACTCTGCATAGGTCTCGGACCTACTCCACCGACATAATTAGGTCTCGGACCTACTCCATCGACTCTGCATAGGTCTCGGACCTACTCCACCGACATAATTAGGTCTCGGACCTACTCCATCGACTCTGCATAGGTCTCGGACCTACTCCACCGACATAATTAGGTCTCGGACCTACTCCATCGACTCTGCATAGGTCTCGGACCTACTCCACCGACATAATACTCCAGGTCTCGGACCTACTCCATCGACTCTACATAGGTCTCGGACCTACTCCACAGCCAAGTTATGGGGTAAGCTAACACTTGCTTTCCTCCTTCATCACTACGGCACCTTCCTACTACGGAAGCGGCAGCCATTGCCCTTGCCTTCCCAATATGTGAGCATCCGCCAACATCAACATCTCGTGACACGGAAGTGGTCACCATCGTAAGCATCTTCTCGATTCGGGAATGGAGACCCTCGCCTCCACTCCCGAATCGCCCGCACTTCGACTCCCACGGGCTAAGCACCCGTCACCTGCTATCGTACGCCACTCGGTTGAGTGTCCCCGAATCCGAAATCGCCAAGGCTAATTATCTCCTTGTCGTGGGCAAGACGAATCGCTCCTCACCATAGTCTTTCACTCAGCTGGGCTTGTTTTGAGCCGGATGGTCAAGGCACTCGGTCCTCACTCTCGCTTCTGTGTCGCACGCATACAAGAGAACTTAGTTCTCTCACACTCTCGCTCCGTCTAAAATTCATTTTGCCTGACTCTGGGTCAGCCCCTCTATCTGTCCCACTCCGATTGGGTGCACCAATTAAGGGAAGAACTGAGGACAACATTCAAAGAAAACTAATAAAAGGAATGACAAAATCTTTCATTTATCGCAAAAAGATTACAAGTTAAAGGCCACGAGCCGAATACATTCATTTCTTCTTCCCCTTCCCCTTTCCCTTTGCCGGAGGGAGGCTTCTTCACAACCGTTGACGCCGTCCGAGCCGATTCAGGCAGCTCCTTCCATATCTTCTGGGGATCCAGCTGGTCTATGGCCTCGTCCGGAATAACCACTCCCGCCGCCTGCAGCTGCTTCAGTGCCCCCTCGAAGCCAGACTGAAGCATGTCGGCAGTCCGCTCCAAGAATTGATCAGTGAACTCCTTGGACTTCAGCCATGTCTTCCTTGGCTGCTTCGACCCGGTCCTCCTCACTCATCTTGTAGGCGGCCAGCTCATTGCGGGCATCGGCCGAAACACCCTCCACCACCTTGGCCGCTTCGGTCAGCTCGGCCACTTGCTTCTTTAGGCCCTCCACCTCAGCCTGCAGGGCCTCCACTTGAGCTTGTCTGTCGTCCGACTCATCGCAGACGAAGTCCAAGTCGGCCTGTTGTTGATCCAGCTGCTCCTCCAAATAATATAGCTCCTCATCTTGTTTGACGAGCCGCTCTTCTACCATTGGGATAGCTGCTCCTCTTCTGCTGCAGCTCCTCCTTGATGTCTTGCAGTTGAGACGAAGCCTCCTGCAGTTCGGCCTCTAGGTTCTCGGCCCTATCTTCGGCCGTCTGCTGCCTAGCCAGGGCCAGGCTGGCCTCATACTGATGCCGAGCCGCCTCGCTCTGCACAGTCTGGAGCTCCCGATTAGGCCGACTCCCGGGCTCTTAGCTCAGCCACTTGCCCCTCTAGGGCTCGGAATTGAAGGCAGGTCTGGGGCAAGCGGTTGTGTATCTCCAGTAGCTCACCTAAGGCCTGCACCAACTACCTATGTTAGTTGCGAATATCACCTATGTTTAACAAGCCAGCAGTAGAACTTACCCGAACGGTGGCATAGATGCCGCGGCTGGTCACGTCCGCCAACAATAAAGGCACGTAGTGATCATGGCCCCGAATCGATCTCACCTGGTCCATGATTCTGTTAATTTCTGTCGGGGTAAAGGGGGCATCTGCAGCAACAGGGGGTGAGTGGTTGCGCTGCGGTGGAAAGACTCCTCCCGGAAATATCCCCGCTGCACCCGGCGGAAAGCGGGAAGGGGGAAGGCGGAATGGCCTCGACTCGCCAAGATGGACCCGCCGCGGACGAAGCAGCAGCTCTGGCCGCCTCGCCTTGACCTTCTGCAGGAACCTCCTGCGTGAGCTGGGGAGTCGGCCTCAGAACAGGAGGCTGCTCCGTCACCTCTGTCGCTGTCACTGGCTCCCTCACCGATTCGGCCACTGACGGCCCGCCAACCTCCGCATTCGGCCCGGTAGATGGCGCAGCCATCACCTCGGCTGGTAAGCCAGCAGATATCTCCGATGGTGGCAGGGTGAGCTCTCCGGACGCCGATTCCGATGGCTGAACCATCTGCACCGTTGCCTCCCTCACCTCAGTCTCCTCCGCACCCGAAGCTAAAGTAGTAGCAGGTGCGAGGGTTAGAGCCTGCGAGGGGGGAGCTTGCTCGCTTCCCGTATCGACCTCTGGCGCTACATCCAAAACCACAGGCAATGCAGTCGCCGACTCCTCCGCATGCTCCACTGTCGGCGGCACGGACGGTGCAGTCGGCTCCACTTCCGCCAGAGCATCTCGCCTCTCCACCCGTTGCTCCGCCTGGCGGCTCGATTCGGTCCCGGGTGTACTCTGTGGCGCCTTCGCCGGACTTGGCTTTCTTTTTCTTCGGTTTCGGCTTGGCCAGCGGTTCAGGACGACTTTTTGCTTCAGTTTCCTTGGTTCGAAGGAGGGAGGTCGCGGCCGAGACGCTGGATCATCAGTAGGTTCGTTGATGGTTAAGGCCTTGGCCTTAGGAGCCCTCTCTCGCGGCTCTTCGGCCCGGGGCTTCGCGGCTTTCGGGGCCTTTTCGCTGGGTTTCTCTGTTCGTGGTTTCTTAGCCTTCGGCGCCTTCTCCCTTGGCTCCTCCGTCCGCGGTCTCTTAGCCTTAGAGACTTTCTCGCGGGTCTCCTCTGATGGAGGTCGCTGGTCCGATCGGCCAGAAGGTGTGGCCGAGTGGGACCTCGTCTCGGACTCAGGCCGCTACCGCTTGGCTGCCGGCCGAAGCAGCTGCCGCTGGACTCCCTTCGGAAGGAGTCGGAGTCGTCAGCCTTCTTGAAGGAGGCACGGTCCCACTTTGATGAACTTGTTCATAGAAGCCGCCATCCAAAGATCCTCTGCGAAAATACAAGAAATACATGAAATTAGACATCAACAAATTAAAAATAATACTCACTTACCCAAGCGGCTGAGACAGCTCCGCAGCAATCGGGCTCAAGCCCGCCCGAAACAACAACCCTTCCTCGCTCGCAGTCGGCCCGCGTGGAACTTCAAGCCGTCTAGCACTTGGGACGTCATGGAGTAAGCGGCGGCCCGACTTGTAGCCACTCAGCCGAGGCGGGAGCGGAAGATCATTCTGCCACTCGGCAACACGAAGGGGACTCGGGGGACGGACGAAGAAAAACTTCGTCTTCCAGAACTTAAGGGAAGACGGGTACTCGGCTAAAAAATTAAGACCGGGGCGGGCATTAAGATAGAAAACCCCGTCTTCCTTCTTCTTCGGGTAGAAGAAATAATGGAAGACCGTCGGGTTCAAGGGAATATCGTACACTTGGAATACTATACAGACGCAGGCTAAGAGGCGGAAGGAGTTGGGGGCTAGTTGGTTGACCGGAACACCAAAGTACCCTGCAATCCTAATGATAAAATCGGGGATAGGAAACCGCAGCTCTCCCTCTAGCTGATCCTAGAAGAAGGTCTGATAACCGGAGGGTGGCGTATGCGGCCGGTCGTGGCTCTTTGGGACCTTAATCCTATACTGACGGGGGATCTCATACTGAACCCTCACCGCCGACCTAGTTGCCTTATCAAAAGAAGACACAGCGGACTCATACCAAATCTTATCAGACTTCGACATGGCCACCTATTTCTCACTAGACTCGGGAGGACTCAAAAGGAAAACACGAAAGGAGAGAGAGCGAGGCTTACGTGAAGAAGTCCGCCGGAGAAGAAGAGGCAGGAGGCTGGGACGCTACGGGCGAGACAGAACATTGCAAGAACACTCGAATACAAAAAAGACGGCAAATGGTCCCGACACTGTCTCTCGCCATCTGTATATATACCGAAACCCTACCTTGCCGGAACCGTCCGATCAAGCGGTGCAAAAAGGCGGGATTCAATTCCCACCGTTGGATCGACGACTCCCCGAGCGGATCTGCTGACGTCAGAAAAGCGATTCGAAAATCCCGTCGGTTCGGCACGCCTCCTTAATTACCTGTCTCGGAAAAGACAGCAGCCCACTCCGCGCACGCTCGCCGCCATTCCCCTCATTAATACAGCCAACCTCATCGTGACAAGTGTCCCCCGCCGATTAGCCTTCCCCCGAACGATGTAACGGCACGATCGTCTCTTATTTCTCTCTCTCTCTTTCTCTCCCACTTGATCGGACTTCCTCCGGACCAGACTCAGACTCGAGCCCGACTCGGTCTAGTCAGTCCGACTCACGCTCCCTTCGACTAGACTAGTGGGGAGGCTTATGTTCCGGGGATAATCCAATAGGAATATAACGGTCAGACTCGAGTCCAAGTCCGGTCCCACCGTCCGGGCCCCGCCTCTATAAAGCCACTGGGCTTAGTTGGTTAAGTCATGGGTTGTCGAAGAACCCCTCCATAAGTAGTTCCATTCGGCCGTACCGGTCGAATCCCTCCATTCGGCTGGGAGATAGCCGAATCCTTCCATTCGGCCGCGTACCGATCGAATCCCTCCATTCGGCCGATACCTCGCCGAATCCCTCCATTCGGCTGGAGATCGCCGAATCCTTCCATTCGGCCGGACGCCTCGCCGAATCCCTCCATTCGGCAGGAGATAGCCGAATCCTTCCATTCGGCCGGATACCTCGCCGAATCCCTCCATTCGGCTGGGAGATAGCCGAATCCTTCCATTCGGCAGACGTACTCGCCGAATCCCTCCATTCGGCTGGGACCCTAGCCGAATCCTTCCATTCGGCCGCATACCGGTCGAATCCCTCCATTCGGTTGGTAGATAGCCGAGTCCCTCCATTCGGCCACATGCCGGCCGAATCCCTCCATTCGGCGGAGACCTCGCTGAATCCCTCCATTCAGCCCCCTACCGGCCGAATCCCCCCATTCGACAGCTAGCCTAGCCGAATCGAACATGAGAAGCACTTAGACGCTGGAAGCCTTGCCTCATGTCACTGATAGCACGCGAGATCTATCAAACCACCTACAGTGCCCTGGTATACCTCATCATGATTTCTGACAAGCCCACGCCCCCAATAATTAATGCTATCCCTCTGCTGCCTGCACGGATAGTGACAACATAACACTTTACCGGCGATGGGACAAGGAACTCGATTATTCCTGCCACCTCATTAATCATGATGAGACGTTCCTTAAATGATGACGTGACAGGTATGCACGCTCATCCCTCCTTAAAAAGACCACTCCGCTCCGCAGGTACTCTCTCTCTGAACTCTCCTCTCTTTTACTCTCACTTTCCTTCTCTACTGTTCATCTTCTTCCTCCGTACCCTGACTTGAGCGTCGGAGTGGTCGCGCCAGGGCACCCCCTGGCCTTCCTACTGACGTTCCCTGTGATCGCAGGTCGTCCCTGAAGCCATCACCTCGGCTCCGGCGAAGTCTCCGACGACTCTGAAGCTGTCATCGCCCTCAGTGTCATCTACTGTTCAAAGCCAGCGGTGAGGAGGTCCGGTGACGTGTCCCGAAGCAGTTCTCAACCGGAACAAATTTTACAACTTCTTCCAAGACTATTACTGCTGTAAATAAGTTCTATTTTCCAACACTCAATCACCCTTCTAAATCCACCTTCAATTATTTGAATCACCCTTCATATGCAAATCCCCCATACTTAAAATTTAGACATTTTAACTCATCAAGCAATCATCCAAACTCTCAAGAAAGTAGGGAGAAACAATACAGTGGAAGATAAATTTTATTCAGTGAGTTACTCAACTAGAATTTTAAAGGAAAAGAATCCAAAAGAATGGGGAAAGAATTATCCTTCATCATGTTCCTACATACAAATGTTATTGTGATTTCAAAAAGAGCAAAGCAAATTCTAGAGTTCAATTGTTATGAGTGCATATCACACTCTAAAATAATAAGGATAAGCATGTAGTAGTCCTCTGGGTCATTTTGACAATCAAACTTAATTAATAAAAATAGAGTCTATCACCATATTTACCAATAGTATACAAATATAGAATTCAATCGTGTCAAATGACCTAAAATGTGACCATCAAACTTAAAGAACTTTTACAATTCTCAAGAATATTACTAGAAAAAATTAAGAATGCGACACAAAAACAATGCAAAGTATAAAGCAAGAATCGCATTATTCAAAGCAATGAAAAGTAAAAAAAAAATCAAAGCAAAGCAATAAGTGCCGTAAAGAAAAGTATGAAGCAAAAGAAAAAGAAAAAACGGACTCCCCTTTATTCATAGTGGTTGAAGACGATTCAGAAGTAATAGCCACACTGGTAATGGGACGTTTGAAAGGAAGAGAGAACTATCCTTGTGTGGTCAGTATCGGTATGCACTGCTCTCTACCTCAATTTCTCCTCAGTGGTACTTCCAAGTGGTTGGAGACGGTTCAGATGAAAAAACAACTGTGGAAGTGGAATGTTATAAGTTGAATATACACCTCTCCTCCCACAATTTGTTTTGAAAAATTCTTTCTGGAGGTCGAAAGCAGTTCAGTTGAAGTGTCCACTCCGGGAGCCTATAGAATGGAAAAGAAAACACCTCCCACACATATGCAGGATAAAAAAAAGATGGAACAAAATCAGTCCCTGCAGAGCATATATCAAGAAGAAAATCACAATCGATAAAATCTATAATAGATACCTCTATAAAATTTTTTGAAAGATCACAAGAGATACTAATCTTATCGTGCTAAAAGGTACTTAGAGGCTCTAGAAAATTGAATGTGGCATTCTCCTAGTCAGGTAATGGCTTTGCCTCTGGCTCAAGTGATTGTACAACTAAAGAAAGTGATTCTTGGGGCTCTATCTCCACAGCACAAGTCCCTACACTTCCATCATCAACAAATGCATGGACAGGCTCAATTGGCTCACCCTCATCATCAACAATATCTGCATCATCAATAATATCTACAACAACAATATCATCAGGGTCAGAATCACTTACAACTATAACATCACAATACAAAAGACTAAAGGAGTCCTGTAGAGCACTAGAATCAGGATTAGGGTCGTTACAAGCTTTACAAATCATCTCCTCACTGGAGCATTATGTTTGTCGATGAGCGATAAATGTTGTAAGTTGATCCAATTATAACTATAATTTCTGAGCTCTCTATTCAGTTCGAAAAGTATAAGTTGCTTATTGCAATGAGAATTACTATTGTTGCTCTATCATTTCCTGGATCATCTTCTTAAGCTCCTGTATTAACAAGTCTGGTTGACTGGGGGCAGGAACTTCTTCACTCAACTCTTGAAATGTCCCTTAGGAAACTAGCTTGATCTGTTGGATTGGATGTGACCAATGTAGAATCAAACTCGACGCAAGAAGGGGTGAATAGTGTTACGAGTTTTATGAGCTTTCTAGTACAAAAAATAACTCTAAGAATATTAACAAAGTAATGCAGCGGAATAAAGATAAACAATCAAATATTCTATGAGCAATAAGAATTTCTATTATGTAACAACTATAAGGATGCAAGGTATAAATAAGTTGATTCTTATTTCAATTATGTCCTTTCTAGAAAGGTTCTAGAGGTAGAGAAACCTTAAAAAGAATCTAAAAATAAAGCACACAAAAATACAATAATGTACGACAATAATGTAATGATAGTGTTATGCTCGAGTTGCCATATTCAAAAAGTGAAACGAGATGTTACAGCATGTGGCCAAAGTAGCGTCCGAAGAGCATTTAGTGTGAGCCCGAGCACATAGAGAATGATTGAGAATGAGATTATTAAAAAGTTTTTCCTTGTGACTCCTTTTATAGGCCTTCTTTAGATGCTGACGTGGGACCTCCCGATCTCTCGAGCCATCCTTGGTCACTTGGGAGTTTGTTGATGTGGCTGCAATGCTTATCCAATAATAAATGAATTCTGCGATTCCTGTCAACCAAACTCCCCTAGTCGCTTCAGAGACGAGTCAACTTCCTTCTTTAACCTAACTTTCTCATATCGCAACATTCCATTTATACCGGTCGCCTAGAAGCATATACGGTCACTTGGACGCAATGGTCATTCGCTCCTCGCTCCAGTCGCTTGCGAGACTTTGACCCCAACGGTCGAAGGTTATCTATAGCTAGTCGCTCGAGCTCCCTCCTAGTCGTTTGGAACCGTTGAACTTTGCTTCCCTGCACTTAATACACGTATCAGTATGATATAAATTTTAGTTTTACTCGTGCACACCTTGACTAGATGTTTATTTCCCAACTGACCCATCTAGTGTGATCTGCCAAACCACAGCTCCTAGCTAATCATACAAACATAAATTCTCATATCCAGGAACACCACAACAAAATGTAGTTAAAAAAAAAGAATTGAATGCTAATTGAAGCTGCTAGAACTATGTTAAATGAGTACAATTTATCATAATATTTATAGGCAAAAGTTGTTAATACAACATGTCATGTCTAAAATAGAATACACATATAAATAAAATACAATAAAAAACATCTTATAAATTATTTTATGGAAAACACCTTAAATAAAATATTTTAAAATATTTAGATGCAAAGCATATATCCTAAACATTAAAGATAATCTACCTAAATTTATAAGTAAAATAGACGAAAGAATTTTTGTAGGATATGCAACCAATAGTAGAGGATATGGAACCTATAATAGGAAAACCCTTAAAATTGAAGAAACCTCAAATACAACTTTTGATAAAGGAAACTCAATCAATCCAACTCAAGTTGAAATTGTTGAAAACAATGACAACAAAGAGAGAAATAGACATGAATTAGATAGAGATCAAATAAGAATTTAACAAGTTGAAAAACAAAGAACATTTAGATCCAACATAAACCACCCTATTGAACAAATTATAGGAAATCCAAATCAAGGGGTTCGAACTAGATCAACTCATCAAAATCTAAGTCAAATAGCTCTAATTTCTAAAATAGAACTAAAGACTATAGATGACACTCCACTTAATCCAGATTGGATTGTAGCCATGCAAGAGAAATTAGTCCAATTTAATAGAAATCAAGTATGCGATCTAGTACCTAAACCAAGTAATAAAACCACTATAGGAACAAGATGGGTATTTAGAAATAAATTTTAAAAAAAAGGAAAGTCACTAGAAACAAAGCTTGTCTAGTAGTATAAGGGCTTAGTTAAGTAGAAGATTTAAACTACGATGAAACATATGCTCTTGTAGCTAGACTTGAGTCAATTATGATATTATTAGCATTCACCACCCATAAAAATTTTAAACTATTCTAAATGGATGTAAAATCAGCCTTTTTAAATGGATTTATTAAAGAAGAAGTATATGTAGCTCAACTTTCAGGATTTGAAAACTTAGATAAACTATCATATACTAAAACTTAAAAAGACACTATATGAACTTCGTATGAAAGGTGATCTACCTATTTAATCTCTAAAGGGTTTAGACAAGGAAAAGTTAATCCAACTCTATTCATCAAAAGCTATAACAAAAAAAAATTATTACTCAAGTCTATGTAGATAATATTATATTTGGGTCAACTAGTAGCTCATTTTTGGAAGATTTTAAAAACACCATGGAAAGTGAGTTCCAAATGAATTTAATAAGAGAACTAAACTACATTCTAGGGTTACAAGTCAAATAAACTAGGGAAGAGATCTACATCTGTCAAACTAAATATGCGAAGGAGCTAATTAAAAATTTTAGAATGGAGAATTCTAAGGATATAGCTACCCCAATGACCCTAAATGTAAAATTAGATGATGATCTAAATGGAAAAATGATTAATGCTAAATATTATAGGAGTACTATAGGTGAACTTTTATATCTAACTACTAGTAAACCCGAATTATATATTTTTCACAATAGATATGTGTGCAAGATTTCAATCTTGTGCCAAAAAATCACATTTAGTAACAGTCAAAAGAATTCTAAGATACTTAAAAGCATCCTTAAATGTGGGAATATGGTCTCCAAGAACAAACAATTTCAACTTAGTTGGATTTACTGACTCAGACTATGTAGGATATAAGTTAGATAAAAAAATTATAAGTAGAGATTGTCAATTCTTAGGACGACCCTTACTTAGTTGAAGCAGTAGAAAATAACACTATGTAGCTCAGCTGTTATGGATGACGAATACACTAAAAGACTATGATCTGAATTATAAAAAGGTTCAAGTCTTAATTGACAATATTAGCTCCATTAACCTAACTAAAAATCTTTTACATCACGCTAGGACCAAACATATAGAAGTTAAACATCACTTTGTTAAAGAACATATAGCAAATGGTGACATAAACTAAAATATGTTGAATCCAAATCTAACATAGCAGATATCTTTACAAAACCTTTAATAAAATCTGAGTTTAGTACACTAAGAAGAAAACTGAGATTATGCAAAATAGACTAAAAAGATTTTGACTTATTTTATAGTTGACTTGACTTGCTTGATCATTTTGATTTGATGCATGACTATCATATCTAGGTTTCTTTAGCCTATCATACATGCTTATTATAAATGCTCTCCATATCATTTTTGATATATGAAAAAGGGGGAGAGAAAGGTAAGTAAAAGTTATTTAGAAGGGAAAGTTAATTTTTAAGAAGTTAAAGAAAAGTTAAAAGTGATTTTCTCATTTTAAGAACTTAATTGAAAGCTATGATTGAGGAGGAGATTTTAAATCTTAACTCATTATTCATGTATGACTAAGTTCAGTACTATTTTTTTTATCATACATTGAATATCATGTTTGTTATATAAAATGTTTGTTTAAACTAACTTTAATTTAGTTTTCATATGATCAAAAAAAGGGAGATTGTTGGTGTTAAAAGTGAACCTGGTGTTTTGATGTATGACTAAGTATAAAGTTAGGTTATTATGAACTAATGACTTATGTCAAGTAAACAGGTTACTTGACAAGTGCGAAGTCCTGATTGAAAACCAGATAGTTGGAAGTCTTGGTTCAGACCAAGCAGAAAAGTCATAGTTGTGAACTAGGTAGAGCAAGTCCAAGTGGAGGCAGCTGGAAGCTATGGTTTGGTAGAGTAAATTCAAGTGAAGGTAGCTGAGAGTTGTGGCTTGCCGAACAAGTCCAAGTAGAAACAACTGAAAGTTATGGCTTGGCAGATAAGTTCAAATGGAGAGAGCTAGGAGCTGTGACTTGGCAAATCACACTAGATGAGTTAGTTAGGAATTGAAAAACTAATCAAAGTACGCGCAAATAAAGCAGAAATTTATGTCATACTGATTATTCATATCAACTACAAAGAAGTCAAATTCAATGATTCATAATAATCTAACTTTATGCTTAATCATACATCAAAGTACTAGGTTCAGTACGGTGCTCCCAACACCAACAACCAAGTAGTCATAGGATTATCTTGAAATTTCTGTGGACTCTGATATATTGGATATGGCTCAGTAGATTGACTTTGTGCACCCTCATCCATGAAATGTGAATGATCCATCCAATTATAATTATAGGTATTTGAAAATGACTTATACCTATTTTGCTATTGATTGGGTTGGAAGTATTATTATTCAAGCTGATAATACTTTCGCTGGGAATATTGAGGCTACTCAAGAATCCAGTGTTGCATGTCCCCATATATATAATTTGATTATTCTCCCCAACCAGAACCATAAGTCTCATTGATACCTCCAAATTGTTGAAAATAAGGATCCATGTTGCACACAAGAATTTTCCGATTTATACTGAAACACTGAAATAAATGAGATCAAAAGATACAAGAAACATGTAAAATAACACATATGGATATATGATCGTTTAGGCATTTGACAAAAAAAAATTCAAATTTTTATATAAAAATAAAAAATAATCCTAAGGTTATCATACACTGCTAGCATTCCCCGATAATGGCGCTAATTTTGATAAACTTGTATTTATCATGATACAATATCAAACAAATGAAGTATCGAACCTTCTCTATGCCAATATAGCATAGTGATGACTCGAGTCATTTACCAACGAATGTAACGGCAGGAGAATAAATCTTAGGATCGAATTTATTTGTGAATGATTTTTAGAGTTGGATTTAAGTTGTAAATGTTAAAGACGAGTAATAAAAGACAACCTATCTAATCTAAACTATGATTGCAATGAACTAAAGAACACATCTGAGCTAATCTAACCTATGTATCGAATAGAAACTTACGAAGATAAACTACATAAACAAATCACTCATGGCACTGGAAAGAAAGTAGACATATACCCTAATCTAAACTACTGCAAAATAGGAATTTAACATGAACCGTAACATCAAAGAACTAAGACGCAGATCTACAAAATCAACAGTCGAACAAGCTCAAATACAAATGCATAAGGGATTGAACTCAACATTTATTCATCAATCAGATCAAGAAAAACAATAACTACAAATCAACTAATGAGAATTGCTTAATTAAGTGATGATGTGAGAAAGAGGAAAAACTTTGTGAATGGAAGGAGAAGGCTAGGTCAATTCTGTCGGAGCTCAAAGATTTGCAATGGTGACTGATCGGATCTTGGATGGAAGGGATACTATTGACCCACATAGTGGAGAGGAAGAATTAGGGCTTCCACCAATCTGGCAATCCCCAATTCTTTGATCGGCTCTGGGGAAGTGGAGATGAATTGATGATGAATCGAGGGAGAAGGAAATCCCCTTAACACCTCGAGGGGTGGGCTCTTGCGGCTTTCCGGTGATGGGAAACCCCAAGCTCCGACTGAAGATCAAGAAATCTCAGTGATTGAAGGATCGCGGCCGGCGGTAGAAGGCGGATGAAGGTGGAGCCTCGAAGGAGGGCGTCGCAAGATAGAATGAAATATGGATCGATAATTAGGAAGGGAATCCCCTTGACATAGTTCCGGCGGTGAGACAGAGGTTGAAGAAGCAGAGATCGCCAACAATGGGGGTGATGATGATCTGTAGACGAAGAGATCGATGGAGTTTCTGATGGAGGTGGCAGCGCGTGATCCAAGTAGGGAATCCCTAAACTTCTCTGGATGTGGATGGAAGAGGTAGGGGAAACCCTGGACCTCAATGGATGGTGGTGGAGAAACTCCGGTCACCGACGATCGTGGAAGAAAAGCCAAGTCGAAGGTCCTCTGTTCATCCCCGCCATTTATATCCCGATTAAAATCGTAATTTTTAGGTTACTGCATTCTCATTTTAAGAACACTTCGTATTTTTATCTAGGGCTCGGATCCGTGCAGATCTTAATCTAAAATTTTAGATCTTGATTAGTGGTTGAGATTTTTTTCTCTTTTAATTAAGATGGATAAGATCTTTAATAGATAATCCAGATCACTCTTGAGATCTCGGATGAACCATTCAAATTTCTCCAGATTTAATTTTCTCATTTAACTTTGAGCTCGATTTAAATCGATCTGACTCGAGTCCATAGTCTTTTAATTGCCTATAAAGATGACATTCAAATATTAAGATATAATTTCATAAATAAAAGATAAATTACATTTAAACCCAAAAATAAACTTAACTCATGAAATATAGTATAAATACGAAATTAAACACACGAACATATCAAAAACACAAATATACATATCAAAATCTCATATCAAAATGATAGTTATCACACACCTAAGAAGAGAAATTTATACCCAAAAGCCATGATACAGTTCTCTCAATCACTCATCTCCCATGCCATCATGTTAATTGTGCTTCTACACTTAAAATTTCCTGGACAAGCCTCTAGCCTTCCCGTCTTACTTGATCTTGGTCACCTAAGCCAACACCTCTTCAAACATGTTAATGATCTTTAAGATATATCAAACTTGCCAAGATTTTAACCTCCAAGACTTCAAATCGTCAAAAATTTTGACTCCAAAACTTCCAACAATCGAGAGTTCCAACTCATGACTTCTATCTACATGGAGCTCCACCTCTAACCCTATGTTTACTTCATACAACAGATAAAGAAAAGAAAGGAATCCCTAGGGAAAATAAATCCCCAGGGAGGAGAAAGGGAAATCTCTGCACCCGCGCAGAGTAAACGGAGGACTCGCATTCCACAGGGACCTCGCCGCCGCCACCATCGATGGGTGCTGGAGCTCAGCACCCGCGCAGCACCGACCGAGATCTACTTCGTCATGGAGTACGTCCGTGGCGGGAAGCTTTTCTCCCGCGTCTCCAAGGGTCGGCTCCGCGAGGACGTCGCCCGTCGATGCTTCTAGCATCTCGTCTTCCACCGCGACTTGAAGCCAGAGAACCTGCTCGTCGACGAGAATGGCGACCTCAAGGTCTCCGACTTCGGACTCTCCGCGGTCGCGGAGCAGAGCCGCGTCGGGGACGCCCTGCTCCACACCTTCTGTGGCACGCCGACGGCAGAAGAGAAGAAGAATCGGGTGCGCCGACGGCAGAGGAGGAGAAGAATCGGGTGAGGAGGAGAAGAATCGGGTGCGCCGGTGGCAGAGGAGAAGAAGAGAAGAATCGGGTGCGCCTGCGGCAGAGGAGGAGAAGAATCGGGTGCGCCGGCGGCAGAGGAGAAGAAGAGGAGAATTGGGTGGGTGCGCTCTCGCGAAAGGCGGAGAGAATTTTTATTTTTATTTTTCGTCCGTCCGTCGCGTTCCGCCCGATTTTGGGATGACAGATATTGGGGAGAAAATGATCCGCTGATGGATAAAATTTCCATCCTTTCTTAAAAAGTTATAAAAGTAAACAATGGATGGATACATATTGAGAAAAGTTTTCCACTGATTTACTTTCCGCCCTCCCAAGTAAACAGGGCATAAGACTCCATGCCAAGTATTACCTTCTCGGTCTTCATCTATTAGAGGAGTTCATTCTCTTAAACTTTATGTCAAATATTTGATCCTCTTTAATTTGTCAGGACATCCACCTTTCAGGAGCTCTTTATTCAAAGTTTCATATTAACACCTAGTTCTTTTTAACTTACAAGGACTTCCAATAG
Source organism: Curcuma longa (assembly GCF_044706935.1). Classification (NCBI taxonomy): domain Eukaryota; kingdom Viridiplantae; phylum Streptophyta; class Magnoliopsida; order Zingiberales; family Zingiberaceae; genus Curcuma; species Curcuma longa. The sequence continues at coordinate 1,412,246 of NC_133862.1, read as the reverse complement.
CCAAGACTTCAACTTTTGAACTCCATTAGTCAAACTAGCCAAACTGCAATTGCAGTTAATATCAAGATCTTGCAAATGCACACTTGACATCATATCAATTAGTCTAAGAAATAAGTTTTTTGTAACTTAAACACTATGCCAATGGCACTACAAAAAAAACAGCATTCTGCGACGAAATTTGCGACGAATTTTGTTAAAAAATTCGTCGCAAAAAGATTTCCAACGAAATTTGCGACGAAAAATTTTCGTTGCTATAAAATCGTCGCCAAACTTCTGCGACGAAAAATTGATGTTTGTCGCAAATATTTGCGACGAAAAACCTAATTCGTCGCAGAATTCGTCGCCAATTGGCGACGAACATTGATTCGTCGCCAATTGGCGACGAATCGATTTCGTCGCCAATTGGCGACGAATAAATTTATTCGTCGCAATTGGCGACGAATTATGTTCGTCGCCAATTGGACGTCGTCGCCAATTGGCGACGAATAAATGTTCGTCGCCAATTGGCGACGAATTACCTATTCGTCGCCAATCGACGAATAATTGCCAATTGGCGACGAATAAATTGTTCGTCGCCAATTGGCGACGAAAAACGTGCCAATCGTCGCCAATTGGCGACGAACACAATTTCGTCGCCAATTGGCGACGAATTCTGCGACGAATTAGGTTTTTCGTCGCAAATAATCGATAAACAGTAAGTTACGATATAATTGCAACGATCACTGTTTCGTCGCAAAATTCGTCGCCAATTGGCGACGAATTTGATTTTCGTCGCAAATTTCGTTGCAAAATTAAAAAAAAATAAACAGCAACAATTTATTTTTTTAATATTCCTGTAATACATATAATATCGATCCAATCGGATCGATTTACAAATACATTTAACCTGTAACAATCAACCATATCAAATCTATAACAATCCAAACAATCCACATAACATTCAAACAAGTATATCAAATCCATAACCATCCATACAATCCAAACATCATAAACAATACAAACATCATATACAAACTCCATAACAATCCATACAATCCAAACATCAGATACAAACTCCATAACAAGTCAAACAATATCCATAAACAATCCATACAAAGTACTGGTCCACCGAGAAATCCATACAAAGTCAAAGTAACAACGCGCATCATCAAAATCCAACAAATCCATACAAAGTCTAAACAAATCAGATGAGATATGAATAAAAGATAGGAAGAAGATCATCGTGGTCCCCCAGAAACTCTGCTGGATTCTTCGTCACTATCTTTTATTCGCCTGCATACAAAAATAAAAACAGAGATAAAGTAATATCATTCAGATGCAATAAAAACTAAAACCTATAAATTAAATATGTAAAGAATTACCTTTTTTTTGGATTTGTTTAAAAAAACCACCTGTTAAAAAAAATTAAATAGTATTAGTAACAATATAAAAATTATTAACTTACAGGTCTAATCAACTACCAAATAACTAAAATAATAATTTATAAAAAATTCCTACACAAAAAACTCATGAAGTATCACCACCATCGTCGCTGGCGTCATCGTGGTCGTCGTCGTCGTCGTCGTCCTCATCATCAAGAAGAGATTGCAACTGAAAATGTTGCAAGATGCGAGATTGTTGTCTTTGCAATTTTTTAATTTCATTATCTCTTTTTTTCATTTCCTGATCTCTTCTTATCATTTCTTGATCTCTTTGTTCTAATAACCCTTTCAAATGGGTTACCTCCTCAGTCAAACTATGAATCTGTGATGTGACAACAGGGGAGGTGGTAGAAGAGGTACCAGCAACTCTATGGGTTCTGCTCAAAGAACCCATACCCAAAATCCTTCCACCACCTTTGCATCCCCCACTCGCCTCCAACCACAGACTCAATTCATTGCCAACTGAGGGCTCAGATCCCTCAGAGCTACCAGCTGAAGATCGCTGTGCTAACTCAAGGGCAACCTTGATCCCATAATTGTTTCAGCTCAGAAATCAATGGTTGCATATAAACATCTATTAACTTCTTTGGATTTTTTGGACCAGGCACAACCAATGTTAAAAACATATGTGGTGTTTTCATGCACATTCCTGGTGGAAGATTATACGGAGTTACAATAATTGGCCAACAAGAATAATTTCTTCCTGATTTACCAAATGGAGCAAATCCATCAGCACAAAGACCTAACCGAATGTTTCGTATTTCCTTTGCAAATTCAGGATGTGTTCTATCAAAATTTTTCCACTGAAGTCCATCTGATGGATGACACATTAATCCCTCTTCTGTTTGATGAGTTGCATGCCAGGTCATGTGTTCAGCAGTGACTTTTGATGCATAAAGTCTTTGTAGCCTAGGAGTCAAAGGCAAATAAAACAACTGAGTGTATGCTTTACGTCGTTGTTGACTCCTTCTGGTAGGTTTGTATCGATCTTGATTACAGAATTTACAAATTTCTGCATTTTCATCATCACCCCAATATAACATACAACCCTCTCTGCAAACATCAATTCTTTCAACTGGAAGACCTAAATCTTTGACGAGTTTTTTCATATCATAATAATCATTGGGCATTATGTGATCACGTGGCAGTGCCTCCCCCATAACTTGAACAAAATCATTAAAACAATTTTCAGACACATTATGTTCTGCTTTGACATTCAACAATCTTGCTGTAACAGATAATTTACTGTGATTGTCACAACCAGCCCACAATGGTTCATCTGCAGCACTCAATAATTCCTGCCATTTCAGATATGATTCATTATTCAAATTTTCTTGAACTCCTGGTATTTGTGTGTGATCCAACGGTGATGCATAAGCATAAGGAGTAAACATTTGGGATTCCATTGGAGGAAAACTTGAACTTGGACCACTTGATTCAGCAAATAAATGCTGACCCCCAGCATCAGTTACCATCCTCTGATATGGATTTAATTGATCTATATAATAACTCTGATCTCCCATGCCTGAGTATTGTATATTTTGTCCATAATCTTCATCTGATATGAACGGTTCACCATGAGAAGTCCAATTATAGTAATTGGGGGTGAAACCAAATCTACAAAGATGTTCTTGTACTTTATTACTTGATAAAAATTTGCCATTGTGACACTTTCTGCATGGACATCTTATCTTATCTCCATCCATAAAATCCACCTGATTTGTAGCAAACTCAATAAATTGTTCTAATCCCGCAATAAATTCATCGGTTAAACCTCGACGATCAGGTAAATTCTTGTTATACATCCAACTTCGTGTTTTCTGCATTTTTCCTGAAACCATAATTTCCAACATATTAATAAATCATCATTAATTAGGGTATTAGAATTTAGGAGTTTAAGCAAAGGGTTTAGGGGTTAGGGTTTAGGGATTTAGGGTTTAGAGGTTTAACGGATTTAGGGTTTATGTTTTACGTGTTTAGGATTTTAGGGTTTAGTGGGATTTAGGGATTTAGGGTTTAGGTTTTAGGATTTAGGGGTTAGGGTTTAAGGTTTAGTGGTTTAGTGGTTTAGGGTTTAGGGTTTAGGGTTTAGGGTTTAGGGTTTACGGTTTAGGGTTTAGGGTTTAGGGTTTAGAATTTAGGGTTTAGGGTTTAGGGTTTAGGGTTTAGGGGTTTAGGGTTTAGTGCTTTAGAATTTAGGGTTTAGAGTTTAGAGTTTAGAGTTTACGATTTAAGATTTAGATTTTATCTGGCAGGTCATTACTTTTTCTATTTAACTATAGTGATAGAAATTTACATGGCAAAATAAAATATGGCATGTAATTCCTATCACTATAATTAAATGAAAAAGGTATTCACACCTCAAAGTAGGGCCTGCACAATCATATTTACAAATTTATGAATTTTTTATTTAGGGTTTAAAATAGGGTTGTAGGGTTTAGGGTTTACTATAGTTTAATTTTAGGTTTAGGTTTAGGGTTTAGGGTTTAGGGACAGGGGTTAGGGGTTAGGGGTTAGGGGTTAGGGATTTAGGGTTTAGTCAAGGGTTTAGGGTTTAGGTTTATGATTTATAGTTTACGAATAAGGATTTTAGAGTTGTGGATTTAGAGATATACAAAACATATCAAAAACATATAAAACATATCATAATTAAACTCTATAACAACCATAAAATATAAAGACAATCATGATAATTATTTTTAACATTAACAAAATTATTAGACTTACAGATTTGGCAGGTCATTACTTAATCTATTTAACTATAGCGATAAAAATATACATGAAGTACAAGCAAACGTATACCTAGGATATGCCAATAACTTACAACAGGTGAAAGCAGAAATATACGTAGGACCGCGTGCCCTCAAAGCAGGAGTATGCTGGAATTCACGAAACGTGTAAACCTGCAAAAACAATATTCAAAAATAATTCAACACTAAATTCACATCATGTATCTTACAAATTATGCAATATTTATACAACACACTAAACTAAATTAACATCATGTATCCTACACCAAGGCAAGCACCCAGCCCCGCCAGCACCTCCCCGCGCCGACCGGTGCCTCCCGGCCCACCTCCCCGCCCGGCCAGCGCCTAACCCGCGCCGGCCAGCACCTCCCCGCGCCGCCAGCGCCTACCCGCGCCGGCCAGCACCTTCCCAGCGCCCGACCAGCGCCTCCCCGCGCACGCCAGCTGCCTCCCTGCGGCCGGCCAGCACTTCCCCGCGCTGGCCACCACCTCCCTGCCCCGACCGGCGCCTCCCGCAGCCAGCCACCTCCCCGCGCCCCGCACCTCGCCCGCCAGCACCACCTGCAGCCGCGCCCGACCAGGGCCGGCCAGCGCCCGCGGCGGCCGCCAGCGCCCGCCAGGCAGCGCCCGCCAGCCGGCAGCGCCCGCCAGCGGCCGCGCCCGCCAGCGCCCCAGCGCCCGGCCAGCGGCCGCCAGCGGCCAGCGCCCGCCAGCGGCCGCCAGCGGCCGCCCGCCAGCCCCCGCCGGTGGCCAGCGCCCGCCAGCCCGGCCAGCGGGGCCGCCAGCGCCCTCCAGCGCCCGCCAGCGCTCCGCCGGCAGGCCCGCCAGCCCGGCCCACGCCCGGCCATGTGCCCTCTGCCGCCCGAAATCCACTCCACGACGGCGAAAAACAACAAACGACGAAGAAGGGAGGAGGAAGCTTACCCGTCGTTTCCGGCGAGTTCCGGAGGCCAAATCTTGAGATTCGGCGAGATCCGGCGATAGATTCGGCGAAGGCGGCGAAAGCGGCGAAGTCGGCGGAGAGGAGAGAAAGGAGTTATCGCGAGCGCGTAAAGGAAAAGAATCGGGATTAGGGTTATTAAGTTTTTTGCGACGAAAAGGATTTTCGTCGCTGATTTTCGCCAATCGCCACGAATAAGTGGCGACGAATAATTATATATTCGGCTAGAATATGGCGACGAAACACATGTTCGCCAATTTGGCGGCGACGAAACATATATTCGTCGCCAAATTGGCGACGAAAATGTTCGTCGCCAATTTGGCGACGAAAAAATTTCGTCGTCGCAATTTGGCGACGAAAATCTGACGCCAAATTGGCGACGAAACTTGCTATTCGTCGCCAAATTGGCGACGAACACAATTCGTCGCCAATTTGGCGACGAAACAGATGTTTCGTCGCCAATTCGGCGACGAATATCTTTTCGTCGCCAAATTTCAGCGATAATTCGGGATACTGTCTTTTTTTGCAACAAATTCATTATTCGTCGCTAATTTGCGACGAATACTTTATTCGTCGCAAATGGCGACGAATTTTGCGACGAATATATTTTGGCGACGAATTTTGCGACGAATTATTTTAGTTGCTAAAATTGCAACTAATATTGTTTTCGTCGCCAATTTTGTTGCAGATTGGCGACGAAAATTATTTTCGTCCCAAAATACGTTGCCAATTTGCGACGAATATAATTCGTCCCAAAAATTCATCGCAAAACCCGTGTATTTTTGTAGTGAGGTTCTCCTAATGTTAGTAGTGACTCTAAAATATCATTTTAAATATACAATAGTAAGTGATATCTAGCAATGCATTATGACTATCTAAGTAATGAGAATGTTGTAGATTCGACCTAACCTGTCTATGACTATTTTATTGTATAAATTAGTCCTTTTGAACATGTCATCTATATTGATTTACGAGACATAAAATGTATCATTCTCTCATCAATTTATGTGTTTCTTAATATCTAAGTAGACTTATTTAACCAAATTAGCTCAATATATCATATTAATTTATTTGAACATAGCCATGCATTTTAGTAACCTACTTAATCAAGAACCCACAGACATTACCTTCTGTTATATGGAAGGAATAAATTTCATCTACATCACTCACATTCCTCCGTATAACTTACTATATATCGAGTGAACAACTTTTAATCGACTTTGTTACAAGTGATATTTATCGATACTAAAGTACATAACTCGTTATGTAAGTCGTAATGACTTCAATCAAGGACTGTTTATACCAATAATCACTATAAGAATATTTATAACATTCATATAACAATCTATGAAACATTCTCATAGCGAGTCAATCAGTATATATTCTCTAATATATATTTATATGTTAATTTGATATCTCATATCTATGACTTGTGAGATTAAGTCATTAGTTAACCTACATGTTAGTGTTAATGCATTAATATCGTATGTCCTTGTATATAATTAAGAGTATATATTTTTATATATCTATAGTTTCTCACAATCAATTCAAATAATTGATATCTCATAAAATAAAATCTACCACTCTAAAGCATTATTATATGTATAAAATTACATAGATATAAAGTAAATATAATAAATATAAATATTATCTTTTATTCAAATATGATATAAAAGTTTTACATTAATCATCTTATGATTAACTCTTAGTATCTTCATACATCCTCTATCGATAATCTTTCGAATGAGATGGAACAACCGAAGTATGTGTTTGGATTGCCGATGAAACTTGAGTTCCTTAGCTTGTGCAATAGCCCCGTTATTATCATAATAGAAGTGTATTGGATTAGTTATACTAGGAACTACACCAAGTTCTATAATGAATTTTCTAATCTAAACAACCTCTATTGCAACATTAGAAGTAATAATGTACTCAACCTTTGTAGTAGAATTAGCAACTGTATCTTATTTTGAACTCTTCCATCTCACAATACCACCATTTAAGAAAAACACATATCCTAATTGTGATCTTGAATCATCCTTGTCAGTTTGGAAGCTATCATCTATTGGGATCGTCCTGGTGCAATGCGCATGTTTACACGTTTCAGAAATGTACGCAGTGGAAATAAATAAATAATTAAAATTAATTATTACAACACACGCATGCAAATACAGGATATAACAGTGTACAAGATATGACTAGAAATTAAAATTTTTAAAATAATAAATAATTCTGCTCGTACCTGGTAGATGATGTTGAGCGATGTTGGCGTTAATCGAGCGGCCCTTGTCGAAGTTCCACCTCTACTTGTGATCCACATCAAGCTCTCGTCTGAACGACTTTCCAAGTCACAAGTCGCATCACCGTCTTCGGTACTAGCTGACGATCGATAATGATCTAATCGAGAGAAAATCTAATTCTAGAAAATACGCAACAATGTTTATCATGATCATTTTTTAGAGTTTTCTATCACTGGAAATCATATTTCCGGTGTAGTTTTCAGTGATCAATGTTTGATTGCCGACACAGGGGCAAATAGTCGAAACCTTTCCAACGTTGATGGAACAATTTCTGGACACTTCACAAGCTCTCGGTGGTAAATTCTAATTTCCGACAATGATGTGTGGTGGGCGGAAATAATTTTTGGCCATCGGGGATATTCTGATAACAACTTCAAAAGCCTCCTCTCCTATAGCGGCTCTGGTAGCGGCTCCTCTCTGACAAAAGCTCCGACAAAGCAAGGGTAGTGGCAGTAACCCAATCCGACGACATTCCAATGGCAGCAGCAACCAAACCCCGGCGGCGGCTTGGGCTCCCTTGCTGCTCTTCTCTCATATAGGTGGCGTGGTAAAGGACGGTGGCGGTGGCGGCTGGCAATAGTTGTGGTAGCGTTGTCTGATAGTAGCAATACCTTTGACAGCAACTCCGACGACCACAAAATTCGGCGACAGCTCAGTCCAGCGACACCACAGTCTTGCGACACTGAATACCAGTGAGAAAGGGAAGAAGGGTATTAGCTAGGGATCTTGGTGCTTGCTCCTTCGACTTGTTCTCCAGTAGTCGGCCATGGGCAGAAGGCGCTTGAGTGAGTGTCGACGGGGACAGTAAGTAGAATAGAGGAGGAGAAAGGGATGTGTCGTGGCTTAGGATTTCACCCATTCACCTCTCCCATGCGGCCGGCGAAGTTCGCGATTGGGAAGCCATAGACAACGCCGGCGATGGACCTCTTCTCTCAGCAGATGCCACAAATATAGAAGAGAGGCAGCAGCGACGAACAAAGAGGAGAGGGAGGAGAAAATTAGGGTTTTTGCTTCGCACGCAATCCCTCGATGCCCCTTCTCCTTTTAAAGCCTTCCTCCACACTCTTCTCGTCGACGGACGTGGGTGCGAGAAGGAATCACGGCGACGTTCCTTCGTTCCAATAGACACAGGCATCGTGAGAAATCACGAGAAAGAAAAGGAGATCGAGCGTATGTGTAGTGAATCGGGCACGCAGGCGTGAACCGTAAGAAAGTGGATCAAACCAGAACAAATAAACACACTGAACCAGACCAAAATCTAGGGTTTACTATAGCAAACTGATTCAATTTTGGTTCGCTTGATTCAATGACCAAACGACCTTCGATTTGATAGAAGTCTACGTGAAAATTCTCACTCTGGAATTATATTGCCATTGTCTCCCTAAATCTTTTCTATTTACAAATGCATATTAGTTGGTTGCGACAACTGTTGTTTATAGTTTGACCTACCTATAAACATAATATGTATATTTATATATTTGATGTTCATGAATTGTGATAATATTGTACTAATTTTACAAAGATGCTATGGGACGAAAGGCACTCATTGTGCTGTTAAGGTGGCGGATTTCATCTTTTGTAGAAGAAAGACACTCATTATTTATAACTTTTGTATATATGTGGATGGATGTTGAAATGAAAGGAATCCAAAATAAGATGAAATGAATCTAAATGAGATGTCTTGATTGGTGGATATTGGCAAAGACATAGAAGCCTAAAACACTTAGCTGAGGGAGGAGCTTCCGAGCAACACACGTTCATGTATATTATATTCATTGCTGCAGAGGCCCATGTATAGTGTTTAAAAGATTTGCTTGAAATTAATTTATTTTATGGATTTGTGTATTAAAGAGAAAATTTCGATCTTTTATATCGGAGTGAGACGTGCAGGGCCGTCTCAAGGTTTTACGAGGTCCTAGGCTAAAATTTTTTTTAGACCTTTAATATATTTTTTTTAAATATAAATTTTTTCTCATCTTTTTTCATTCATATTTGGGACCGACGACGATGGATTTAAAATATTTTTTAAATATAATATTAATTTAAAAATAGTTGTTTATATAAAATTTAATTTTCTAACTATTAATTTAAAAATAAATTTTTATATAAAATTTAATTTTCAAATGCAAAATTATTAATTAAATTTTTATATTTAAATTTTGTTAATAAATTTTTTTTAATTGATAAAACTGCTAGATTATTTAATTTTTTTTGAGATATTATTAAACGTAAATAAGACTTTATTAAGATATTATTTTTAGAATGATGCATCAATTCAGCCATGTATTAATTCTCATGCATGCATATATGTGTGAACAGTGCATCAAATGTACGAAACGGCATCAAATTCTCATGTGTAGTCATACAGGTATGATGTGGTCCTGCAAAAATCAAAGCACCGTAATCTCATGAAACGAACACATTGTTCGGTTGATATAAAATAAATCATTAAAATAATTTTTTTTAATAACAATGGGCCCCAATAAGGTATGGCCTATGCAGCCGGCACTGGAGACGTGCAGACGTGATTCACCAACAATTTATGTAAATATGTACAGACATATAATATAGTTAAATTTCTAGATGATAACACTATCTTTAATTTTGCACGTCTCACTTTAAACAACTTAAGTTTACATTTATTAATTTGAACTTTGAAAAAACAAAGATAAAACAGGGCAAATCAATTTAATCATAAACTAACTCGTGTTCAAAATTTTTATAGAAATATTTGTTTGTATAAGAAAACATTAATATTTTTCTTTAAATGCCTAGAAGCTCGTAATAATGATCAAAATCTTTAGTTTCAAAGGCATAAATTGATTTAAGAATGATCTTGCACTTTGAAAAATAGATATATATAAAAGCAAATTGATTTACCATGTAGTTTGTGGTCAGAATTTTTATAAAAATAAATTCTTAGATATATGAATATGACCTAGGGTACTTAAAAACTCATAATGTTTAAAAATCTTTAGTTTTGAAGATACAAATTAATACTAAAAACTAACTTACAATTTTAAAATTAATAGATATTTTAAAAAAGTATTTAAAAAATCATATCCATATATGAGAGACGAATTTGGTTTTGCCCAAATCACACCTTCCCTAAAGCTTCACAAAATTCCCTAATCGTGATTGTATGTGAAATAATACCCATCGCAATATTACTAGACACCCTTATGAGCATCAAACTCACACCAAAACTTCTTAATTAAGTCTACTACCTAACTCATAAATGTTGAACATGCAAATCAATCTTCTTTATGATCCTTTGTTGATCACTTGAGCTTAGTTAGACAATACGCTTGGCTTGGTATTAAACTAAGCTTGACTTGACCTTACAAAACTTGATTTACACATTTTTTTTTAAATACAGATCAACATCATATTATAGCAGTTATAATTTATAATTACTATAATATAGATAATTTATTTTTGATTAATACTAGTTAATATTTTATTATAGTAACTATAAGATCATAACGACTACAATTGTATAATTATACATAGCAGCTAGCTATTATAATTGTGTAAAAATTATGAGATCGTAGTAATTATGATCTTATAGCTACTATAATATAATAGCGTAAAAAAATAATGACAATTTCAAAAAAATAAAATGTGTAAAGGTGGAATGAAACTTTCTTTTTTATAATAAATAAAAAAGGACAAAAAGGACGTCCTCTTGATGTTTCAATAATAAAAATATCCTTTTGTTTTTTTGCCCTAATTTTTTCACCTCTTTTATTTTATGATTAATTATTTACTCGTATTGCATGATGATCGATGTATACCCCTTTGTTGGCACTAAAAATATTTTTACAATTTATTATTGCTACATCAAAGTCTTTGTTTCATTGGATGTCCTGTACTTATTTTCCTTCCTAAAATACTTAAGCTTTATATTTCTCCATAAGAAATAAAAAAATAAAAAAATTGATTGAGTGAAAAAAAAAAGAAAAGATTTTTTAAAAAATGGGGTTTATAGTTATTTAGGACGCTTTTAAAATTGTATAACATATTTCAACATTAAAATTTTAAAGTTTGTTGAGTGCCAAATAAAATCTAAAAAATTCTTGTATTGGTTATTTAGAACCTCTGAGTTTTTAAGAATCATATAATATATTATATTATTTAATATTTTTAACCAAAACTGTCAAACTGAAACAAATAACGTGTACAAAACCAGAAGAACAATAAGTTTTCATTAATATTTAGTGTCTGATTGAATACTTATAAGGGAACACAAATCTCTTATTTGGCTTAACAACAACAATGTCCGATTTAATGTTTTCATAAATCTAAAGCATGCATTCAAAAAACAGAATGAAACTTAACTAGACTTCGCTTGTTTACAGTCTTAAATTTCCACACATATCTCTGATCCATGCCTCTAATGGTTCCCCTACTATTTTACCCTATCAGATTGTGCAGTGCGTTCGCAACAGTGAAGACCAGGGCAATAGTTCCAGCAACCACCGATATCACCAGCCACGGGCTGCGGCAGTGATTCTGCATCAGATCTGCCATGTACTTCTTGCCAACACTATTGTAGGAGCTTTTCAATTCTTCAAACGTGGAGCTCAGGAAGTGTTCCCCGTGGACATCAAAGACGACTCGTTTAACGAGGTTGTTGAAGAAATCTGAGACATCTTTATCCGATCCGAGGTAGTTCTCGATAACTCCCTTCTTGACGAGCAAAGTGACATCCCCAGGCGTCCTCATGAGCTCCTTCATGAAGAACGCATAAGCCGCGAAGTAATTCTCGTCCGTGCACGATTGCTCGAAGGCTATCAAATTCCGGAAAACAGAGTTTGTGCTGTCCACTATAATCAAGGTCGGGATCATCAATGTTTTTCCGGAGACCAACTCCACATCCAACAAAGAATGATCATGATCGCGCAGTTTCGGCTTGAACTTTATGCCAGCCTTATAAAGATCCGTTGCGCCGCGCCATGGTTGGAGCTCACCCGTTGGTTTGCTGTTGGAAGAGGAGTTATTGGCCTGGGTAGGTCTAAACTTCAGGTGGCAGCATTGGAGCAAGTGGTGAAAACTCTGATCCGTAGTTATACTTTTAAGCGGATAAAAAGCTAGTAGTAGTTTCTGTATGGTTTGATCTACCTTGCCTTTCAATTCATCAGGTGTTCCTGCAGTGGCGAGGCCATATATTTTCTCGAGCACAAAGAAAGGCAGCTGGTTTTCCATCAGGAGGAGATCGTGTCTTATTGAATCATGGTGCCACAGCGTTACTCTGGCAGAATCAGCTGTGAGTTTGGATTCTTCTTCGACAGTAAGTCCTACTTTGGAACTAATGGTTACTACGGAATTGTCACAGTTCAGTTGCCGATTCACGTCCTCTTCTCCCATTATGTTATCCCTTGATAGGGATTTCCGAACACTGCGCGCTAGCATTTTGTTAACCCTTGATATGAATTTCCGAACCGTGCTTGCTTCAGCTACGACCTTATCTTGCTTTTGAGTCTGAGCGCCAACTTCTTGCGGTGGCAATGGCAATATGCCAAGAAAACCCAAAATGCAGCACCCATCGAGCAAAAGCATTTGGATTCCATCATTTGTTTCCATTTGGATGTCCTCCTCATAGCAACCTTTCACTCTTTGATTCACTCCATCCATTTCCTCCAAGTACTTCTTTAATAGTACATCTTTGTTCATATTGAGGATTTGTTCAAGGAAGAACCACTTGTACTTGTCAGCCGACCTGAGAGCTTCAGTGCCACGATGATAGGGACCGAACGACACAAACTGAGGAGCATAAGCATCTTTATCTAAACTACTGGTGATCTGTGGAACTCTGTAGATCATTTCATTTTTAACAAGAACTTTTTTCGACTGGCGAGGTAATTGTTCTTCCATGACACTTACTAACTCTACAATGTGGTCTCCATTAGTTTCCACACCAGAAGGTGACCCTGCCAAAATTTGAGGATGGTTAGGGAGTTTCTTTCGAAAGAAAAAGGCGAGGCAAAACACGAGGGGAAAAGCCCTAAAAAGTGAACACAAACTTAGTCCTCTCCTTATATAGGTTAGGATTCCATGTTCTTCATGAGATAACATCAAAATGTGTCATGTTTCCAATTCCCTCGAGCTATTATGCCCTGGCCAGTATTCACCGATTTACTCCCCCTCATACTTGTGGGGCCGGGGTGGGGGGCCGCTAGGTTGGCGGTTCCAACCTTTGCAGTAGGATTCCATGTTCTTGTTTCTAGTATTATATATTAGAAACAATTTAGATTTTATAAATTTATACTTTCTAATAAAATTAAATAGATTTACCTAAAAACTCTTGAGCACAACAACCTAGATTTCTTTAATGGCATGCCTTTTGTTATCAAGTTATTGATATTGTAGCAAAAGATGATTACAATTTATTTCAGATGTTCTTTACCGTCCATCCTCAAATTATGTGAAAGAAGATAAATCACGAAATCAACTTATAACCGACCGCTAAGTGATTAGGAGGTGGAAGTGATTTTTTCTCGAAAATATATGTCTGTCGAAAATTGATCTCTTATCCTATTACAGCAAGATGATAATCATCCTCTAATCAATTAGGCATCCCATGGGAACATCAAACTACTTGACATGAACAATAGTCTATGTCATCAGTGATGCAATTGGGTGAGTCAATATATCAGTTGCCATCACGCTGCTTCCTCCCACTAAATAGCTAGCGTATGACAACTGCAATCATCTATAGGCTATAGTTCAAGTGCATTGACAGTGTCATTGGCAATAGATGCATGACAACCTCGATCAACAGAGACACTGACTGACCCACCTATGATCAATACCAATCAGATATTGTTTTTTTTTGGCCTCTAGAAATAAATAAGTCGCTATCCTCTTTCCTCTTTTCCTCCAAGCGAAGCCCCGGTCCCTTCGTTTTAATGGGAATTTATTGTAAAGAGAAAAGTAATAGGCATGCGCTTACCTTCTCCGCCACAGAAAGGATCGCGGGGTTGTTCAATATAGGACACCCCATTAACCGCCTGAGGTCCTGCCCAAATGAATGAATAAACAATATTATTTTAAAAGAAGATAACAGCGCAAACATTAAAAGAACGTATTTTTTATTTGAATACTAAAAAAAGAGTACTTTTTTTTATTTATTATCAAAATATCGTCACATTTCACTAAAATATATTTTTATTTTCAAAATATTTTTGTTATCGATATTACTATAACACGTACGAATCTAACATACTATAACATATGAATATTTCAATTTTAATCCATATTAATATTATTATATTATAATAGTAATAATTTGTAACATTAGAATATTATTAAAAAATAAAAATATAAATTGAATTGGAATAAAATATTATTTTAATAATAAAAAAAATCTTTGACATGATTTCAATAATAATAAAAAAATACCTTCTAACTTTTGAAATGACGAACAAGCTCACCTAAAGTGCCATGATTCGGCGGGCGCCGCCTTGGTGGGACGGTGTGGATCGGCTTAAGATGCTCCAGTGCTAAAGCAAGCGAGGGCGCCGTACCCCGCCACAGCGGCGGCGATGGCCGCGGCTGCGGCCGCGGCGGCGGTGGTGGCGGTGGTGGCGGTGGTGGTGGGACGGTGTGAGACGGTGGCGGTGGTGGGACGGTGTGAGACGGTCCACCCGCCATGCTTGCATGCACTGGATGCCCTGCCGATGAGTGGCTCTGCTTCATCAGCTTCTCTATGATTGATTCATCATAATATATATAGGAAACTAACTTCGTTGCGATTTAATCCGTACGGAGTAAAATGGTATTCTGGTCCATCATAACTTTATATGCAATTTCCTAAAAGGGTACATGTAAAATTCTAGATTTTTTAAAAGACTCATCGATTTCATGCTTCCAATACACGTATTTAATTTTAATTTTACTTCTATATTAACGATTGAAATTTTTTTCACTTTTTTTTTCTATCTCTTTTATATGCATCTTTCTTTTCTTTTCTTTATTCTTAAATTAAATTAAACGTTTTTTTAAATTTTAATAAATAATCTTCTAAATGTATTTAATTTTAATTTTAACATTTTAATAAAAAATAAAAAATGCTAATAAAAATTAAATTTTTTTATTTTTAATATCTTCTATCTTTTAATATTTAATAATAATTAGAATTAATTTTATTAATAAAAATAATAAACTAAAAATCACTTTGATATTGATTTTTTAAAAATCAACATCACAACTTAAATATTTACATCGTTGTAGTGCTAGGTTTTAAATAGCAACATCACATCTTAAATACTAGCATCGCTTTGTTGTAGGACGCGGAATACTGATCCCCCGATGTCGGCCATCCCAGCCTCAGATGCTTGCACGAGTGCTGTAGTGAGTGGGGCAGTTGCATCATGCATATGTGCATCATGTGCATGATATATGTATTGGACCGTACTGATCCTGCACTTTGATTGTCTACCTGATTGACTCTTGATTGTTGCACTATGTTTGACATGTCATTCATATGTTGCATTACATGAGATCCATGTTAGATATTTATTATCTGCAGATACCTTATTGATACTTGGATGACATTGGTATGTACCTATTTTTTTTGCTACTTCTTTACTTCATGCACTGTCTTTCTATATTATCCACTGAGTATCTGTACTCACACCTTTTGGACCCTGGGATTTTTCTGTCTTCCCAGATATCAGATAGAGCTTACAGAGGATGCCAGAGATCTGCCAGCTACGCCATCTCACGACAACGACACTTTGTGTGTTTGGATGTATTTGTGGTTTGTGATGATGTATCTGTATCGTTGGTTATTTTCTGTCGTATCGGACTTTATGATTTCATTTCCATTGTACTGGACTTTATTGGACTTGTGTTACCGGTTCTATGTTTTTGGGTTTTGCGTATTGACGAGTTTTCTCGTTAGTATTATGTAGGATGTGTATGTGGCCGTGTGGGTCACCTCTTATTTTTGTATAGCATATATTTCATATTTTGTAGTATAGATAGGCCGTGTTGGCCTTTATTATATGTGTTTATATACAGGGAATTGTCAGTGATACTGGGGAGGTGCTGCCGAAATTTTTCGGACAGCTATCTTCCGGGTCGTGACACACGATAGGATAACTGTACACACTCCAACAACTAACCACTAAACACAAATGGGGAGCGAGCAGAATTTCTCAAGGCAGCTTTCTAGCTACTCCTAGTCACACCCAACATAGTGTGACAATGCTCTGATTACCCATTTACCACTATCTCACAATGGTCAAGTGAGTGACAACCATAATAAACTATTATCAACCACACCTACTACTATCATGTATATGTTGTAATGCTCAGATCAGCAAGTAATGATTAGATGATACAAAAAATAAGTGAGACTGTAGTGATAGCAACTAGATCATATCATAGGTCAACGACTACGTATCAAGCATTGAGTGTAATAAGGATAAAGTCAAGATATCTAACAATTGATTTATCATAAGTCATGCTTTACAAACAAGATCTGTATTGACCAAGTACAGGAGTACCTATCTGGTATGATGAACGTTAGAATAAGAACCCCCAATACAAATTTCCGTATATAACAGAATTTACAAATCAAGATCCTGCAATTTATAATATGCAACACCCACTAAATACAATAATACATTTAAATTTTACAGTAAAATAAATCCCCTAATACATGATAGTTTATCTCCTCCACTTAATTCATCTTACTCCACTCCTTTCCAATCCCTCATTCACTAATAATCACATAAACCTCAGTCAATTCAAGATATAAAACTAACCTAACCAAATCCAATTAACACAAGCTAATTTTAGTCACAACTAATCACATAGTATTAAAGGAAGAAATTAGATGACCCAAAGAAATGGGAAAGGATTATATGAACCATCCATAGTAGCACAACTCTTTCTTCACATCCTATTACAAACTAAGAATCCAGTTGGTTGAAAAATCCACTCAGTGTATGTAATTCAATACATGCCATAGATCTCTAGCAATTTGGTGTCTTTATTTATAATGACACAATACCCTTACAAATCCCTACTGATTGATGGCATACATAATATAGATCACTCTAACAAAGACAGATGCTCGACACTCCACCTGTCTACACACTGTCAATTTGTGCTGAAAGTCCTAACTTGAAAAGAATATAAAAATTGTGCTAAATCACACCCTAAACATCACCAAAATATCATAGGAATCCTTGCTGGATGAAGCAATCAGTTTCATTCTCATAAGATTTAACTTCAAACATAAGATAATTTTAGCTGAATCTAAAACTACCAGAAACAAAACAACAATACATCAACTGGATCTCAAGCAATTCCACCTCACAGATCCGTTGCCCTAGAACCCAAGTAAGCTTTGATTCTGCCCCGATCGAGAGTTGCCATCACTCCACCGATCTGTTTCCAACAAGTGTCAGCTTAATAACTCAAAGATCTGAAGAAAACCCAACGAAAATCACACACAACTAGGAATTCAACTTACCGATTGATCCTTCCCCTGATTCCGAGCTCCCCTGTCCTTGTCGCGACACTCACCACCACCCGACAGATCCCAGTCATCCCCGGTGAGGATCGGATCCGTCGGCCGGAGCTCCTGGTCATCGACGACCATTGCAGCATCTGCACCAGCCTCGGATGAACGATCGCACGATCGGGAGGGAAGAAGAGAAAACGTCGATCGTGATCTTGCGAGCTCAAGCGGAAGAGAATGCGATCGCGGCTTTAAAACCTTCGTTAATGTGTTAATGGGTTAACCAGATCTGATCCACTTACTTAATTGGGTTGGCTAAATGGGTTTCAATAGTAAAACCCAAATTTGAAGCCCAAACCTAATAATAACCTAGACCTTAATAATATTCATTAGTGGTAAGGTTTAATGAGATATCTAGTTAAACTTATTTACCTCATTTAATCCCCCAACAAATCAACTTAGATCAATAATAATGTTAATTTATTTTCCAACTAACCCCTTAAATCTAAATTAAATTGTCATACCTCATAGCTTGTCTCCTTACTAGATACATGACTTGATTGATCTATCATCCTTTGATTGATATGCTATAACATCTAGGTCATCTAATCATCACAGCGTAATCATGTCAAATTAATGACTCTCTTTTAAAATTTTCACTAATTAGTCAACTGAACCTTACCATTAGTTGACTAATCTTGCTTTAGTCGACTCCCTAGTCGATTAACCTACCAAAAAACACTCTATTAGTTGTCAAACCATTTTAAATTGACTTGACCATCAATTGACTAAAACTAACCATTAGTCAATTAATCTTACTTTAGTTGACTACCTAGTCAACTGACCTTTGAAAAGAAATAATTTTTTCACTTGCAATTCAACCTGAGTCAACTATCTAATTGATTGAACCATCAGTCATCTGAATTGAACCTTTATTTGATTAGATCATCGACTTTGACCAACTCTAATTAAGGTCAAGTTTGTTGGTGCAATCATGTAGTTAAGCAAGTAGTTTTAATATTTAGAGAAAATTTAAATTAGGTAGATATTGTGATCGCACATGTGTCTTAAGTGTATAGGTGCAGGAAAGCTTGGTGTGTATTATATGTAGGATCGATTAAGAGTACTAGAGGGGGGATGAATAGCGCTTCTTTGCATTTTCACTCTTTTTACAAAAAACTCAGAACGTGCAGTAGAAAAGTATAACAAGAATGAACACACTTGATTTTACTTGGTTTACAACTATAGGCTGCTACTCCAAGGCTCACAATGAGTGATCGTTTCCGACGGACAATCTACTAAATAACTCTCCTCTTATGAAAGGAAGTTTATCACTTTACAAAATCAATTAGGATCAGTAACACGTATACCAACCTAAAAACTTTAAATACAAAAGTGAAAAATAAATTAATTACAGAGTAGTAATGAATGTGCAGAATCTGGTGCAACTCCTCGGTGTGACGATAGCATTTCAGATGGAAGAATTTTGTACAGACGGTCATCGTTAAGGCGTATTTAGATGTTTCTAGGGTTCCTCCTTGAGGCTGCTTATATGGATTGATCTAGGCACCTGAAAGTCTTTCTGGGAACCTCCACGTCATCTCGTCGATCTACTTTTGACATTGACTCGACATCTTCCAGACGCTTACATCCCTTCCAGGTACTTGGATGCTGACGTGGAAGTTACTGGATCAACTTTGACTCTGCAATGTCTTATCCAGATCCGAGTGCCTGGAACCTCTCCGGGCGCCTGGAGACTAAGGTATCCCAACCACTTGAACTTTATCACCTCACCTACCTAGCTGGCTTGTTCCATTGATATTCGATCGCTTGGAACCAATCCGGGCGCTTAGACCATCCGATCGCCTGGATCCAAATAAAGGCGCCCAGAACATAAAGTTTCAACCCCTCCTTTCCTATATTATAAGTTAGTCCAAAATTCAAAGTATAATAGGAAAGTAAATAGTTTTGCAAACTGTTTGGTCTTGACTTCAGATTTTTAATGAAATCCTAGGTCAGGTTGATGCCTATTGTTCAGCTTACTAGGAACTCATCCTCACCCACTCCACTCGAGAGAATTTATCTTGTGTTAATCAGGTCTTCCAGACCTATTGGAATTTTACTTAGTCTCAATCCTCGACCCTCAGGTCTTCCACCGCTAGATGCCCGATCCTCCAAATCCACATAGACTTCCGCCTGGTGCTCTTGATCCACTAAAACTTCCTACATAGTCCTCCTAACCAAGACTTCCTTGCCCAGTCCTCCAAATCAGGTCTTCCGCCTAATCCTCTAAATCAGAACTTTCATTGCCTAGCCTCTAACTAGGACTTCCACTATCTAGCCATAACTAGGACTTTCCTATGCTACCTGCACACTCAGTTAAGCTTATCAAATCACTTCACACACTTAACTTAAACCATTTACCATTATCAAAACTTAGGTTCGATCATTTGGTACTCCCTGCACTAACAATCTCCTCCTTTTTTATTATGGCAGCCTATGCTCTAAGTTAAATAAAATATTTACATTAAAAGTAAAGAAGTAAATTCACAGCAACAATCAAGGCATGTCATAACAAGCATAAACACTTAAAGCATTTGACTCCCCCTTAATTTAGGACTCTCCCAGAAATTAAATTTCACTTAGAAAAAATCTTCTTTTTTTTTCTCTCCTCCTAAACTTGACATGGTTTTTATTTATCAACTTGATTACAAACCATTCAAGTCATACTTATATTTTTGAAAAAAAATATATTTCTAATAGTTAAACCAATTTTATAAAAATTAACTTTGAAATTTTTTAGTCATTTGAAAAATATTTTAAAACAATAAAAATTTTCTAAGTCATATTTTTCCAAGTCAATAATTAACCATTTGAACAATATTTAGCTTTCAAAAACCACTTTAAAAAATATTTAAGACAAGATTTCTCAAGATTTTAAAAAATATATTGAATTTAACTTTGGATCTAACTTATTATCTCCTCCCCCCCCCCCCCCTTGACATAATCAAAAAATATTTAAAACTCTATTTTTATAAACAAAATTATAAAATCACTCAATCACGTGAAACAAATGGGTTTAAATCTAAGCATGTTATACAATAAATAAAAATACTTAAATAAAAAAAATCTCTTAGGCACATGTCTAACTTAGGTGTTGGCTAATTATCAAAAGATAACAGCTTGACCAAGTTAGTTAAGTTTAAATGTATCATTTCAATTAGCTTCTATTAAGTAGAAACACTTAACTTGATCTATAATTTTTATTTTTAGCTCAAGTTTTGGTTTGATATACAAACATAAGCATCTAAAACCTAGGTTATAACCCTATGCATCTCACATCGTTCTAGATTTCACAATACACAACCAAGTTATCTAGTGTGCTTTGTGAGATACGTCAACCTGAGTCTATAAATGCATGATTTCTATTAGATCCTAGACTAGCGCCAAAAAAATTTTTTACTTTAAAAATATAAAATTTTAAATTAAGTTTTTCAAAGATAGAATAAAATTTTGAAAATATTTTTTAAAAATTAAGTAGTAGTAGATTTGAAAATATGAATTTTAAAATACAAAATAGATTTGTACTTAGTCTACCAAACACATTCCTAAGTGCCTTCTAAGTGTGCTAAACTTAGATTCAGGCATTTTATGAATATGTTAGTTAAGTTTGATTTGGACTTAACATAGTCGAGTATAATTTCTTTCTTAGCGACATAGTCTTTAACAAAGTGGTGTTTGACCTCTATGCGTTTGGTCATAGAGTGATTGATTGAGTTTTTAGTCAAATTGATTGAACTGATATTATCAATTAACACTTTAGTATTGTGGTATTATAGGTTGAAGTCAGTTAATGTGTGAATTATCCAAAGTAGTTATATGACATCTCCCATAGTTATGTATTCTACTTCAGTTGTAGATAATGCAACACATTGTTGCTTTCTACTACACTAACTGACTTGACATGGACCCAAGAACCGACATCCTTCACTTATACTTTTTCTATCTAGTTTATAGCCAGTATAGTATGAGTTAGAACACCCTACTATGTCAAAGTGATTACTCCTAATGTACCACATTCCTACATTTAATGCTACCTTAACATATCTAAGTATTCTTTTTACTATTGTTAAATGAGATTCCTTAATATTTGATTGATACCTAGCACACATACTTACTGCCAATCAAATATCAGGTTGACTTGCAGTTAGGTATAGTAGACTGCCTATTATACTCCTATAGTATTTTAAGTCTACTTATTTTCCTTTTGAGTTGCTATCAATATTGGTGTTAGTTGCTATAGGTGTTTTTATTTCTTTTGAGTTTTTCATACTAAATTTTATAATTAATTCTTTGGCATATTTGGTTTGATAAATGTATTTATCATCTTTGATTTGTTTTATCTGTAATCCTAGGAAAAAAATGAAATTCACCTACAAAACTTATTTCAAATTTATTTTTTTTATTAATTTAATAAATTCTTTTAAAATTTAGTGTTGCTTGAACTAAAAATAATATTATCTACATAAATTTGGACTATGAAGAAGTCTTTTTCTACGGTCTTAACAAATAGGGAGGGGTCAATTTATCCTTAGTTAAAGCCTTTAGATACAAGGTATATTGACAGTCTTTCATACTATACCCTAGGTGCTTGTTTTAACTCATATAAGGCTTTCTTGAGTTTAAAGATATAATCTAGATGATCTTTATCTTTAAACTCAGGAGGTTGACCTACATAGACTTCTTCTTTAATGAACTTGTTCAAGAATGCAGACTTTATCTCCATTTGGTAGAGCTTGAATCCTTTAAGAGCCGTGTAGGCTAACAACATTCTAATGGATTCAAGTCTAGCTACGGGTGCATAGGTTTCACTGTAATCTAGTCCCTCTACTTGACTAAACCCTTTAGCTACTAACCTAGCTTTGTTTCTTACAACTTCTCCTTTTTCATCTATTTTATTTCTAAATACACATTTGATTTCTATGATGGATTTGTTGTCTAGCATGGGAACTAAGTCTCATACTTGGTTTCTTTCAAATTGTGCTAGTTTCTCTTGCATTGCTATTATTCAATCAAGGTCAGGTAGAGTTTCTTTTATATTCTTTGGTTCACTGTTGGATATTAGTGTTATTTGGCTCAGGTTTCTATAGACTGACCTAGTTCGAACCCCTAGGGTAGGATCACTCAAAATTTGATCCGGTGGGTGATTGGCTCTTAGTCTAGTGCTTGTGTAGTATTAGGTTCGATTAGATTTAGGTCAGTCTTATCTTCTATTTTAGTTATATTTGTGTTAGGTTGAATTTCTTCTTCTTCTTGATTGTGTAGATTATTAATTTGTTCATTAGTTTGATTATAGTTAACTTGATTATTGTTCTTTTCTTCATCAAATATTATGTTTGTGGTTTCTTGAACTTTTAGGGTATATTGATTATAGACACTATATGTCCTACTAGTTGTTGAATACCCTAAAAATATTCCTTTAGTGGTTTTGGATATATATTTCCCTAAGTAATCTTTTGTGTTAAGTATATGCACTTTACATCCAAATACTTTTAGATAATTCAAGTTGGATATTTTGTTATAATATATTTCATAAGCAGTTTTATTATGGTGTTTATTAATTAATATCCTATTTTATATATAACAGGCTGTGCTTATTGCCTCATCTTAGACATTGTTGGTTAGATTGTATTCATTTAACATTATCCTATTTGCTTCTTGTAGGGTTTCTATTTTTTTTCAACTATTCCATTTTATTATGGGGTTCTAGGGCATGAGAACTCATGGTGGTATCTATTAACTTGACAAAACTCATTGAATCTTATATTATTAAACTCTCCACTATGGTCACTTTATATTCTTTTAATTTTTAAGTCTTTTTCATTTTCTATTAGTTTGCATAAATTTATAAATTTTTCATAAGTTTCATCCTTGGATTTTAAGAATTTTACCTAAGTGTACCAAGAGTGATCATCTATTATTACTAAGTAGTGTTGGTTTCTACTTAGTGACTTAGCCATATGTGAATCAAAGAGGTCTAAGTGTAATAATTCAAGTATAGAATTAGTTTGGTTTAGGTTGGTTACTTTGTGGATTGATTTAGTTTGTTTAGCTTATTGATAAGCATTATAAATTATATTTTCTAAGGGGATTAATTTAGGTTGACCCTTAACTGAGTTATTTTAACTCATCTTTGAGATGAGTCTAACATTAGTGTGACCCAGTCTCCTGTGCTACAACTTGATTTCCTCTTGTTGTGTCAATAGACACTTGGTTGAGGAGATTAGTAGATAAATTTTGTATATGCTATTTTTTCTAATTCCCTTAAGTGTAATTTTAGAGTTCTCTATATTTTCAATTATATACTTTATTTTAGTAAACCTAACCAAATATCCAACATTACATTGTTGACTAATACTTAATAGATTGAATTCAAATTAATCTACTAAAAGAAATTTATGAATAATAAAATTTGAGTCTAGTTCAATGTTACCTATTCCGATTACCTTAAGTTTTTCATTGTTTTCAAAGGTAATGGATCCTAAATTCTTGAACTTTAATTTTGTAAAATTTGATATGTCTCTAGTCATGTATCTGGAGAATCCACTATCCAACATCCATTTGTTCAAATCTTTGTGTTCCTACACATAAGATACTTGGTTTAAATCCATTGTGGAGTTAAAAAGTAGATAGATCTTACGTAGCTTCCATCTCACCCATTTCTAGATTATCACACAGTTAATCCTATGGGTTGTGTAAGATGATTTTTAATTTTTATTTTGATTAATTTAATTATGATGTTCTAAAATTTAATTAACCTTGGGTTAGATTCAAGTTTAACCTTTTGATTAATTAAATGTGTATTTCAAGAGTCATCTTCCAGGCAATGGCGAGGCGTAGAGGCCTTCTTAGGTATTGGAGCAACAACCACCTTCTAAGATAAAGCTGGTTCAAGAAATTGTACAAAAATTAGCTAATCTAGAGAAAAACTCTAATCTAATTAGTCTATGATTTGGCAAGGTAGCTTTGGTTAGTTCCACTCATCTAAGTAAACCAAATAGGGTACACTTTAGCCCACTTGACCACTTAAACTGAGTTTTTCTAACGTACTATTATCTCGCCCTACCCTGGTACTAGATTGAGCAAGAATTAATCAAATTGGTGTCCTTACCTAGCCTAGGTTCAATCTAAGTACACAAATAACAAAAATAAAAAATAAAAAATAAATAATTCTATTTAGTTTTTGATCCCCTTGGATTGTGACCCCTATTGGGTATGATTAAATAGTGAATTTGATCCTTGGGGATCCAGTAGTGGTTTAGTCTAACTGGATTGGTCAAGTTGGACTTTTGAACCCATGCTTGGATTGGTGATTTCTTGGGTCGATTAAGCAAAGACATGTAAGATCTATGTTTAGCTTTGTGTCCAAGCTCAGATCTGTTGTACACAACTCTTTGAGTACCAAGCATCATATCAAAATACTTGAAACCTGAAGTGAATTTTTTCAATGATCTTTTCAGTCATCAATCTAAAGTTTTAAATTGAAATTTTCTTCCTCAAGTTTGACTTGAGTTGAAGTTTCAACTTGAATATTATTAGTTGGTGGACTAATGTTGGCTTTCTCCTTAAGGAGTGCTATCTCCTTTTGGAGAGAGTCAACTTGGGCGCTGGACTTAGCCAGTTTCTTAGTTAAATAATAAATAATTTAATACAACTTCTTTATACTTACAAAGCTATTTGGCCCTTTTGAATTGGATACGAATCCATGGCTTGAGTTAGATTCAGTATCTAATTCCATGTCTGATTCGATCTCGGTCTCTATAATTTTTTCTCGAGCTGGGAGAGCTAGGAAGCTTGTGTTAGCTTCCTCCTTGGAGTCTTTTGAAGAGGACTCATCCCAAGTGGCCTTGAGTGTCTTCTTCTTCGACTTGCACTCTTTAGTCTGACCTGCAACAAGAGTAATCCCTTTCTCAATAGGATTAGTGTTAGTTTGTTCATGCAGCTCGAATTCAAAGAATAATTCATCCAATTTTATTTTTGAAAGGTCCTTGGAGATCTTGTATACATCAACCATTAATGCCCATAAAGGTTTCTGGGGAACGCTTTTAGTGTGTATCTGATAATGCCCCTATTCTCCATGGGTTGTTCGATAGCATGAAGTCTGTTGAGAAGGTCTTGAATTCGCGCGTATAACCCACTTACGGATTCGCCTTCTTTTATCTTGATGTTGTATAGTTTATTGAGCAGAAGGTCGCGCTTGCTCACTTTAGTGTCGAAGATCCCCTCATAGAGCTCTTTGAGTTTGTCACATAAGTTTTAGCACTTATAAATGGGCCAACTCGGTTGCGTTCTTCTTTGGTTAACCTACACTGGAGCGTCTAGGTTGCTTTGGCATCGGCTTCTATCTTTCGCTTTATGGCTACGTCCCACTTTTCATACAACTGCGATGTTAGTAGTAGCCTTAGAGTCAATTATGTGATGATTGACTAGGGACTTTTGTATCGTATTCTATTGTTAATAAAGGCAAAGTTTGATTATTATATTTACTTCATGTTTGTGCTAAATGACTAAATATAATAATGTCCTTGAGTAATAAGTTCTAATCTACATCATATCAATTAGTTGAATTGATAGTGAGATGATGTAGAGAACACTACTCTTAACTATTCCTAGTCAAGTATTAATATTCAAAAATAATATTAATGTATGAGACTAGCATGTAGGTCAATTGATGACTTGATCTCACAAGTCATGGATATGTGATATCATGTTGACACATGAGTCTATATTAGAGAATATATACTGAATTAACCCGCCATGAAAAAGTTTCATGGATCATTATATGAGTGTCATAAACTTTCTCATGTGACTATTAGTATGAATAGTTCTTAGAC
Organism: Curcuma longa; assembly: GCF_044706935.1. Classification (NCBI taxonomy): domain Eukaryota; kingdom Viridiplantae; phylum Streptophyta; class Magnoliopsida; order Zingiberales; family Zingiberaceae; genus Curcuma; species Curcuma longa. The sequence continues at coordinate 1,385,464 of NC_133862.1, read as the reverse complement.
CTGAAGTTACTACGGTTCCCTACATAAGGAGTTGTGTACTTTGGTATCGTCAAATGTCACCTGTAATAGGATGAAATATAAAGGCGATCACTGGGTATGCAACGAATTATGCGGAGGAATGTGAGTGATGTAGATGGAATCTATCCCTCTGATATGATAGAAGTGATATCTGTGGGCCCCTTGATCAAGTAGGACTACTAAATGCATGACTATGTTCAAATGAGTCAATATAAAATATTGAGCTCATTTGCTTGAGTGAGTATACTTGGGGATCAAGAAACACAAAGATTGATATCGAAGATGACACAGTCTATGCCTTATTGATCAATCTAGATATCGAGGATAGAAGGACATCATCATACATTATAGTAGTCACGGAAAGGTTAGGTCAGATCTCGACTTTCTCGTCACTTGGGTAGCAATGATGCATTACTAGATGTCACTCATTGGTTATGTGTCTAAAGCAGTTTAGACACATTATCAACGTTACGAAAACCTGTTGGATCACACACAAAAGACACGATGCTTCAAAGATTGATTGATTTTAATTTGACTAAAATATGATCCAAATTATTAATTGAGTTAGACTCAAGTGAATCTAATTGGATTATGAGATTGAGTCTAATTTGAGTTAGACTTATTTAGATTAGACACAATCAAATTTTGAATGAGATATTAATTCATTAAAATATTTAATAAATTAATAATAGAGGAAGACTAAGGATTTTTCTCTTCATTGGATGAAGAGAAGATGAAGAGCCAACATTGGAAACATGTGTTATATTTGGGTTTTAATTGGCTTTAATGTGGGGAAGCTAAAGAGGCAAAAATCTTTCATATTCATGAGATGAATATAAAAAGGATTTTCTTACATTTTTTTAAGAAGAACAAGACATTTTTGAGCTATCTTCTCCCTCTTGGCCAAACACCCCTTTTCTTCCTCCTTATTTTGGTAGAATCTCCTTGTGTGGCTAGCGCCACAAAGGTTATTCTTCTCCGAAACTTGAGATTGTGTTCGTGTGGATACGTATAGAGGCACGGACGCTTGAACGTGCAAGAGATCTAGTGAACTGAGGATGAGTGGGATAAGCGAAGGGCACGCTTCAAATGTATAGATCTATTAGATAGATATATCAAACTTTGTACGAGTTTTCTTTTGCATGGATCGCTCGTTGGGATCTTATTTCTGCTATAAATTTTATTGTTTGTCGTAAGGATTCCCTACATGCGGCATGCCATCATTAAATGTGGAGATTGTAAATCCTGTCTAGATTGCAATCCACATATCCACCTGCATTTTGAGATGGTACTCCATTCTACCTTTCCAGTAGATGAAGTCCTCCCTAGAGAATAGCAGTGGCTTGGCGGTATTGTAGCCTTCCTAGTGGGCAATTTATCTTGCACACATGATGAAAATAGAAATAGACATACCAAGACTTGATCTTAGATTAGTAGTGTAGGAGTAATAAAATAACAATTAGATTGAAAATGGATAAAAATTAAAAAATCGCTCGATCAGTGATTACACTAAGATTAAGCACCCCTCGTTCTAATACCAATTATAGGATCAATTAGAAGCGCTAGAGAGGGGGTGAATAACGCTTCTTTGCATTTTCACTCTTTTTACAAAAAACTAAATCAGAACGTGCAGCAAACAAGTATAACAAGAATGAACACACTTGATTTTACTTGGTTCACAGCCACAGGCTACTACTCCAAGACTCATGATCAATGATTATTTCCAATGGGCAATCTACTAAATAACTCCCCTCTTACGAAAGGGAGTTTATCGCTTTACAAAATCAATTAGGATCAATAACATGTATACTGATCTAAAAACTTTAAGTAGAAAAGTGGAAATTAAGTTATCGACAAAGTAGTAATGAATGTACAAAATCTGGTGCAGCTCCTCGGTGCAACGATAGCGTTTCAAATGGAAGAATTTCATACAGATGGTCGTCGTTAAGGCATATTTAGATATTTCTAGGGTTCCTACTCGAGGTTGCTTATATGGACTGATCTAGGCACTTGGAAGTCTTTCTGAGCGTCTCCACGTCATCCCGTCGATCCACTTTCGCCACTGACTTGGCATCTTTCGGATGCCTGCATCCCTTCTGGGCGCCTAAATCCTGACATAGAGGTTGTCGGATCAACTATGACGCCACAATGTCTTATCCAGATTCGGATGCCTAGAGGCTGAGGTGTTCCAACCACTAGGACTTTGCCACATCTCACTTGCCTCGCTGGCTCATTTCGCTGACATCTGATTGCCTAGAACCAATACGGGCGCCTGGACCGTCCGATTACCTTGATCCAAAAAGGTGCCTGAAACACAAAGTTTCAACCCATCCTTTCCTGCATCACAAGTTAGTCCAAAATCTAAAGTATAATAGGAAAGTAAACAGTTTTGCAAATAGTTTGGTGTTAACTTCAGGTTTCTAGTGAAACCCTATGTCAGATCGACACCTACTGTTCCTCTTATCGAGAACGCGTCCTCACCCATTCTACTCGGGAGAATTTACTTTGTGTGATCCAGGCCCTCCAGACTTATTAAACTTTTGCTTAGTCTTGATCCTCGGTCCCCAGGTCTTCCACCGCTAAATGTCCGATCTTCCAAACCCACCTAGACTTCCGCCTGATGCTCTTGATCTGCCAAGACGTCCTGCCTAGTCCTCTTGATTAGGACTTCTTTGCCTAGTCCTCCAAACTAGATCTTCTGCTTAATCCTCCAAATCAATGTTGGTGCAATCTTGCCCAAAGCATTATTGGGTTTTAATGTTTGGCTAAAACATGTTTAAGTTAGGCAATATTGGTGATCTAACGTGTGTGAATTGAGTTCACAGGAAAGTCCAGGTTAGAAGACTTGGCAAAAGGTGAAGTCCCGGAGGCGCGGCCTCTTGGCAAAGGTGAAGTCCCGGAGGCGAGGCCTCTTGGCAAAGAACTTAGCACGACGAAGCTGAGGGAAACGTCTCAAGCTAGTGCAAGGAAGGGCACGAGGCTTGTGAAAGGCGTTTGAAGGTTTGCGTCAAGGCTAAGGGCTGAAGAAGAAGCTGAAAAGGGAGTTTCAGCTTGGTCAGTCAACTGGAATTGTGATTCAGTTGACTGATCAGAGTATCAGTCGACTGGACTGCATTTTCAGTCGACTGATCAGAGTATCAGTCGACTGGACAGTATTTTCAGTCGACTGATGGCAGAATAAATCACACACAGAAAGATCAGTCGAGCCAGAAGAAGGCAGTCGACTGGCACCAGTCGACTGGCCTAGGAGCAGTCGACTGGAATTCAAACGTTGGGCTAATTAATGCAGCAATTAATGCAGATTCTGTAGCCGTTGAAGCCCATCAGTCGACTGGCCATGGGAGCAGTCAACTGATGTCACGAAAAGCATAAAAGACAGCTGCGAGATTGAAGAGAGCACTTCTTCTTTTTGCATACATTTTTGTGAGATCTTCAAAGCTCTGTCTTGTGCTTTTCTACTCTTCCTCCCAAACCTATTTTCTATTCATAAGAGGAAGAGATCAAGTGTAAAGGTTTCTCCGCCTTCAAGAGTTCTTGAGAAGGAGACTTTTCATAGTGCAAAGGGTGTGTGTGCTGTGTGGATCCTTGGATTAGTCACCTCTGCGGAGGTGGAGACCAAGTAAATCGAACCGGGTTAGCGTAGTGATATTGTTCTTTCTTTTATTATTTGCTTCCGCTAATCTCTGTACAGAGAAAGATCAAGAAAGTTCGAGAAACGCTATTCACCCCCCCTCTAGCGAACGCACCGATCCTAACAAGTGGTATCAGAGCCGGTTACGTTTCGGAGGATCTAACAATCAACCGGAGCAACTCATGGCATTCCAAGAGGGATATAGCACCGCACGACCACCATTCTTCAACGGAGACGATTTCGCATACTGGAAAGGTAGAATGGAATTTTATTTAATGAATGACTTTGAAAACTGGATTATTATTGTAGAAGGCTTCGAAAAACCGAAGGATGCAAATGGAACAACTCTACCCATCAAAAACTGGTCAAAGGACATATGTAATGTAACGCCCGCCCTTACGTGGGCCCTTGACGGACGCTACAGTTCTACTTTTCATTTATTTCATTCATTCAACTATCATATGCGAACAACTAAAACTTTTACTTTGCAGCGGAAACATTAATACTATTTACAACAGAAGTTCATATATGATAGCCTAATAATGAACTAACCTAGGTTGCATGGTAAATCTCGATTATAAAGTTTTTCGAGTCATTCATAAAACATGGTAATTAAAATATTGTTTAACATGCATAAAAATATTTGCATGGCCAAGGCTTGGTCAAGTCACCCCACACACATCTTCACTGTCCTGTCCTGCTGCCTCCCATTTCTTAGTACCTGTTAACTGGATCTGCAATATAAGGAAGTATCTATAAGCATAAAGCTTAGTAAGTTCCTTTCCTACTCACAAAATCCATCGTTACATAGCATCATAACATTTAAAACATGAAAGCATATCAATATCTCTTAAACATGCCTATTCCATCACATTTGTATCATAAACATGAAGATCATTTCCTTTTGAAAACATTTAAACATAATC
>NC_133862.1:1341706-1380789 GCF_044706935.1 Curcuma longa | reverse complement strand
GACTTTCGTTGCCTAGCTTCTAGCTAGAACTTCCACTGCCTAGCTACACACTCAGTTAGAGCTTTCCTGTGCTACCTGCACTAACTAGGGCTTTCCTGTGCTACCTGTACACTTAGTTAAGCTCATCAGATCACTTCACACACTTAACTTAAACCCTTTGCCATTATCAAAACTTAGATTTGATCATCTGGTGCTCCCTGCACCAACATTATAAATGCAATAAGTGGGAGAACAAGAAGGTCAACAAGGATCAAATACTTAGCAAGAGAAAGTCCAAGTAAGTTAAAGATCGAATACTTAGCAAAAGAAAGTCTAAGTCAGTCAAAGACTGAATACTTGGCACGAGGAAGTACAAGTAGGTTAAGGACTAGTTACTTGGTGAATTAAAACTCTAACAAGTTAAGAAGGACTAGATGTTAAGCAAGATGATGAAGTCCTAATGACGAAGAGTCTCTAGGCATGGAAGAACCAAACGTGAGACTTCTTGGCATGATGAAGTCTCAACACATGGAGTCTTTTAGCATGTAGGTAAACCCCTATAAGGATGAGTTGAATACACTTATACAATCAGGTAGATATGGAGCTAGACTTAGGAATAGACTCTACCTTAGATGTGGTTAGAATTAGATGTATAGCAAATTGGAAAAATATTTTAATCAATTGGTACGGCGGTCAACTAGGTAGCCAACTCAAGGTCAAATATAAACTTACAAAATGTTTTTATTTAGGGATAATCCAACTGTCTAGTTAACTGATGCCCAGTTAATTTGTTGATGTTCCAGGTTAATTGACTGAGAGTTGAAGAGAAAGTTATAAGATGTCAGGAGATAGTTTACTTATTAGCCAATTAATGCCAAGTCAATCAACTGGATGTCTAGGCCAGTCCACTGATTAGCAATAGAAAATCTAGATGAGACTTATCGATTTGATATCAATAAACTATAATGACCATATATCTATGAGCTAGTGTTCAGTTCAATCGATTGATGGCCTAACTTAGTCGATTAAAGTAGCCATTATAGTGCAACAGACTTACAAAATCAAGTCAACAGTCAAATAAAGGTATGATCTAGTAAACTGATCAAAGGATGGAAGAGTTGTTTAACGAATGAAAAGGAGGTAAACGTTGTGTATATGAACTTGTGGAGGCATGAGAAGACTACATAAAGTGCTCATTCTTGTAATCTTAAGCTTAACGTTCTTGCTTTCTTGTGCTCCAATTCTCATTTCTCTGGTCTTGTACTTAATTTCATGTGTAAGAAGAGTGTAAGAGGTTTTTCCACCTCTAATAGTAAAAAGGAAGAAAAAATAATAGCTTTGCGAGGGGTGATCCACTAAAGAATCATAGATCGTGAAATAGGAACTGAAGATTTTGAACCACATTAAAAGAATTATTTGGTTTGTGTTAATTATTTTCTTTTCATTGTTTCGTATTTTCGTTACATTAACTTAATTTTATAGAATTGCAATCAAAAATAAACATTCAACTATTCTCCTCCCTCTAGCATCTGTCGATCTAATAGAGTTCTTGTCTTGCCAAGAGACTGTGTGTCTAATACTTTCATATCTATCTAGTATTAATCAACCTTGATCTACAAGATCTTTCCCTTGATTACAAGCCTAGCCTCCAGAACTTCATAGTTTACTCAATGTTAGTTAATCTTGACTCAACAGAACTTCCACTTGCCAAAAGGTCTAGCCTTCGAGACTTCTCATCTGTCCAGTGTCAATTAACCTTCACTTACTAGGATTTCTACTTACCCAGCCTTAAGTTCACTTTCACTTGTTAGAACAACCACTTGCCAACACCTATTAGATTTTCAACCTACCGCCACTTGTTAGATTTTCTACTTGCCAATACCTATTGAACTTCTCAACTCAACTACTAAGTGTCCAATCTGTTAGGTTTCTACATGTGTAATTTTAAATTTTGATTTCATAAATCATAGTAATGGAAGCGTAATAAATAATTTTATCACTAACTATGCAAAAATTCATCTAAGGAATCACACGCATGTAAACATAATCATAAATAAGATATAAACAACTTTATACATTTTGAATGACGCTGAGCAAAAATGAAATCAACTAACAACCTTGAGCAAGGTTGTCTCTATTTGTATCCACATTGAGATCTCCTCGAGATGAGTTCTCTAAGTCATGTGTCATGTCTCTGTTTTGATACTAGTTGAAGGGGGGAGACAAGCAATCTAAGAGAAGACCTACGGTCCAATTCTGTATCCGACGACTCAAAATAACTCGACAATATGAATCGAATTGAACGAAGGGGATCACACACCATTCGAAGATCATATGGTTCATTGTCAAGAAGGGACTTATATGGTGTGGATGTTCTAGCTACAACAATTGCCTTGAAACAAAAATCAAATCCAAAGAAAGAAGCAATACCTTTCGGTGGAGAAATAGTCGTTACTTCTCCTTGCGTTCCTTGCTTCCACCGTTGATTTACAACTTTATTTAGCTCCAGAATGGCCAGGCCTTGGGAGATACTGATCCTTGGAGGATTAGAATCCGGTGGTGAGCTTTGGAATAGGCTCTATGGTCGGTAGCAACAACAAATCCTAGTTTGTTGGGCGACAACAACAAGAAGAGGAAGGTTCTTGTTGGGTGGCGACAAGGGCAAAAGGAGGAGAAGTTTGTGTTGGATTTAAAACCTAACAATTAACTTTTTAATCTCTATAAATAAATCTTCATAAGAGTTATATTTATAGATGTTTAATAGATAAATTTTGTTAATAAAAATTAACAGGATCTGTTAAACCAAACTCCTATCTTTTAGCCTCAAGTTTGATTGACAACTAAATCGGATTGATTTAAAACCAAATCACCTTTAATTAAAATCAAACCAATTTGGTTTATAATTAAACCAAAGAGGACCCACTTTATCTTCAAAAGACGTGGCTCATCCACACTTCCTTTTCGGTAAAATATTTTCTATATTTGTCGTTCGTTTATTCCAACTAGACTCAATCTTTCTCGATCTAATAATCTAATTCTCAAACTTATTTTATATCTCTTAGAGAAACTCGTAGTGTGTGTGACATTATAGGTTTCTAATTTATGTTGCCCATCCATAATTAATCATTAATTACGGATTGATCATGAGTGATACCTAGTAATACATCATGACCCCCAATTAATTAAAAAATGATAGTTGATTCTAGAACCACTTCTGAACCCTTCAGTAGCTACAATTATTCATGCCTATGTTCCTTTCACCATCTTATACCTGCTTAATTCAGGATATGGTCTATATGTAGTCCCTACTAGGCTGACTACGTCACACATACCCTAAACTATAGTTCTTTGTCCTTCAGATTCAAGTTACTCAAAACAACTATCTAAGAGGATCATCCTCTTGACGTGTTATTGGTTTAGCCAAAGACTTACGAGTAACAATCCTAACAAGTAGTCATAAGGTATACGTTTCCTAATTAAAGGAGTGGTGAATCCTCTGTTGGCTACTCAAATACCTTTGGGCACTTCAACTTATACCCAATCATTCTAAGTTCATACCTCCGTAGAGACACTTGCTTAAAATGTCAAAGTATAAATCTCCATAATCAAGATAACTTGAATATCTCAAGTCGGAAGAAACTTGCACTCGAACTGTAATGAGATCTTCATAGGCATTCATAGAATCATATGAAATCTTATGGTAGGTCACTTCCAATGAACTAGTTGCCTTTAACTAGTATCCATATGTTAACTCTCAACATCCCAATATTTCTAGCCAATGAGGATCGACTGCTTGGTAAAATCAAGGAGGCTAAAATATGTTAGTCTCACAGAATTGATGATATCCAATCTTATCAATTCATCAACTAGAAAATATTTTAATAAATGTTTAATAGATAAATTTTGTTAAAAAAAATAATAGAATCTGTTAAACCAAACTCCTATCTTTTAACATCAAGTTTAGTTCACAACCAAATCAAATTGGTTCAAAATCAAACCACCTTTAATTAAAACCAAACAAATTTAGTTTATAATTAAAACAAAGAGGGTCCACTTTATCTTCAAATGACGTGGCTCATCCGTGCTTTCTTTCCGATAAAATATCTTCCATATTTGTCATTCGTCTAGTTTAAGTAGACTCAATATCTCTCGATCTGATAATCTAATTCTCAAATCATTTTATGTCTCTTGAAGAAACTCATAGAGCGTGTGACCTTATAGGTTCCTAGTTTATGTTAGTCACCCATAATTAACCATTAATTATGGATCGATCATGAGTGATATCTAGCAGTACATCATGACCAATTAATCAAAAAAATCACAGTTGATTCCAGAACTACTTCTGAACCTTTCAACAGCTATAGTTATTCATGCTTCTGTTCTTTTCACAATTTTATTTAGTTCAACTATCTAAGAGGATCATCCTCTTAACGTGTTATTGATTTGGCTAAAGACTTACGAGTAACAATTCTGACAAGTGGTCATAGGGTATGCGTCTTCTAATTAAAGGAGTGGTGAATCCTCTGTTGGCTACTCAAACAACTGTGAATATTTCGGTTTATACTCAATCATCTTGAATCTACACTTCCGTAGAGATGCTTGATTAAGATGTCAGTGTATAAGTCTCAATGACCAAGATGACTTGAATACCTCAAGTCGAAGAAAACTTGCATATGAGCTGTAATGAAATCTTCATAGACATTCATAGAACTACATGAAATCTCATGGCAGGTCACTTCCAATGAACTAGTTACCCTTAACTAGCATCCATATGTTAACTCTGAACATCTGAATGTTTTCAACCAATGAGGATCCGCTGTTTGGTAAAACCAAAGAGTCTAACATATGCTAGTCTCACCAAATTGATGATGTCCAATCTCATCAATTCATCGAATATGGAACATTTCAATACATACATAATTGTATATGTAGAAAAACTCACTAATTGTGATCTAATCACAATTCTCTCATGTTAGACATTATATTATGAATATCAGTAATTAAGTTTAAGATTAAATCAAATATACAAAGAATGTATACTCAAATAGTAATTTTATTTATCTAATAAATAATATAATATCTAAGACGATTGCTTTAGGACACCTCTCAAATATAACACAATTAATGTTGACCTATATAGAATTCATCCACTATGAATTATCCAATCAACATTGATCTACTTAATACTCCATATAGGCTTAACACATTATTCTAACTTAACATCTTTTGACCAAGCATATAGCCAAACATCAAAACACATTGGTCAAACAAGATCAAACTAAAGCATGATTACACCAATAATCTTTGAAAAGGTCATTTGAACCCTTTAGGCCTAGAAATTAAATATCAACATGAGTCTTGATCTTACAAAGGTATCTAAGAAATCACCCTAATGGATTTGAACCCTTTAGGCCTAGAAACATCAACATGAGCATTGATCCTACAGAGGTATTTAGGGAGATCATCCCTAGTAGATACATTGTAAACCAATTGAGACCAATAATTTTGGATCCCAAAGAATATAACCTCATCATAGTAAATGGATTTAGCATGTTCCAACAATGTTGAAAAAGAGTGGTAAATTCAACCCTAGATGATTAGCAGGTTAAATTAGTTGAATGCATAGAAACAATTTGATCTATGTTTGCATGATCATCTTACTTCTTGTTAAAATTCATATTTGTTGCATGCTTACCTTTAAAACATATAGTTGTGGTTTGACAGGATTTTTAAAAGTAACACTTTTGAATTCCAAGCTATTGAAACTTTTAGCTTGTTTTGAACCTATATCAAATTCAAAAATTACAATAATTTTTCATGAAAATTTTAGTTTTTCTATTAAAAAGGATTTCTCTACAAAATTTCAAAACTTTTTGAACTTTTTGTGTTTTTTATGATTTTCAAAAACTAGATTGTTGCCACTTTCAAACACTAGTCGATCGAGACAATGCTTAGTCAATTGTCACATAGTTCAGTTGGTTGGGTTAAATAGTGAGTCGACTGAAATCTAATAGAAAGTTATAAATTAAAGTTTTTAACATATTTTTGAATGAGTTTTGGATTTACGTGAACATGTTTTAATCTCTTTGCAAAATTTCTGCATTTAGATTAATTACATGTGGTTGCATGACTCTATAACAATTATTTTGATGTGTGTCAAAAAGGGAGAAAAAAATATTTAGTTTGGTAATTAAACCTTATTTCCTTATTTGGCAAATCCTATCTCAAGGAGAGCATAAATGTAAGGGGGAGACTATTTATGATTCTGTGGCTTTTATCACTTTAAATAACCTGAATAGATTGTCAAACATTAAAAAGAAAATTTATTATTGCAATCATGTCCTAAGTGGCATTTGACCAAGTTGTTTTGATGCATTAAGAAAAAGATTTAAGTTAAGTTTGCCTATATTACTAATGTGCGCATTAAGATGCATATAAACTTAGTAGGAAGCACACAGCTTGTAGAGCTTGTGACTTGATGATTTTGAGACATGGATGAAGACGTCAAATTGGTGCAGCTTAATGGCTCTAGGTTCACTGAAGATTTAAGAAGGATGGTATGATACATTTGAAAGATTATAAGATAAGGAACATTGAGGTGAAACCTTTAATGAGAGCCACAAGAGGTGGAGTATAGATAGGTGGGAGAATTGAAGGATGACATGAGCATTGAGCCGAGGGTTGATGCATTCGAGGGAATGAGAACCTGACAAGAAATAACCAATTGGGCAATGTGAATTGTAGCATCTTTTTTTTTGATGTAGTTGAAAGAAAGTGAACTATATGGGTGAAATAGTGAAGGTTGACATTTAGAATAAGCTAACGAACTTACTACCTAATGGGAGATGATATTGCAGACAAAGTGAAACTATAAAAGTAAACTCTTAAGTGAGTTGTGAGAGTTAAATGACTTATACTTTAGAGGTCAAATAGATTTTTACTTAGGCATAGACTCAACCAAGAAATAAGGTGTTTTAGGATTATAATTGATGATCTAGTCAAGTGGAGGTTGATCCTAATTGACTGGTGTGCTAACTTAATTATGGAGTCAACTGAGGATAAATTACATGCAAATAAAATATTTTATTTAGAGTTGAATCAATAGCGTTTGAGTTAACTACGCAATCAAATTCTCATTTGAATTTAAAAATAAGATTTTATCATGTATAGTCAATTGACAACATTTGAGCCAACCAAAATGTTTCCATCAACTGGATTGATGATGAATTGTGGAGTCAACAACTAGCAGAAAACATCACATGATCTATTATGTTGATTGACGAATATCGAGTGACATTAAATAGTATAGTTAGGTGAAGCTTTTTCAAGATAGAGAAGCAAGAGAAAAGCTCTAAAAACAACAAACAGTCATAATTTTATTTTACTTTTATAGTCTTTCATATTTAGAAATTAAGGTGTATACCTTAAGTCCTTAATCCTTTTTATATAGCTATTGAGTTTTTTTCCTTAAATTGTAAAAACAGGTTGATTTCTACACCTGTACTAAATAGAAAATTAGTGGATTTTTCCAAGGAGGACTCACGTAGTCCACAGGTTATGGAGGGAGGATTCCAAAACCAGGTAGTTAGACCTATGACTTTCTTCCAAGGAGTGCTGCTGCTTCTAGAAACAAGAGCAGCGGGACTGCTCGAGGGCATGTAACAGTGTCAAAGAAGTCCTTGGAAAACCATATAGAATTGGATCACCATGAAAGAGCTTGAATTTTTCTAGTTCCTAATGACCTTAATTCCCAAGCTCCTACGCATGTTCTACATCGAGCTAATATGATCGATCATCCTCCTGCTGGACTTGTATAGTTTGGCTAGTACCTTGCCCTCACAGCTGCACAAGCTAGCCATAATTAAATTGCTTTGTTTCCTCAGTCTCCTTTCTCATTTCTTCCTCTTCTGACCTAATCCGTCCTAGTCAAGACAAACTAATCAATTGGGAAAGACAATTCTCTTTTTTCCTCGCTGGCTTCACACCCTTTCCTTCTCGGCTTTAATTTGACTACCTAATTATATTCCCAAACTGTGTATGCATCTTGCATGGCGACTCCAAATGCTCCTCCAATTATCAATGCCTCAGTCTCGCCTCGCTCGCGTCCTTAACCAAATATGTCCAAAAGGGACCCTTGAAAGCAAAGAAATACTCAACTCCCTACGCTTCAAATTAGCCCAACTCTTGCTGCATATCCCCTTCATTATTCCTGCTCTCTTTCTAGCTTAATTGTTCTCTTTCCAGTTCCCACCAAAACGAAGATTCTGTGAAACCTTTCACGCCAATGGAGTGTTGTCCCCTTCTCATCATTTGATATATATTGCCTCTCATGCCTACACACTTTTGGCTCTGGAGGGCCTTCAAGTTGCTCATATAAGGTTGGATCTGGGAGGTTGAGAGTTCTTGGAGAAGGCATCCAGGTAAACTTAATTTCTTCATGTTTTGTAGCTTTGCTGATTTATGGATGATCTCTCTCTCTCTCTCTCTTCTTCATTTTTTGAAATGATTAAGACATTGGAGAGTCTAAAATCCTTGAGCTTAGGTTATTTAATTACAACCCAGACAACAAAATTAAAGAAATTGAGTCCTTGATTATCTATTTTTCTATTCAAAATGGCAAATTGTGTCTTATTGGTACACCATAAAGCTATATGATTTATATGTTTAAGAAACTAATTTCATAAGTATAGAATTAACAGAACTCTCAAAAAGGTTAAGTACTTATTACAATAAAAAACAGTTGAAAAGTTTTTTCTTAAACTTAATTCACATCATTTCTGTATGAACTCTACACATTACTTTCAATTTTTATCTATATATATAATCATTAGCCCTATTGGTGCATAAAGATTATTTCTTTTTTTCTTAACAAAAAATGTTAACAAAAGATTATATATTTCTTTACTAATTAAACTCTTACATGAAAATAATTAACAAGCGTTGCTTCTAAAACTCAATCTTAGCTACAAATTAAGTTAGAGTATCAGTTGATTTAGTCACATGAATTTCATATATGTATATATAGAGAGAGCTGATGGCCATATGTGACGACACGATCTATAAATGCAAACCAGAAGGCATTTATTTTATTTGATTTTGTTTTGGTTACATTGTCATTAATTGGATTTACCTGTATTTGTTTCATGTGTTGGTTTGTGCATGCAGACACAGCAAACAAATTAAAGCCCATTGCTTCACGCAATCAATTGCACCCATGGAGAAGCCACCAGCCTCGGACTCCACCACCGCCACCCTACAAGAAAATTGCCATATACCCACGGTAAAAAACCATAGGTAAAAACATGAAAACCGTGGGTATAGACCTCAAAATCCTATACCCACGGACGTCTATGGCCGTCGTATTTAATATGCCTTTACCTACGATTTTTTTGTCGTGGGTATAACTTATAGTGACGGTATCCATTACCGTCACAAAATGCCATGAATTATACCTACGGTTTTGTTATCGTGGGTATAACATATAGTGACGGTATCCATTATCGTCAGAAAATGCCTCGAATTATACCTACGAATTTTTCATTCCGTCACTACAGGTTTTAGTGACAGAACTAAAAACCGTCACAAATAATGACTAGATAATTACCCACAGCCTTTTTTCCGTGGGTATAGCATGTAGCCACATGATAATTTTTCTGTGGGTATAGATTATAACCACCAATTTTATTATAAAAAATTAAAATTTAAAATTCAATTTATATATTTAAATTTATATAAGAATAACCATCACTTTAAAAAAGACTCCAATTATATTAAAAATAAATCATATCCTAAAGTTATAAGTATCAATATTACAAACAAATCATGAAAATCTAAAAAAAAATACATAACATGTTATGCCCCAAGTACATATATATGGTGCATACAAAATACAATGACAAACTATGATAGACATAAATCACCAACAATCAACAAAATGAGCACCTTCACTTCTAGTTATCACCTGCAAATTAAATTATAATGAAGCATTAATATAAGTGAATGTATTTAACAAAATTAACTTCAATCTTAATGAAAATAATCAAATTAAATACCTACTATCTTCATAATCTTCATGAACTTTGAGATCCTGAATTGTTTTGATCATTTGGCTTACTTGAAGCATCAGGAACCTATAAAAAAAGGATGTAAATTTTGAACAAAGATAACAATATAAGGAATTCGTCATAATTAGTGCTAAAACTAATTAAACTAACAGTCAAAACTAATACAGTGTTATTTAGACAAGTTAATTTTATATTGCATGTAGAACAAGTTTTTCAAACAAAATATAAAAGAAATTTATCTGATATTAGCATACCTGTTCAGCTGCAAGTTGTAGGATGTTTTGCACAGCTTCTTCTGGCAAATGATTTTGCATTAATTTCAACACATTTGTCAACAATCCCTTAATCTGCGCAACTTCTTGATGTAAATCTGCATCTGTAGATGATGAAGCTTTTGCCTTTTTTGCAGGTGGAATCTTGCCCAAACAGCGCACACGTCCTCTCTTTTCATTTTCAGGTCCTTGTACTTTTGCAAGCAAGTCATCCTTCCAAAATGTGGAACCTTGTTTGCTTTGAGATGCTTGCGATGTCTCACCCTCGGATACGTGCTTTTTAATTTCATCCTGAAACACCATTTATATAAAAAGAAGTCATAATTATAAGAGTGTGACATATATACAACAAAGTAAAAAATCAACAAAATAATTATAGATGTTCAGGCAAAACATATATAATGAAATCTTACAATAACATCAGCAGCTTTGTCATTGACAATTGTTCCATTCTTACGAGTTCGAGTATCAATATATACCACATGACGTTCAGGCAACACTCCTTTGTTTTTCTTTTTCTAAAACCAAATAAATTGTGAGTTTCACATAAAAATATATAATTCAATAACAATGAATGCAAACAAACCTTCTCATCAATCACTACTGGAAGACTTTTTGTACCCATACAATGGGTATCTTCAAGCTTAGCACGATTTTGCTTATTAATTCCACTTATTTTCTGTACAAAGCAAGAATTCATAAGGAAGAAATGTCACATATGTGTATAATGTTATATAAAATACATATATATGTAAAACAACTTACTTGCCCTTCTTCTGAAAACCAATGATGAACTAAAGCACGATATTGACCTGGATCAACTCGATCATCAATTAATGTAGAAGCAATTTCTTCTTCTGTCTTACTGGGGTCAAATGCTCTCTTTAAATCATGCTTCCATTGTCTCCATTTGTCATTCATCTCGGATTTCAACATCTCCCTTGTAGCATCATTTATAGGAGGGACGAACTCAAATTTACCCTAAACAATAAAAATTGTTAAACAAAAAATATGAATATAAATTTAATCATAACATAAATTATGAATGCATAGGTAAAAGAAAAATAGCAATCATGAAACCTCTATTAATTTAAGCATCTCCTCTTTGTTATTCTTTGGCATCAATTTCCAACTTGTATAGTTGATTGGAGCATATTGGGGCCTTCGCACTACACTTCCAATGAATCGAGTAAGAGTCTTTGCTTCTTCACCAATAGGTCGACCAAGTTCATCTAACTTAACTCTTATAAAATCCTCAGGATCCATCTCCCACACATCTAACATTTTGGTAGGGCCTCTAGTTGCCTTAGGTGATGCCACAACTAATTAAAAAAAGAGACATAAGTATGAAACAATATATATATATATACATAACTGAATAAAAATTATAGCAAAATATATACCTTCTTCAAGAGTTTCTGTGTCAGATGCAACAGAGTGAGACTGAACAGATTCATGTATTCCTTCATTATGACTCGATTGGACTTGATTTGAGATAGAATTCAGAGTAGTCCGAGATTCTTCATTGTTTTGTGAAACATTATTTGGATTCAGATCTTTATTACGATTAACAATGTTTATTTTTCTTCGTCTTCCCATCAACCTATGGAGTTTAGTCTTTCAAAAAATAAAATCAAAATATTATATAATCAACCATAATCTATGATGTAGAATGAAAAAGTTGATAGGTTGATAGAATGGAGAACTTGCAAGCTGCAACCACAATAAACATACATGTTGTATACTCACTTGATTTTTTATATAGAAAAAGGAAACTATAATTATAAGGGAAGATGGTGAGAATACTCTTAAGTTAAATCAAGAATGTACCTTGATTTAAGAATGTACCCTCCTCAGCAACAAGCCGTAGTGGACCCTAACCAAACAAAATAGTTGTCAATAATAGGAGTAAAATAACATTATCCAAAAATCATATTCTCAAGATTAAGTATGGATTCCAAGACATAACAGTTAATACAAACTCTAAGTTACCAAATCTAATACGAGGCAAGGGTAGCCAGGGGGGGAGGCAGGGTGGCTTCTCCAACGAGGGTGGAAAATGTCGTGACTACTCCTCAATCTACCTCATAGGCCAATATGTGGAGACGGGATAGCCTACGGGGGCACAATCGCAAGAGAAGTTACTCCTGGAGGTGTTGCAAATCAGCGCAACATCTGCAATTGGCTATATCACACCTCCATGGGGAGGAGGGGTGTGCACCACCACCCTCTCCTAGGGGAAAGGAGCAAAGACGATGGGCGGACCTTTTCCCATCTAACCGGTTGTTTGCCTAGGAAAATGCTCTTCAATATATGTTATTCGATAATGAACGTGTTACATTGGAAACGAAGGATGTTGATACAATTAACATAGCTATGGGGACTGCTTGATAGGGCATTTCGTCGAACATATTTTGGGGTGGTCTACGATCAAAGTCATGGTGAAGCGATGGAATGCCAAATATGATATAAATGCCCACAAAACTATATGACTTAGCTTCAAATTCTATTTGGAGAAAGATTGTGATAGGGTTATGCATGGGGGACCTTACATTACACTTGGATGCCCCTTGTACTTGAAGCCGCTTCCAATGGGGTTCTTCAACAGGAAGAACTTCAGAGATTACCAATATGGGTGCAAATATTTAATCTACCAGTAGAATGCTAGACTATTTGTGCCCTGAGCAAGTTGGCCTCCATGATTGGTCGACCATATTTACTTATTAAATGATGCGGCAGCAGAACCAAGTCAATTATATATGGGTGCTAGTGGAGGTTGACATTACAAAAGAACCATTGAGTGGCATCCCTACGATCCTCCCTGGAGGCATGGAGGTAGATCTCGCTCTATACTGTGACTCAAAGTTCAAATTATATTTAAATTGTCATCATATAGGGCATTACTAATTTCATTGTGGAGTTGTGGACTATTCCCAATCGGCACCACAAATGCATGTTGAGTTAGTTCAGCATCCGGGGATGGATGCATCAAATGAGCAACATTCACACTTATCGATTGATTCGAATGGCCTAGTATTAATGCAAATCCCTATTGGTCCAATTCAGCAGTTCTCTGAGTAAATCGATATTAGTGTTAGCCCTAGAACCAATCATGAAATGATTGACTAGGAAATTTTTTATATTATATTTTATTAATAAAGGTAAAGTTTTTGTTATTATATTTATTTCATATTTGTGTCAAATGAATAAGTATAATAATATCCTTGGGTAGTAGGTTCTAATCTATATCATATTAATTAGTTAAATTGATAGTGAGATGATGTAGAGAACACTACTCTTAACTATTTCTAATCAAGCATTAATATACAAGAACAATATTAATGCGTTGAGACTAGTGTGTAGGTCAATATTTGTGTCAAATGAATAAGTATAATAATATCCTTGGGTAGTAAGTTCTAATCTATATCATATCAATTAGTTAAATTGATAGTGAAATGATGTAGAGAATACTACTCTTAACTATTCCTAGTTAAACATTAATATACAAGAACAATATTAATGCATTGAGACTAGCGTGTAGGTCAATTGATGACTTGATCTCACAAATCATGGATATGGGATATCACGTTGACACATGAGCATATATTGGAGAATATATACTGAATTGACCCGCCTTGAGAAAGTTTCATGGATTGTTATATGAGTGTTATAAACTTTCTCATAGTGACTATTAGTATGAATAGTCATTAGGCCTGAAGTTACTATGGTTCCCTACATAAGGAGTTGTATACTTTGATATCATTAAACGTCACTGTAATAGAGTGAACTATAAAGTCGATCATTGGATATGCAATAAGTTATGTGGAGAGATGTGAATGATGTAGATGGAATCTATCCCTCCCATATGACAGGAGTGATATCTGTGGGCCCCTTAATTGAGTAAGGACTATTAGAACACATGGTCATGCTTTAATGAGTCAATATGAGATGCTGAGCTCATTTACTTGAGTGAGTCTACTCAGAGATCAAGAAACATAAAGATTGATAAGAGGATGACACGGTCTATGCCTCATTGATCAATCTCGATATCGAGGATAGAAGGGCAAAGTTGAGAGGTGTCCTAAGGCAATCGCCTTATGATTGTATTCTTAAATTATTTAATAATAAATAAAGTTCACTTTTTAAGTGCGTAATTTCTTATGTTTGATTGGATCTTAAACTTAATTACTGAATTCCCGTAATACGATTCATAGCATGAGAGAATTTGTGATTGGATCACAACTTATTAGGATCTCTACATGTGTAATTATGAATGTATTGAAATTATCCCTAGTTGATGAATTGACGATTACGGACGTTATCGATTTTGTTAAGACTAGCACGTTTAAACTCTTTAGTTCGACAAGCAACCGATCTCACTAGTTGGAGACATTGGATGTTGAGAGATAAAGGTGGATGTTGATTAAAGATAATCAGTTCATTGGAGTGACCTGCTTTGAGACTTTATATGGTTCTTTTTAAGCATATGTCAACGAAGATCTCAATGCAGCTTAAGTGCGAGATTCCTTGGACTTACGATATTCAAGTCATCTTGGTCATGGAAGTTTATACTTTGACAACTTAAGCAGACATCTTTGATAAGGTGTGGATCCAAGATGATTAGGTATAAGTCGAAGTGCTTAAAAGTGTTTGAATAGCCCACAGAGGATTCATCGCTCTCTACTAAGAGAGACATACACCCTACTGTTAGTGTCCCGATTAGTTTTGATGTAATCAACCAGGTTAAGTTAGGTCCGATGTTGTTCTAATCCTGCTGCTAAGTGTGCAAGAACTTATGTACGAATGAAGTTGAGTGTAAGATGTAGTGGACGAGAAGGGTTGCGTGGGGAAGTGAGCTGACGGGCTCGGTGCAATTCGAGGGATGCGGAAGCTACAGAAGAGTATGTCGGTGGAGCGAGAAGGACGTGCGCGAAGTCCGAGGGACGAGAAGTCGAGAGGAAGCACGCTCGAGGGGCAAAAGGTCAGAGTCGGGTTCACGTGAGCCTAACTCCGATTGATCAAAAATCACCCAACCGACGATTCTACAAAAAGTTAACAAAAATCAAACCATTGACTTTGCTCGTTGACTTTGACCAGAGAAGAAGACTTAGACTTAGACCTTTTGGACGTGACTGTTGAAAAAAAAAGAAGAAAAAAATAAGATTTATCTTTTATCATATAAAAGATAAATACTTAATTTTTATTAAGGATAATTTCTTTATCTTTTATTAAAAATAAAGTTTATCTTTATTTAATCAATGTTCGAGATTTAAGGTTATCTCTGATCAACGGTTAGGATCGCATCAATAGATCAACGACTAAGAGAAAGTTCATCTACGATCAAAGATCCAGATCTATTCTCTTTGGCTATAAATAAGACTTAGAGTTCTAGAACTCAGATCGTCAATTACTTTATCATTTTTTCTCTAAGTCTTTGTGCTACAACTATAAAGGCTTCTCCGCCTAAAGAAGTTTTGTTTGAGCGTCAATTGCCTTGGAAGCAACGACCGAGTTGCAACCAAGTTTTTTTTAAGAAAAGGAGTGTCTATTCTGTGACCTTGCTTAAATCGTTTATTCACCCCCTCTAGCCGGTCTAACCTGATCCAACAAGTGGTATCAGAGTGAGGTTCACTTTTGAAAGACTAACCGCCCGATAAAGCAATAGGACGATGACCAGAGCACATATCCATCCACCCAAATTCGAAGGGGATTTCACCGTCTGAAAAAAGAAAATGGAAGTATTTTTTTGTACTGATTTTGATATTTTATTATCTATTAAATATGGTTTTACAGCTCCAAAAGATACGAATGGAGATGAAAAAGAAGAAAGCATATGGAATAAGAAGGAGCAATCTGAGTCCATTGCCAACGGTAAGGCCGAGTTCCACCTCCTAACGGTCTTACCTACTCAAGTAGTGAATCAGATCGACACCTACCACTCCGTGAAAGAACTGTGGGAGAAGTTCTTAGAATTTTATGAGGGTACCTCAGAAGCCAAGTCAGCAAGGAAGGATCTTCTACGGAATCAGCTGACAAATCTACGAATGATGGAAGGAGAAACTGTTGGTGCAAGAAGCACTAAGATCTTGCCTAGAGTTTCGATGTTTGACAATACACCTAAGTCTGGTCAGTTTGACCAAAGGGTTGATCCAAATAGGACTTGATGTTTGGATGAAGTGAGTGAAGTCTAGTCAGACCAAATGACTAGCGAGAAGACCTAGTCGGTTAGACTAGGCAGTGAAAGTCCTGATTTGGACGATCGAGCAAGGGAAGTCCTGGTGAGTGAAGCTAGGCAAAGGAAAGTCCTGATTTGGAGGATCAGGCAAGGGAAAGTCCTAGTTGTAGGCTAAGCAAAGGGAAGTCCTGGTTTGGAGGATCAGGCGGAAGTCTTGGCAGAGTCGAAGCACCAGGTGAAGTCTGGACTGGTCTGGAGGACCGAGTCGCAGCAGAAGTCTGGGCTGGTCTGGAGGACCAAGTCACAGCATGTTAGGATGTATACTGAAAAGACTTGCTCTTTTGTATATAAATATTTATGAAATAAAGTATCATGTTTTGGTCAAATGATTGCATTAGTTTAGTTTTGCAATAAAGTCCTCTTAATTTACATTGTAGATAACTTGGTGTCTGTGAGACACAGAAGATCAGGATTATCGGCTCCTTGTAAATTATAAACTAAGGCTCACAACCAAGATGACTTTGGACAAACCATCGAGAACGGTTGTAGTGTAATTCGGTGACTGTCTGTCTTGACTGTAGAATTACACTAGTACACTTTGTGTGTATTGAGTAGGACCATTGAGGTTGTTCGATTTACACTGACTCGCAAATTGAACAAGACCTCTGTTATTATACTTATGCACTCTTAATCCCGATGTAATAAATGGGCACCTATACTTAGTAATTATTGCTTTGATTTACCAAAGGGTGAGATCTTTCCGTCAGATCAAATATTCTCGGTAAGTTGGGTGATGTTACTATCTATACGGTGTGCCATTGATTATAGAAGGAATCCGTGTCCCAGTAGGGTTGATGATGTCCCCTTGAAGAGCTCATAAGGATTGTCAAGTCAAATCTTGCAAGTGGACTTAGTCCGACTGACAATAAGGATGAGTGGTACTATTCAAGGTCTTAGATGTTGATTATTGAGTTGTCAGTAGAACTTAATAATTAACGGACATACGATATCTTAAACACGGGGAGCAATGCATAAAATAATAAGAAGGAACCCATAACGTAATTTGGGGATTGGATTGGTAGTGCAATAATGATCCTCTAGTGGAATGGATCGTTGTTGATGGATGTAGGTGTGTATTCGGGGTTGAATACGGGATCCGAAACCCATCAGAAGGCCAGATCCAATACCTCCTCGAGGTCCCCACTGTAGCCTAAAGACATCTTCAAAAGGATGCAATCAAACGGATGAGATTAGTTCTCAGCCGTCGGATGAGATTTAATCTCAACCGTTGGATGAGATTAGTTCTCGACCGTAGGATGAGTTAATGGATGAGATCAGCTTGTATCCATGGGATTAGATCAAGTTGCATCCGTTGGATCGAAATAAATAAAGAGGAATAAAAGAGAATAGATTAGAACCGTTGGATGAGATTAAGTCGCGTCCGATGGACGAGATCTCTCCGGTTCGGTTTTAATTCTCTTTGGAAGGAAGAACCGGTTCACGAGATGAACCAAGCATGGTTCAATGAACCACACGCCCAAGGAAATAGATCAGGGCCATTGGATCAAAGGGATTAAGTTATATTAAAGAAGATTATATCGTAACTGTTAGATGAGATTAAGTTGCATCCGACGGATGAGATCTCTTCGGTTCGGTTTTATTTTCTTCTTTAATATAAAGTTGGTGTTGGATCTCTTGGACACCGGCTAGAGAGGGGGGGCCGGATCCAAGGTGAATAGCCGTCCACACTTTTCGCCTTTTCTTCCTTCGTCTTCGTTTAACAGCGGAATGAATTAAAACAATCAGAGAATACGAAGACTGAAGGGGGGGGTGTGATCAGCACGCTAACACAAGGATTTACGAGGTTCGGAGATGATGCTCCTACTCCTCGGCGTGTCCGTAAGGTGGACGATCCCTCGATCTTTCGGCAGATCAGACCCCGATAAATACCGGCTATAATCTTCTCCTTCTCGGTGGAGGAACCTCTCCACAGAATGTCTCAAAGATACAAGGATAAGCTCAAGACAAGGAGAATACAATGAATCAAAGACCGGACAACAGAGACAACAAGAACCGCTTGCTGCTCAGCCTGTTCCTCCAAACACAGGACGTTGCTCTAGACAGAGCCAACAAGAACAGCTAGCAGCACAAGCCTGTTCCTCCAAACACAGGACGTTGCTCTTGTTTCCTCTTCTTCGATTCACGCTCAGGCTCTCGTAAGATTGGCAATGGCGCTTCTGAGCTCTCAAGGATGATCAATAGTAAATGCGTGAGACTTTTTTTCAGCGCTGCTTCTCGCTTCTCTTATAGCCTCTGCTTGGTTCTTGTGCCCAACGGATCCCTGCACTGTTCTGACACCAGCTGCCGTCCGTTGTCACAGAACTCTCCCTGCAGAAGAGACAGCTCAAAAGCCCGCCTTGGAACTCTCACCATCCATTTGAATTTCCCTCCATAACCTGTCCTGTATATCTGCACACTCAAAAGCAGCATTAAAAACATTCCAGCACAAGGACATAGTATAAGGATGGATAAAACATTAAAGTCCAGGTCACGAGCAAAGCTACCAAAGCTTTCTCGGACCAAACAGGAGACCGAGCCACCAAGGCCCTCCTCCTGGAATCAAGAGACCAAGCCACCACCAAGGCCCTCCTCTTGAGGAATCAGGAGACCGAGCCACCAAGGCCCTCCTCCTGAGATCGAGCTACCAAAGCTCACGGTCCCGAGCCGAGCTACCAAAGCTCTCCCGGACCATCCGGCCATTCGCACCAAGCTCCCGGCCACTCAGGTTCTGAGCCACCAAGGCTCCCTGAAATCGAGCTACCAAAGCTCACGGTCCCGAGCCGAGCTACCAAAGCTCTCCCGGACCATGTCCCGGCCATTCGCACCAAGCTCCCGGCCAATCCGGTCCTGAGCCACCAAGGCTCCTCGGCTACCATCTCGGAGACGAGCTACAAAAGCTCTCTCCATTCGCCCATTCGAACACCAAGTTCTCGGCCAATTCGGTCCTGAGCCACCAAGGCTCCTCCTGGACCATCCCGGAGACAAGCTACAAAAGCTTCCTCCATCCTTCCACGAGCACCGAGCTCCATGGTCCTGAGTCACCAAGACTCCTCCTGGACCAGTCCGGAGACGAGCTACCAAAGCTCTCTCCAAGGTAAACTTCTCACATTCTCCCGGCCAGTGAAACCTTCTCCCGGCTTCACTTCTCTCGGCTAAGGGTAACCTTCTCCCGGCTAAGGTCTCTTCTCCCCGGCAACCTTCTCTAGACCCGGGACAAACTTGACATGATCCGTTCAATCATGGCCAGGCTAGGATAACCATCTCCCGGCCAAATCAGGGTAAACTACTCCCGACTCTATGTCTCCCGGTCAATTAAATCTTTCTCCCGGCCTCACTTCTTTCAGCTTAACCCTATCTCGGCCAAGGCAATATCCTTCCTCCCGGGAAAGCTCCTATTTCTCCAAGATAATATTTTCCCGAGCAGGATCTCACTTATCCGGCCAAGACACTCTCCTCTGGACAGAAGTCAGGCTATCCAAGCATTCTCCCGGACAAGCTTCTCTCGGCTTTGTTTCTCCTCTTCACTTCTCTTTTTCCCGGCCAACCTACTCTAGACTAGGATGAAGTTCTTCCCGGGTAAGGTAGTATATTTCCCGACTAAGACATTATTTTCCCGGACAGTATCTTCTCGGCTAAGAGCAGGATTTTCTCCGGCTAACACGGATACGTCGGGCCTGATCGACCACATGGTCGATCACGGCTCGCTGATCGATCAGCGGTCGACGTCAGGGAGCTGATCGACCAGCTGGTCGATCAGCTTGCCCTGATCGACCAGCGGTCGATCAGTGGAGCCTGGTCGACCAGCTGATCGACCAGAGCAAGCTGGTCGATCAACTGATCGACCAGAGCATTTCATGGGTTTTTAAATCATGCAAGCTATCAAGTTAATCACCGTTGCAAATCCATGCATGCATGCTTTTGAATTTATAACGTGGTTTGTTTGATTAATTGAGAACGTATTTTCAATTAATTAGAAATGTGTTTTATTTAATTAATTAAACTAATTGAAAACGTGTTTTGTCTAAATAACTAAACACTTAATTAGTTTTGTTTAATTAATTAACATGTTTAATTAATTAGAGAAAAGAGCTCACCCAAAGACTTTACTCGGATATCTCGGTTAACTCGGCTCATCTAAACTTAAATCTCTTCCCATTTAACCGGACTTAAATCATTGTCAAACAACAAAACAGACTCAGGTCTGACTCAGACTCAGATCTGACTAGGGTCAGACTGCATCAACAATCTCCCCCTTTTTGTTGTTTGACAACCCGATTTAAGTTTAGCCGGGGTAGGTCTTTTTCTAAACTTAACTAACTCTCCCCCTTTGTCAAACATCAAAAAGAGTTTGTGGGGATCAGAAATTGGATTACAAAATGCTCCCCCTTTTAAGATTAATCTAAGAGGATGAGTAGAAAGATCTTCTAAACTAACTCTCCCCCTTAAAGATTCAAGTCTAGCCCGGTAAATTGATTCAAGCCCGGGTAAAACGTTCAACTCTCCCCCCTTTTTCTTAAATTTAAACAACTCTCCCCCTTAAAGATTCAAGTTTAGCCCGGGTAGAATATTTTAAACAACTCTCCCCCTTAAAAACTTAAACTCTCCCCCTTAAATATTCAAGTTTTGCCCGGGTAGAGTGTTTTCTAAACTTAACCAACTACTAACTTAAACAACTCTCCCCCTTAGTCGGACTCAATCTCTCTCCCTTGATTGCTCCCCTTAGATCTCTCTCCCAAGATTCCCGGGTCAGATAAGAGTTATCAGATGGCACAATAGGTCAGTATGGTATCTAGGTGCCATGTCTGAGTTACTATAGGCTACCATCACCAAGTAAGTCGGGAAAGAGTTGCCGAGAGAAGAAACAGCTCGGCTGATTGGAGAGTGATGGCTGTGTGACTCGGCTGAGGAAAGTTTTCTTGTCAACAGCAAGCAAGCCGAGATAGGTGATGAGTCGGCCGAGAAAGAATATAAGTCGGCTGAGAAGAGCAACTAATGATTTGGCTGGGAGGAGTGTGAAAAATTTAACCATACTCCCCCTTAAGCTGTGGTTCTCTCCCTTTTAACTCTCCCCCATAAATGTGTTATTCAACATAACTATACCTCCCCCTAATTGAGATCAGAGTTTGGGTTGAGGAGTTGGAGTAGGATGACGACAGAAAACTTCTTATCCGACTGATCGATTTTGTTATTAAAATAGATCAAATGATATACAGATCAAGTCGGGTAAGGGTTACAAATGGCACGACAGGTCAATATGGTTTCTAGGTGCCATTGAGTAAGCCGAGAAGGAGTTGCCGAGAAGAAAAACAACTCGGCTGAGAAAATAATTACTCGGCTGTAGTAAGGAGTTGGCTGAGCCGAAAGATATGTCGGTAGAAAGGTGGCTCAGGGTTTTTAGAAGATGAGTCGGTGATAGATCACCAACCATACTTGTAGACTAAACCCAGTTATAGAAATTCCTTAATGATCAGGGAAATATTTTCTATGATCTTATTATGCAATACTTTTCCCGATCATATACTCGGAGCATCCACTTTCAACCATTCAAGTTGATGGGAGCTCCCCCTTGGCCTATGCCGACTAGACGCGGAAGATAGATGCCTTAGGCACCCACACTTTGGGTCCTACTGCATCAACAATGTATGACTTCGGCACCCATGCCTTAGTCATGCCCTTTCTAACTATCCGAGTTTTAGCCGTATGTGATTTATCACTAGTCCGTGCTAATAGGGATTGAAAACTAGCTCCCTTGAGTTGAGATTGATATCCCAACCCAGCCTTGTTGTATACTCCCCTTTGGGAGTTCAATATCATATCTAAGGTCTTGGAGCTTGTTGAAAATTTCTCAAGCAACTGCTTGAGATCTCCTACTTGGTTCTTTAATGATTCATTTTCATTTTCAAGAACCTCTAATCGAGGGTTATCAGTCTCATTCATCCTAACAGATGTCAACTTTTCTACTTCATGCTTTAATGATTTAACATTATTTTTTGACTTCTTAAGCATGGTAGAAAGATATGAAATTGCTTTATAACAGTTCTGCAATTTAACTGATGTTACCTCTTCATCATCCGAAGATGATGAAGTCGAGCTTGATTCCTCACTGGGAGCTCTCGGAGTCTGAATGTACTTGCGCCACGAAAGCGAAGTCGTGTGTGCTTTCCTCCGATGAGCTTGATGAGGACTCATCCCTCGCAGCTTTCAGTGCCCTCTTCTTCTTCTTCTTCTCCTTCCTTTCCTTCCTCCTTTGCTCCTTTCACCTGCACACAGAGCTATACCTTTCTCTTTTTGCTTTTTATTAGCAAGCTCGTGCAGTTCCATTTCACAGAAAAATTCATCTAATTTAACTGTAGATAAATCCTTGGAAACCTTATACGCATCCACCATGGATGACCATAAGGCGTTCCTCGGAAAAGATTTAAGCGCATACCTGACGAGATCACGGTTTTCGATATGCTCATCAACGGAGTGAAGGCCGTTGATGATCTCTTTGAATCTTCCGTGAAGCTCGCTCACGGTCTCCCCTTCCTTC
Source organism: Curcuma longa (assembly GCF_044706935.1). NCBI lineage: Eukaryota > Viridiplantae > Streptophyta > Magnoliopsida > Zingiberales > Zingiberaceae > Curcuma > Curcuma longa. Next base: position 1,357,707 of record NC_133862.1, on the reverse strand, counting down.
ATCGTGAGATTCTGCAGCTGGTTCAGGAACAAATCCCTCTTTGCCACACGAGAGTCCCGGTTACCCTCGTGCAGCTCGATCAGCTTGTCCCACAGATCCTTCGCGCTTGTGAATGGACCAACTTTGGTGAGTTGGTCTCTGTTAAGCCCGCACTGAAGGGTGACCACTGCTTTAGCATCAGCTTGACTCCTTCGTATTTGATCTGCTGTCCACCTCGAAGAGTCAAGCTCCTTGCCTTCTTTATCCTTCGGAGGAGTGAATCCCTCCTTTACTGAAAACCACATGGAGATGTCGGTCTTCAAATAATACTCCATGCGGCTCCTCCAATACTGAAAATCTGATCCGTCGAAGAACGGGGGTCTGGTGGTGCTGAATCCCTCCTTCATAGCCATTTGATGTTGCTCGTTGGGTGTTAATCCGGATGACAGAGCAGCCTTGCTCTGATACCACTTGTTGGATCTCTTGGACACCGGCTAGAGAGGGGGGGTGTGAATAGCCGTCCACACTTTTCGCTTTTCTTCCTTCGTCTTCGTTTAACACAGCGGAATGAATAATCAGAAATACGAAGACTGAAATCAGCACGCTAACACAAGGATTTACGAGGTTCGGAGATGATGCTCCTACTCCTCGGCGTGTCCGTAAGGTGGACGATCCCTCGATCTTTCGGCAGATCAGACCCCGATAAATACCGGCTATAATCTTCTCCTTCTCGGTGGAGGAACCTCTCCACAGATTGTCTCAAATGATACAAGGATAAGCTCAAGACAAGGAGAATACAATGAATCAAAGATCGGACAACAGAGACAACAAGAACCGCTTGCTGCTCAGCCTGTTCCTCCAAACACAGGACGTTGCTCTAGACAGAGCCAACAAGAACAGCTAGCAGCACAAGCCTGTTCCTCCAAACACAGGACGTTGCTCTTGTTTCCTCTTCTTCGATTCACGATCAGGCTCTCGTAAGATTGGCAATGGCGCTTCTGAGCTCTCAAGGATGATCAATAGTAAATGCGTGAGTCTTTCTTTCTCAGCGCTGCTTCTCGCTTCTCTTATAGCCTCTGCTTGGTTCTTGTGCCCAACGGATCCCTGCACTGTTCTGACACCAGCTGCCGTCCGTTGTCACAGAACTCTCCCTGCAGAAGAGACAGCTCAAAAGCCCGCCTTGGAACTCTCACCATCCATTTGAATTTCCCTCCATAACCTGTCCTGTATATCTGCACACTCAAAAGCAGCATTAAAAACATTCCAGCACAAGGACATAGTATAAGGATGGATAAAACATTAAAGTCCAGGTCACGAGCAAAGCTACCAAAGCTTTCTCGGACCAAACAGGAGACCGGGCCACCAAGGCCCTCCTCCTGGAATCAAGAGACCGAGCCACCAAGGCCCTCCTCTTGAGATCGAGCTACCAAAGCTCACGGTCCCGAGCCGAGCCACCAAGGCCCTCCTCCTGAGCCAGATCGAGCTACCAAAGCTCACGGTCCCGAGCCGAGCTACCAAAGCTCTCCCGGACCATCCGGCCATTCGCACCAAGCTCCCGGCCACTCAGGTTCTGAGCCACCAAGGCTCCCTGAAATCGAGCTACCAAAGCTCACGGTCCCGAGCCGAGCTACCAAAGCTCTCCCGGACCATCCCGGCCATTCGCACCAAGCTCCCGGCCAATCCGGTTCTGAGCCACCAAGGCTCCTCCTGGACCATCTCGGAGACGAGCTACAAAAGCTCTCTCCATTCGCCCACGAACACCAAGCTCTCCGGCCACTTCGGTCCTGAGCCACCAAGGCTCCTCCTGGACCATCTCGGAGACGAGCTACAAAAGCTCTCTCCATTCGCCCACGAGCACCAAGCTCCACTTCGGTCCTGAGCCACCAAGACTCCTCCTGGACCAATCCGGAGACGAGCTACCAAAGAGCTACCAAAGCTCTCTCCCAAGGTAAACTTCTCAAGGGCTATCACAGTGAAACCTTCTCCCGGCTTCACTTCTCTCTCTCCAAGGGTAACCTTCTCCCGGCTAAGGTCTCTTCTCCCCGGATAACCTTCACTTTCCCGGGCAAGATCTTACATCTCCCGGGCAATCATCTCACTTCTCCGGATAACCACTCTCCTCCGGCCAAATCAGGGTAAATACTCCCGACTCTATTCTCCCGGACAATTAAATCTTCTCCCGACTTTGTTTCTCCCGGCCAAACATCTCTTCTCCCGGCCAAACGTCTCTCGACAAAGTTAATCTCCTTGTCGGGCAAGATCTTACTTCTCCCGGGCAAAAACTTATTTTCCCGGTCAAGTTCCCGGCAAGTTCTTCTTGCTCGATACACTCTTCTCCAGACATTACTGCATTCTTCACTTCTCTTTCTTCTCAACTTCACTTCTCTTCTTTCCCGGCCAACCTACTCTAGACTAAGATGAACTTCTTCCCGGGTAAGGTAGTATATTTCCCGACCAAGACATTATTTTCCCGGACAGTATCTTCTCGGCTAAGAGCAGGATTTTCCCGGCTAACACGGATACGTCGGGCCTGATCGACCACATGGTCGATCACGGCTAGCTGATCGACCAGCTGGTCGACGTCAGGGAGCTGATCGACCAGCTGGTCGATCAGCTTGCCCTGATCGACCAGCGGGTCGATCAGTGGAGCCTGGTCGACCAGCTGATCGACCAGAGCAAGAGTGGAGTGGGTAAGGGCGCATTCTCGGAGTGGAACAGTAGACGTAAGACTAATCGAGGATTTTGGTAGAAATCTGAAGTTAGACCTACAAGGTAAGATTTAGGTTCTTTATTTGGTTGTATGCTTGTCTTGCAGAAACCAGGAGTTGGAAGCAAGATGGAGAAAGCAGAGGTGAAGCAAACAAAGACAATTGAACCAAGCCCGGGGTCAACTCAGGTCAAACCTGAGCCAAGTGACTCAAGTCAACTCGAGATGGAGTCAACTCGACTTGAGTGGATGGAGTCGACTTGAGTAGGTACTCAAGTCGACCTGAGCACCAGATAAGAGCTATGGAAGCCAACGTTATCAAGATATGCCACGTCAGCTTTGAGTCGACTTGAGTATGGATTCGAGTCGACTTGAAGGCCAAGTCAATCGCAAAGAAAGTGGATCGGGCTTACGTGGAGTCGACTGGAGATTGGCCCAAGTCGACTTGAGCAGGCTATAAAAGAAGGGGCGACGTGCACATCAAGATCATCAATTGACAAGCCATCCCTCTCAACTAGTGGTGCTGTTGAACGTGAATGAGGCTAGAATCTTACAACCGGAGAAGATCTAGGAGGAGTGTGTGGCGCTCAGGATTTTTCAGATTGGCAAACAAGTTTTGGTTTATTCTTACTTACTTATCCTTTAGTTTATTTATTGTGTTCTTTATTTTGGACTGTAAGATGAGTTTCTTCGCCTCTGAACAAAGTTCGGAAAGGAGACCATTAGTAGACGGGCATCTCCCGTACATAGGCCTTGGATGTACTAACCCTAAGGGGTTAGGAACCAAGTAAATCCGTGGGTCTCTGCGTTTTATTTTTAATTCCGCTGCAAGTATTTTGATAGAAAATGAACGATTTTGAAAAAGTGATAACACGCTATTCACCCCCCTATAGCGTGTTCTAACGATCCTACAGAAACGATGGCAGAACTTTACGCCAAAATTATCCGATGCACATGGACAAATGGTAAGGACCTTTAAAAGTTTTTTTAAAGCTAACAAGTTTTCGAGGATGCAAAAGACAAGGCGATCTCCGATGAAATGTACTATCCGATGCTATAACTACAACAAGGAGGGGCATCTAAAAGACCAGTGTCCCAAACTTAAGAACCAGCCAAAAAAGAAGAAGGTATTGAAAGCCACTTGGGACGAGACTTCGTCTGACGAATCTGAAACTCAAGAGTATGCCAGACTTGCGCTGATGGCAAGTCATCAAGAAGAGAGCACTGATGAAGGGGGAGCAACATCAGAAGAAAGTAACGACGAAGGGGGAGCCTCTCTTTTCGAAAGCGACCGAGTAAGTGAGGTATGTTTTCTCCCTCACGATCAGTTATATGCTGGAATAAAAACAATGCTCAAGGCTAACTATAAATTAGAAAAAAAATCATAATTAAAAAATGAACTAGCCCTTTCATCTTTTTCTAATAACTCTAATATTTTGAAGAATGAAAATGATAACTTGAAAATTTTAGTTAAAAAATTAGAACTTGATATTTCATGCTTACGCCAAAAGAAAAATAGTTATCCTGATAATTTGAACTGGTATATTAAAAATCACAGGGGTCAACTTAGAAAAGTAGCCAAAAACTATATTCCTCTGAGATTTTTAATCAATCCAGTAGATAGGAACTTATTTTGGGTTCCCAAATCTATTTTAAACTGATCTTTTTTGTGCTATTACATATGCATGCACTTACTAATACTTTTTTCTTTTCTTTTTTACTTAACTAACATTGTTTTCTTGTTATCTTAGAAAATTCAATTTGACTAATTTTTTTAGTGATAAAAAATTGTGTTTCTATTTTTCCTCGATGCATAATTATGTTGTTCATCTATTGAGAATTTTGCGAAATTTTTTGAATATTTTTTTGAATTTTCATAATTTTTTCATTCAAAATTTAAATTTAAATTTAAATTTTAAAAATAGATAAAAATGTTATTTTCATAAATCCGATTTTTCAGGATTCAAATACAGTCAATAGAACTGATAACATGCATTTGATTAGTTTATTTTGGCCCTAATACTTAATATTTTGGTCCTCTCATTGTGTAACTATTGGATATTAACACATATTATGAGTAGGAACTTATTTTGGACTATATTGCTTATTTCTACAAATTTTGGGTTGAATCTAACATTTTCCTTGTGTCTTTGTAGGATACCTAAAGGAGCCATGAAGTTGGATCAAGATCAAGTGAAGTGAAGCTAGCCCAACCCAAATCTGGATTCATGCTATCTCCTATCCTATTGCGGATTCGGGTTTGGCCTCACAAAAGGATCCACTATGACCACAACCCTCTAAGGAAGCTAGAGGAGGGAGCAAGAGGGGTTCATTGAGGCATTCTTCCCTTTGGAGAAACCCTAGCCGCCACCCATCCTCTCCATCTTCTCACCACCACCTTCATTTTTCACCACACCCTTCATCCGCCACCACCATCGGAACGAAGGCAAGGGGATTTTCTCTTTAATCCAGTCACCTTCCATCGATCGAGGAGTCAAGGGATACCTTTTCCATTACGCCATCTCACCCACCCGCATCTACGTGGAGTGCTGAAGTTGGGGATTCCTTCCTTCGCCGTGCCATTCGTGGAGTTCGCTTCATTTCGCATCCACCTTCATAGGGAGAATCATTAGATTAACTTTACTTCCATTTCTGAGCTTAGATTTAATTTCGCATGTTAAGTGTTTGTTGAATTCCCTCTTACAGTATCCACTTGTTTTCACTTGTTTGATTGTTAGCTACTTTGTTACCTTAAATTGTGCACTTTATATGTTTGTTAAAATTCCGGCCTCTTACGTTTTGGGTCTTGATGTTTATTAGCTTTCTCTTGTTTGTTGATCATGCACTAGTTTAATTTGTTAGATGATTTAGATTAGTATTCTTTCCATTGTTAGATGATTTAGAACTTAAAACAACCCCCCCCGTCCAATACAAAATGAAAATCCAAATCCGGCTACAATAACCACTAGAATTACCACACACTGTCGACAATCATTGGGAGACGACTCGAGTTGCCCTATATTACCTTAGTTAGGGGGATTTGGTATAAATTAAATTGGTGTGCTCATTTAAACGACAATCTGAGCCTCACATTAAGAACTCAGTATAATTTATATACAAATTTTTGAAGTGTTTTTGAATTTTAAAATATTATTTTTCTAAAAATTTTTCTCTGTGAATATTTATTTTATTTTCAAACTTAGAGAATGAATTTAAAGTTAAAATTTTTTGTACAATCTCAAATCTCTATCCTCGACCTTTATAAAACTTTTCAAATTTTTCTAACAGTTTTTTAATTTTCTACGAATTCTATAATGAAATATTATTTTTTTAATTTTAAAAATTTGATAATAAAATATTTTGACCAGATCAGATTTTTTCGGATCTATAGATCATATGTTGACTTTGTCAAAAAAAAATTTCAAAATTTTTCAGTCAATTTTGAATTTTAAAATAAAATAAAATTTCATATTCCTTAATCTGTTAATTTTTATTTTTTTTACACATAATTAACTTGAAATTTTTTATACTATTCTCAAAATATTTACTCAAGTTTCACAAAAACTTTCAAAATTTTCTTTTAATAAAATTATTTCTTTTATTTTTAAAGTAAAAATGTCATTTTAAATTTTTTGAAATCCTTGGCAACACTAATTTTTGAAGACCAAATTTTTTTTTGTGATCTACTGTGTATTAATTGAACACTTAGAAAAAATTTTCAAATTTTTCTGACTTTCTATTGCATTTACACAAATATTTTCTTTCCTTCCCTAATTTTATACACCCCGTTTTTGCTGTGATCAAAGGGGGAGAGTAGGCTAAGGTTCAGGGGGAGGTTATAATTCTAACATGAAATATTTTTTTTTTTTCATACTTAACCTGTTTATTTAGTTCTATTTGTTTTCCTTATTTTTTGGTTTAACCCTAACTGAACCTGGGTTGATGCACATCAAAAAGGGGGAGATTGTTGGTGCCCCGGTTAGTTTTGATGTGATCAACCAGGTTAAGTTAGGTCTTGTGTTATTCTAATCCCTCTGCTAAGTGTGCAGGAACTTAGGTACGGAGGAAGTCGAGCGTAAGACGTAGCGGACGAGAAGGGTTGCGCGGGGAAGTGAGCCGACGGGCTCGGTGCAATCCGAGGGACGCGGAAGCTACGGAAGAGTACGCCGGTGGAGCGAGAAGGACGTGCGCGAAGTCCGAGGGACGAGAAGCCGGGAGGAAGCACGCTCGAGGGGCAAAAGGCCAGAGTCGGGTTCGGGTAAGCCTAACTCCGGTTGGCCAGAAATCACCCAACCGAAGATTCTATAAAAAGTCAACAAAAGTCAAACTATTGACTTTGACGTTGACTTTGACCAGAGAAGAAGACTTAGACTTGGACCTTTTGGACATGGCTGTTGAAAAAAAAATAAGAAAAAAAATAAGATTTATCTTTTATCATATAAAAGATAAATACTTAATTTTTATTAAGGATAATTCTATTTATCTTTTACTAAAGATAAAATTTATCCTTATTTAATCAAAGCTCAAGATTTAAGGTTATCTCCGATCAACGGTTAGGATCGCATCAACGGATCAACGACCAAGAGAAAGTTCATCTACGATCAAAGATCCAGATCTATTCTCTTGGGCTATAAATAAGACTTAGAGTTCTAGAACTCAGATTGTCAATTACTTTGTCATTTTCTCTAAGTCTTTGTGCTACAACTGTAATTCTTCGCCTAAAGAAGTTTTGTTTGAGCGTCAATTGCCTTGGAAGCAACGACCGAGTTGCAACTAAGTATTTTTTAAGAAAAGGAGTGTCTATTCTGCGACCTTGCTTAAATCGTCTATTCACCCCCTCTAGCCGGTCCAACCCGATCCAACACTTTTCGCAGCGCGCAAATATGCTATCTGCAGCGCGCATCGCACGCTGCACAGTTGCAAGCTGTTAAAAGTCATTAAGCATCCGCAGCGCGCATTGTGCGCTGCGGAAGCTCACATCCGCGGCGTGCATTGTGCGCTGCGGAAGCTCACATCCGCAGCGCGCAATGCACGCCGCGGATGATCGCATCCGCAGCGCACAATGCGCGCTGCGGATGTGAACTTCCACAGCGCGCAATGTACGCTGCGGATGTGATCAATCGCAGCGCGCAATGTACGCTGTGGATAAAATAAAATAATTAAACCATTAAAATCACAATTATAAACTCAAAACTCAAATAATTAATAACATAAATACCACACACAAATACCATATAAAATTACATATTTATAATCTAACAATTATATATAACATTCACATTTTTTTTCACCCATGAAAATAATTTGTTCCTCAATCTTATCCCTTTTCTTTAGGATACATCAAAATAGTATTGTATACAAAAGTATTAGTCCACATCTTTTACCAGTAGCAACAAACAAGAAAGAGTCATTTACATAAGATATCACTTGGGCATCATATCTGGAGAAGCAATTAACTTGTCGAAATCCATAAATCCACCTTCCTCGACAGTGCTTGATCGAGAGAACCCGTGTCCTTGTTTAATGGCTCATTGATGTGGCCGCCACTATAATGAGATACTCCTCCAATGGAATTCTGCACCATGTAACAATTGCATGGTTGGTTGAAGTATTGGTCAGTTGTTTGTAGACCCCAAATGAAAAATAACTGCACTGCATTCAGAATATTCAATTACCGCCCAGGTCATCAGAAGGCTAACTTTTGCTCTTTCTCGTCCAGTGTTAACTAGCTACAGAAGAAAAAGAAAAGAACAAAAAGAATTATGAAATACAAGCTCTAATTATGTTTTTCCATTGTAAATAAAAAAATTGAACAAATCACATGAATATTTTCAAAGAGCATGCAAAGTTGGTACTTTCTTCTTTATGAAATACAATGACAATATAGAACACACGCACTGTATAAACAAAAGCAGCTGTGGGAAGACTGCTTTCGCGATAATTATGAGGTATAAATGGGGATATTTGGCGACATGAGATTTTGAGGTTAGGATCTGGTTCACCTACAAAAAATGAGAAATTTTTTTAAAGCAATCTCCATGAACTAAGAAAACACATTCTGGCATATCACATCTTAGGATCTTATCAATATGAAGCAATGCATAGTTACTTTCATCTACAATGCCTAACATATCACTGATCGCATTGAAGATGAATAAAAGAGTACCATCATAAACAGTCCATGCCCTAGGAAACAAAGCATGATATGTTGAGTGTTGACCAGTCAAGTTCCAGTCCCATGAGGATATACCGAGATCACCATTTTTCCTGAGAAATCGTACAAGAAGTTGACAGACCACAGTAAAATTTTGTAACTGTCGAAAGAGTATGATTAACTAAAAAACATGTAAAGGTAGAAATTGTGATCGACAACCAAAAAGTTGATGATTGATTTCCATTGGTAATAGTTGTCAAGTTACAAAAAATGGTCTAGAATAATGATATTATGCTTATCTTTCGATAGGTTGAAGCGTGATTATCTAGGTTAGCAAATTCTCCAGGTCAAGATTACACAAAAGTAAAGTAACAAAAGTTTCTTACTTTAATCCTTCATGATGTCCAGGGGCTAAAACTGATGAGTATTTCTTGTTTCCTCCTTCTCGTGATACAAAAATCTACATGTTTGAGTAATGAAAGGTCATGCAGTTGAAATATTTATGCAAAATCTATCTCAAACCAATGGAAAGGCTCTAGCACCATTGGCGACAAATATTCTAGAACATAAAAAATGGAAAATTGGCAATTAACAAATTCTCGATAAAAAGAAGAAAAGGAAAGCAATGACAAGCGATCATCTCAACTTGGTTATTGTGATCCCTATATCTTTTACAGTTCTTGTAGGTGCTTCTATGAACATAAACTTGAATTTGCTAAAAGAAAATAGTACTGAGAAAAATAAGTGGGGAAAGACAAGGCAAAACCAAAATCAAGCCAAAAAATTAACTACGAGCATAATGCATTTAGATTAGAAAAGTTAAAGAGGAAGATGAAGTGAAACAACACAAAGAAGAGAAATGAATTACAGAGAACTGATTTGCCATAACCGGAGATGTTTCACATGAACCAGGAACAATTTGCCAATGCTTGAACTCCCCTCTAAAACCTCTTGAAATGCAGCCGCTTCTGCAAACAGAAACAAGAATCAGAAGGCAGATTGACAAAGAACATTCACTAATTAATAAACTGCATACCCCATTCCTCCAAGTGACACACCTTGAAAAGCTGAAGGTTTACATTGCTCTCTTGTGAAAGGATCAATTGGTGCTTTCTGTATAACAAAGATGAGGAATCAAGATGTGATCCATGCCAATGTGAACACGAAAGGAAATATACAATTCAAATTGAACAAAAATATGATATCTAGAGTCTACAAAAACAATAAAGTATAAACAAGTTAATCACTTACACTTCCTTGAGAAGCTTCTTCTCTGACATATGACCAAAGGCGAACACCAAGTCTTAGCTGAATTGAATTTGATAGAATATGCAATCAAGATCAAAATCACTCACTATGTTAACAGTTATAGTTATGAGCCAACTACTACAGAGAAATTTATTTTAAATGATCGTTCTGATCAAAAAGGAAATCTAAATTAGACATATACTTATTAATACTTAGCAATTAAGTCATTTATTTATAAAACTCAATGCCCCTCTGGAAAGTAACTCATGTTCATTTAAATTGACGGAGACATTAAACGGGGCATGCATGCACATCTAAGAAAGTAACTATAAAGAAGTACACAAGTCACCACTACAAACCAAATGTTTCTTGTGGATGTCACAGGGAACTTGTGAGATTTGCAAGTCTCACCCGAATAATCCACAGAGGAAAGCCAGCCCAAGTACCTTCCCTGTTAACTTTGGCCTCTAATTCCTGCAATGCAATCACAACATCCCCTTGCTCACTATAATACTTCTTCTTTTTTCCGGGAAAAAATGAAAAAAGCAAGGAAATTAAACAAAACAGAACAAGAATCCTAAGGCACAGATCTAAAAAACCGGAACAACTATTTCCTTTGCATATCAGTGCTTAAATGAGGATCGGGAGGAAACAAAGTTTAAATGCAAAAACATAGATTCGAAATCAAAGAACGGGAAAAAAACATCAAGAACCAAAACCATACTCATCGATGGGATCGAAATGAAAAAGAAGAGTAATGGCTTCAATAAACACACCTTTCGATGAAGAAGGCGAGAGGCGTAGTGAAAGCGGCGGCGAAAATGTAGCGGTAGGCGACGAGGACCATCACGTCCATGCCATCGTTCAAGGCCAGCTTGTACAGCAAGTTCACTCCGGCGAACACCACCTGCACCAGCACCATTGCCGCCGGCGGCATCAATCCTCGAGCAACCTTACTCCAATCTCCGATTCCACTTCCCATGGCCAAACACATGCACAATCGCAGAGTTCGATCGAGGCAAGCGATCCGTTTATATACACAGAGGAAAAGAGGGATCGAAGAAGACGAGGCGTGTTTTACTCACATTTCTAGACTAGCCAACGGAGGGGCGGGTGTAATTGCTGGCGCAGCGCCGAATTGCTGGACGGACTACTCGAGGGCTCGTCGATGCTGGCGGAGCGACGGAATCAGGGCTAGGAGAAGAGGAGGGGAAATCGAGTGGGGGCCGAGCGGCGGGATGGGGGAATAGGGCCGAGAGGAAACCTAAGGCGGATGGGGAAAAGGCGAGCGCGAGAGAGGAACTAAGCGGGATGGGGGAAAAGGCTGCGAGAGGAAAACTACGGCGGAATGGGAGAACCTAACGCTAGAGGAAATTTAAGGTGAGATGGGGAAACTTATCGTGCAATTTTTTTAAAAAAATAAAATTAATATAATTATTACAGCATATTATATACGTTGTTATAATTTATAAATTTTTAACAGCGGATATTGTGCGTTGTCAATATATATTTTTAACAGCGCACATTGTGCGCTGTCAAAAATACTTTTAACGGCGCACAATGTGCGCTGTCAAAAATAATTTTAACGGCGCATAATGTGCGCTGTTAAAAGTATTTTTAACAGCGTATTATTGTTGCACGCTGCGGTTGAGAAAAATATGATATTATCCGCAGCGCATTTTATTGGGCGCGCCGTCAAAGCAACTATTAACGGCGCGCCTATGATGTGCGCTGCGGATGACGCGCTGCGGAAAGTCATTTTTGTTGTAGTGTAAACGGGTAACCAAACGGGTATATACGATGAAAGAAATGAGGCACGTTTATTAAAGCAGCTAAAAAGTTTAGAAATCATTCTGAAATCACTCGTTAATTTTTTGGTCAATTGGAGATCATGATGTACTTCTAGGTGCCACCCATGATCGTTCCATAATTAATGGTTAATTACGGATGATCAACATAACTGGGAACCTATATTAGGTTACATGAACAAGAAGTTTTTTGAACCATTTAAAACAAATTTGAGAATTGGATTCTTAGATCGAGAGAATGTTGATTTGGTTGCACCAAACAACAAGAAAAATTGGTTTGGTTTAAATTAATCAGAAGAAGCTTGGTTGTTCAATCAAAATGATTTGATATTGAACCAAAATTAAACCAACTTAGTCTGTTAGGATGTATACTGAAAAGACTTGCTCTTTTGTATATAAACATTTATGAAATAAAGTATCATGTTTTGGTCAAATGATTGCAATAGTGTATTTTGCAATAAAGTCCTCTTAATTTACATTGTAGATAACTTGGTGTCTGTGAGACACAGAAGACCATGATTATCGGTCCCTTGTGAATTATAAACTAAGGCTCACAACCAAGATGGCTTTGGACAAACCATCGAGAACGGTTGTAGTGTAATTCGGTGACTGTCTGTCTTGACTGTAGAATTACACTAGTGCACTTTGTGTGTATTGAGTAGGACCATTGAGGTTGTTCGATTTACACTGACTCGCAAATTGAACAAGACCTCTGTTATTATACTTATGCACTCTTAATCCCGATGTAATAAATGGGCACCTATACTTAGTAATTATTGCTTTGATTTACCAAAGGGTGAGATCTTTCCGTCAGATCAAATATTCTCGATAAGTTGGGTGATGTTACTATCTATACGGTGTGCCATTGATTATAGAAGGAATCCGTGTCCCAGTAGGGTTGATGATGTCCCCTTGAAGAGCTCATAAGGATTGTCAAGTCAAATCTTGCAAGTGGACTTAGTCCGACTGACAATAAGGATGAGTGGTACTATTCAAGGTCTTAGATGTTGATTATTGAGTTGTCAGTAGAACTTAATAATTAACGGACATACGATATCTTAAACACGGGGAGCAATGCATAAAATAATAAGAAGGAACCCATAACGTAATTTGGGGATTGGATTGGTAGTGCAATAATGATCCTCTAGTGGAATGGATCGTTGTTGATGGATGTAGGTGTGTATTCGGGGTTGAATACGAGGTCCCCACTGTAGCCTAAAGACATCTTCAAAAGGATGCAATCAAACGGATGAGATTAGTTCTCAGCCGTCGGATGAGATTTAATCTCAACCGTTGGATGAGATTAGGTCTCGACTGTTGGTGCAATCTTGCCCCAAGCACTATTGGGTTTTAATGTTTGGCTAAAACATGTTTAAGTTAGGCAATGTTGGTGATCTAACGTGTGTGAATTGAGTTCACAGGAAAGTCCAGGTTGGCAGACTTGGCAAAAGATGAAGTCCCGGAGGCGCGACCTCTTGGCAAAGGTGAAGTCCCGGAGGCGAGGCCTCTTGGCAAAGGACTTAGCACGACGAAGCTGAGGGAAACGTCTCAAAGCTAGTGCAAGGAAGGGCACGAGGCTTGTGGAAGGCGTTTGAAGGCTTGTGTCAAGGCTAAGGGCTGAAGAAGGAGCTGAAAGGGGAGTTTTCAGCTTGGTCAGTCAACTGGAATTGTGATTCAGTTGACTGATCAGAGTATCAGTCGACTGGACTGCATTTTCAGTCGACTGATCAGAGTATCAGTCGACTGGACTGTAATTTCAGTCGACTGATGGCAGAATAAGTCATACACAGAAAGATCAGTCGAGCCAGAGGAAGGCAGTCGACTGGCACCAGTCGACTGGCCTAGGAGCAGTCGACTGAAATTCAAACGTTGGGCTAATTAATGCAGCAATTAATGCAGATTCTGTAGCCGTTGAAGCCCATCAGTCGACTGGCCATGGGAGCAGTCGACTGATGTCACGAAAAGCATAAAAGACAGCTGCGAGATTGAAGAGAGCACTTCTTCTTTTCGAGTACATTTTTGTGAGATCTTCAAAGCTCTGTCTTTTGCTTTTCTACTCTTCCTCCCAAACCTATTTTCTATTCATAAGAGGAAGAGATCAAGTGTAAAGGTTTCTCCGCCTTCAAGAGTTCTTGAGAAGGAGATCTTTTCATAGTGAAAAGGGTGTGTGGGCTGTGTGGATCCTTGGATTAGTCACCTCTGCGGAGGTGGAGACCAAGTAAATCGAACCGGGTTAGCATTGTGATCTTTTATCTCTTTTATTATTTTGCTTCCGCTAATCTCTGTGCAGAGAAAGATCAAGAAATATTCGAGAAAACGCTATTCACCCCCCCCCCCCCTCTAGCGAACGCACCGATCCTAACATCGACCGTAGGATGAGTTAATGGATGAGATCAGCTTGTATCCATGGGATTAGATCAAGTTGCATCCGTTGGATCGAAATAAATAAAGAGGAATAAAAGAGAATAGATTAGAACCGTTGGATGAGATTAAGTCGCGTCCGATGGACGAGATCTCTCCGGTTCGGTTTTAATTCTCTTTGGAAGGAAGAACCGGTTCACGAGATGAACCAAGCATGCATGGTTCAATGAACCACACACCCAAGGAAATAGATCAGGGCCATTGGATCAAAGGGATTAAGTTATATTAAAGAAGATTATATCGTAACTGTTAGATGAGATTAAGTTGCATCCGACGGATGAGATCTCTTCGGTTCGGTTTTATTTTCTTCTTTAATATAAAGTTGGTTCACAGATTGAACCAAACCCATCCATAAGTGGCCGTCCACATCTAGATAAGGTTGGAATTATTTTTTAAATAATTCTGAAAAGATCTAACGGCTAGAAACCAAGCAAGCCAATCTAAAGGCCCGGATTTAAGAGGTTTCTATAATTTAGAATTGGTTCACGGAATCAATCAAAATTAAAGAAAAATTTTGAATGGGCAGCCATGACTTGGTTTGGGCGTGAGGCTATAAAAGGAGAAATGAAAGGGAGAAGAGTAACCGGGAGGGAAAAGAAAACCCTCTCCTCTCTTCTTTGGTGTCGCCGCCCCCTTCCTCTTCCCCTCCTTCTTTTCCTTTTTCTTCTTCATCTGTAACACCCCACAATATTGAACATGACTATAAGGAGAATAGCCTAGTCATGTGGGAAATTAGTAGAAATGCTAAATAGGCCTTAAACTGAAGGGATAGAACCCTAAATGGACCAAAAAGGTATGGTATGTCCTAATAGGTATATGGGTTAATATTTTTCATAATGGGCCTAACTTTTATATGGGCTTAGCTAATGATAAAGGAAATAAAAATGGGCTCTCTTATGTGGGCTTTGCCAAACGAAAAAAAGAAAAAAGAAATGGAGGTGCTAAGGATTGAACCTTGGACCTCATGCAAAGTGGCAAGCCTAAGTGAACATGAGTTAGCCACTAGATCTAGCAAGCAATTGCTATGAAAAAGAAGAGGGAAATGCTAGTTAAACCTAAGGTTTCATGAAGAGGTGTTTAACAAGGAAAAGAGACACTTGCTCTCTT
Organism: Curcuma longa; assembly: GCF_044706935.1. Lineage (NCBI taxonomy): Eukaryota > Viridiplantae > Streptophyta > Magnoliopsida > Zingiberales > Zingiberaceae > Curcuma > Curcuma longa. The sequence continues at coordinate 1,342,283 of NC_133862.1, read as the reverse complement.
TTACTATAAGAGTTAATGAGGAATTTAAGGGGAAGTGGTAAACTTGGATTGAAACTCTTCTCTCCACTCACTCTATATAAGTCCCCCCACTCCACCCAAAGTCTCATTTCTCTCATTTCTCTCCTCTCCTCACCGTGAGCCCTCTCTCCCTCTCCTTTCTCTCTTTTGGCCGAGAGAGCCTTGCTCTCTCTTTCCTTTGGGTTTTGGCCGAGAGGTTAGGGAAGGTCTCCATCTCTTTTCCTTGCTTCCTTGGCCGCAAGCTTTGAGAGCGCTTTTTCTTCTTGTGTGGCCGAGAGCTTTGGGAAGCATTCATCACCCATCAAGCTTCCAAAGGGAAGAACCTAAGGCAAGGGCTAGAAGGCTAAGAGAAGGTTTGAAGTAGAGTAAAGGAATTCTCTAAGAAACAATTGTAAGTTCCCCTCACCTGCAATATATTTGTTACGTATGATTTCATGGTTTGGTTACTTAAGTTCATGACTTTGTTATGTAAAAACCATAAGGAATCCATGCTATGGTTTAGGTCAAGAACAACTAGGAATTAAACGATAATGATTGAACTTGATACATGTTTTAGTTT